>NW_026000037.1:3418726-3695950 GCF_001458135.2 Marmota marmota marmota
AATCCTGTGGCGGCTGGCGCGTGCCATGGACTGGCTGGGCTGGGGGGGGGGGAGGCGGTCTCTCCACCAGGGTTAAAGGCTCTCCTTGCCAGAAATTCAGAATTGCCGGCCTCTGTCTAGCTCCCTGGGCTGGTGACTGCCAGACTTCTATAGTGTACTTAGTCCTGAACTTGGGACTGAGCTCGGGTTCTCTCTTGGCACTGGAGCAGCATGGGCATCCCAGAGGGCTCCAGTCTCTGTGCCCCAGACACAGCTGGCACCCCCGGGGTGTCTTCCTTGCACCCAGTTAGCAAGCTGAGTAGTCTCTACGTGGGCCCAGGGCAGGCATCCCTTCCTGTCCTGGGATTCTGTGCACTGAGACTGGCCTGGCAGCCTTTCTGACCTTGAGGACTGATTTCCCTGCTCCTGCCAGGAGCTAGCTCCAGTTTTGTTAGGGGGGTGTGTGTGGAGTCATGACTATTGTTCTTTCCTGATTGACTTAGCACTGAAAAAAGAACTTTAAAAACTTATGTCAGATTTAATGTAGCTTCTTACCCCTATGATATTAGGTATACAAGCAAAATATTTTCAGACTTGAGGAATTATTTGTGAATAACTTCAAGGTTACATCTCTAGAAATATAACAAGTAACTTAATGTGTTCTAGATGTGTATTTCTAAAATTGATTTATAGAAACCCATTGTATACAAATACCGATGCAGCCCAGCCCTTAGATAAATACATTACTTTTTAAAAACTTATACTCATTTGTTTTTAAATGACTGTAGTAATTGGTTTAAAAGTAGCTTCCATTTACCTCATCTGATAATCTTGCCCAGTTTAATCTCTTCTTGGGGCTGGAGCTTGTTTATTTTTATACTGTAAATAGTATGTTCCACTATGAAAAATTTTCAATTGTTACAGATTAAATACACTCTAATTCTATAGTGAATTGATGCTGTTCTTTGTAACCTGGTTATTAGTGCAAAGAAATTTATGGATGGTGTAAATGTTTTATGGACTACTTACAGCACATTAGATGTTTATGGAACTCATATATTTAGTCTTGACCTTGGCCTTATGTTTATGGTCTAGGAAACCAAGGTAGATAAACACACATTCTGAATTTATTGTTAACTGTGTGGCATGAGGAAGTTGGAAACATTGATTGAACAGAGAAATGTTATGTTTTAGAGATAAGAATGTTCTTTTAACCCTTAATTCAAATGGAATCCTGTGGAAAAATAAAGGTCTTCATGGGTGTGAAGATCAAAGAGTACCTGTCTAGTGGTCTTTCCAAGGGGAAAGAATATTCTGAAATTGGAATTCCTTTTTATCAAACATCTCCTGACCAGAGTCTGACAAGGGGTGTGTCCTCACTTTACAGAGCCTGCTCCTGGTTTGTCAGTCCTGTAGTCTGTCATATTTTTTAACTGTCACAAGGTCAGCAGTCTGTTAGCTCCTCATGGCTGTGACTAACAGACCTGACGGATGACTTAGAAGAAAGGTTTGTCTGGCCTCTTGGTTTCAGAGGCTCAGTTCATGCTTGGCTGGCTCCATTGTTCTGGGCCTGAGGTGAGGCGGGACGTGAGGGCACCGGGTCTGGTGGCGGAATGCTGTTCAGCTCATGGTTGCTGAGTAGGGGGTGGAGAGAATGAGCCACAGACGAGATATCATCCCCAAGGGCATGCCCCCGTTGGCCTACTGCCTTCCACCACGTGCCACCTGTCTATAGCCTCTACCTAGTAGTCGATCAAAACTGTTAATCCATCAAATGAACTAATTCACCGGTAAGATCGGCACCCTCATGATCAATCACTTCCCAAAGTCCCTTGCCTGCGTCTGGATGTTGCTGTGTGGCCTTCAACACATGCATCTTGGGGGGATGATCTATACCTAAACCAAATAGTCCCTCTTCAGTCATGTGGGAAAGACGGAGGATTTTGCTAACTGGGATTTTAAATATTTTTTCCCCAGTGTTGGTATTTGTATTCTCTTTTTGGCACTGGAGGGGTTCTGTCACGTAGCAGGTCCTCAATGAGACCGTTCAAGTTCTTCTCCAATGCGGGAGTAGAATGTCAGGACACAGGGGAAACCCTCTGACACCCGGCCTGAGACCCCTGGCTTGCTTTCCCGGTACTGTCACGTGTGCCCTCTGGGGTGGCCTAGGCAAGAAGGCCAGCTGCAGCTTCTCTGGCTTCCTGGGCGACTCTGATGCTAAACCGTCTCCTTCTTTGTTAAGTTATACTTCACAGTACTTCCTACTTCATTTTCTTTTTCCTTTCTGAGGACTCGCCTTGTGATCTTTCTCATTCCATAAAGTTAAATAACACTTTGAATGGGCTGTTAACATCAAACTCTTAATGGGAAAGAGAAATGAAGGAAACCTGAGCTCACAGGGAAGCTGTGGAACAGAGTGGTACAGAGCTGGCCGGGGCAGGGGAGCATGGAGACCCAGGGCCCTGAATGAGTGGAAACCCTGCCTTCCCGTGTGGCTGCTTCGCCAACACTGAGTCCCCTGGAAGGTCTGCTCGTTTCTTTGGTCCAAGGAGGAAAGGTGGCGTGATATCCGAGGATGTCAATGCAGTTGTAGTTCTGCCAGCAGAACTTGGTCATGCACCCGATTTCCTCTGGCCTTGTTACAACAATAAAAATAGACTGTGCCGTATGGGTGCTCCTTCCACCTCTTTGCACACCGAGATCCCTGAAAAGAGAAAATGAGAACAATATATTGATTTTATAGTCCACAGTTGAAGAAAGGGTGGTTTATTTTTAGCAGTGACCTATGCTTTTAAGTAAACGCTTCATGTTGAAGTATGGTTTCAAGGGTTGAGGATTTACAAATCACAAACTGGGTCAAATTTGAGAACTATGAAATTATGGAGTGTTTATGTATTATAAATATGAGCATATTTATGATGCACACTTGTAATATGCATTATAAAATATCATGGGCATAGGCTTATTTTCATTCCTTCAGTCTACTTAGTACCACAAGACCATAATACCCCTAATTAAGACTAGGTTTCTGCCCCTCGGTAGCTCTGTATTAAGAGCACCCTGGAGGGAGGCTCAGTGTGAGGGGAGTGCTTTAGACATACGTAAACTGAGTAGGCCTCTGCCTTGCTGGAATTCCAGTCTTATTAGTTCAGTGGGTTCAAGAGTTCATAAGAACATAAAGCCCCAGATTACATACTTTATAGAATCAGAAGTGAGTTATGTGGCTGTGAGATGGGTTAGTGTTCCACGGGTCCATGTGACAGCATTGTGTTCAGCCCTATGCTTTCTATCCCATTTTATCAACTTTTACAATAACCACATAATGTAAAATCAGGTTTCAAACCCAAAACTCCAAAGATGGTAAAATAGAAGATGTTATGTAGTTAATACTCAAGATTTTCTTATCGGTTTAAAATTAGAATATTCCATCGTAAATTTTTTAATCATAAAAGACAATTGGTATAAAATTGTTTGGAAAAGAAGTAAATTGTCTATGTAAGTATCTATTTTGCACTGCTTTATTCTAAAAAGATTTGACTCATAATTTGTGAAAAATTAAAAAGGAAGTTGCCAAGCAGCTCATAAATTAACTTTCCTTAAATGTACTGGAGGTGCCAGAAACGTTCACACATAGCAGCTCATTTAATCCATTCCCCACACTGTCTGGCTTTTTTTTTTTTTTTTTTTTAATACAAGACACGCATGCTCACATAGGAAGATCACATGGGTGGTCACTTATTTGCCCATTATCAGAAAAATAAATGGCAGAGTTTAGGTTCAAGCCAAGGCTTTGAGCTATAATGGATTTCCCAGAAGCTCCCCATGTTTAGCTTAGCGTCATGACCACAGTTTATCCTTCAGCTATCAAGGTAGACACAAGACTTTTCTGGAGTGAAGTGGAAGAAACACCTTCAATCCGTGACCAAAAGAACCAAGTCTGGGTGGGGGAAGTGACATGAATGTTCTACGAAATTATATGGTCCCTTCCTGTATCAGTGGATTTCAGTGTGTGTGAGGAGTATTCCAAGAGCACCATCATGGTCATAAATCAATGTTGTTTAAGCAATCCAAACGTCATTGATCAAGCACTGACTCCATGCCAGGCACTCTTCTGGGCAACTGAGATACATCAGTGATCAAAACAAATGTGATTGTCCTTATAGAGACAGCGTTTACTTTTTACGTTTTCCATTTTCTGTTATGTTTTTGCAATTATGAATATTATACATAAAGCATATGGAGTTGGAAATTTCTTGGAAAATAATTTCCTATACTGATGCAAAAGTTGGACTTCACCAACATATAATTTGAGAATCGGCTCTTTTGTTTAGAGAGACCAACAGTAAATCTGAATAAATTGTAGGCAGGATGATTGTATATCACAAATTATCTCTGTTCTGAAATGAAGCAAAAGTGCAAATCATTGTTCACTGGGGGGCGGGGGGACCTGAAGGCAAGTATTCCCAGAAGTGTGAGGCCACACCCACTGCAACTTCAGGGTACACTCTACAGCTGGTCACTGTCAGGTTCTGACTCCTGAGTGCAGTGACTTTGAGCAGAAAGCCAGCCGTTCCATCTCACTGAGAAACTGGGACAACTGAGGTGGTATCTCTCATGCGGGTTCTTTTCAAAGGAGCCTTCCGGATTTGACTCTTGTTCTCTGCCAGCGGCCCAGGTGAGTGGGGCCCCTGACGTTTTAAGCTCATATTCTCTTTGTGTTTGCACTCTGTTTCCTGTCTCCACTGGGGACTTCATCATTCACACTCCCTCTCCCTGGTTTTTTTTTTGTGGTCCGTTGAGAGAAGGCCTGTGGAGTTAGCGGTGCTGTGGACCTTGTGCAGAGCCCTCCACTGCCACTCGTGCCCCAGTCCTCATCTACCTTTGAGCTGCTGCTGCTTAGCCTGGACCCATTTTCTTAGGTTTCACATAGTCATATTCCCAGGACATGAGCCTCAATTGCCTTTTATTCTCTTCCTACATCTTCAATTCATCAGACTCAACATTTATATCCTCCTTTGCCCTGTAGGAATCCAAATCTGTCCCCAACCTGGACTCCTCCTCTGTTGCTCTCCCTATGTGTCTGCCCATGGGACGCCACCAGGTGAAGGTACGGCAGGCCCCCACTGAACAGGCCTCTGTCCTGTTGACACACACCCACTTCCTCACTCCTGCTGCTCCACCACTCTGAGCAGCTTTGTCCCCAGACCTGAAACAGGACACGGGGATCCTGTTCTTCCCTACTGCATGGTCATCCAAGTCCAGTGAGAACCATCCCCTACTGAGTGCTGCCCCTCCCCCTCCGGTTCCTCCGCCACTGCCTTACCCTAGGCCCGTGCTTTCCTGTTTTCACTGCTGTGACTCCCTTTGGTCTGACTGGTCTTCAATTTGTCTTCAGTGCTGTCAGCAAGGTCTGTCTCCTACTCTGGTCCCCGGGCTCCCTGGTACCAGATAAGCACTGACGCTCATATCAGTGAATTCATCCAGTGATTTCATTATGGAAGTAGCTCTAAATGTTCAAGTGTTGCAGCATTACTAAAAGTGTCATTCAAGTAATTAAAACATAAGATCTTTGCACAGTTTTGTGCCAAGATTAGCTAAATATATTTGAACAAAAGACTGATTCATTGATCCATCTTTTGCTGTAAGTCAGTTGAAGTTATCAATTTCCTAATAACATCAGGTTTATAAAAGGTGCTGAATGAAGGTACAGTGTTGCGTTTGTTTTAAGTTTACAAGTAAAACAATTTCCACCTTGCCAATAGAAATCAACTTTCGTTGGGAGACATGCGTGTGTACACACACTTCCCAACAAGATATACATGTGTATATCAATATGTATCAATACATGTGGATTTGCTTTTTGGGGACAAAAACATTCAAATATTTTGTCAGTGATATCTTTTTTTTTAAGATGGGAACTGAACCAAATTAATAGCACAATTTTATCCATGTTGAATAGTTAAGAGATGCGTGTTATGGTAGAAGAATTATTTGTAATGGACAGAATGTAAAATCAGATGTAAGTGGGTGTGTCTCAACACACATTGAACTGAGGAAGCTGGAGATGTCTGAGGGGTGTGTCCTTCTGCACACTTAACAGGCCTGGCCAAGCAGTTGGGTACAGTTCTTTGTGTTTACTTAGTATTTCTCATGGATAAATTTTGCATAAGCAAATGTAAAATTTACATTTTGTTCAAATAATCACTTATTTTCATTGAGGAACCTCTTTGTTTCTTCTGTGGCATAGAATTCCATCTGCAGAATCTAAAGTGGTTGGGCTCCACTATGAAAGCAAGACAGAATCCTTAGTATAGACACAGGCCTGCAGGACCACACTCACCTTGTGCAGAGGTCTCCTCACTTGGCGGAAGAGGAACTGCACAGAACTAGAAGCATTAGTTTAGTGGATCCCTGAGAAACTACTCAAGGGCACTTTGAATTTGTTTGCCACTGTGTTAATATTTTATGCTTCTCATCAGTTAGCAGAAATGGTAGCTTGCCTGCACAGTGATGCAGAGTACTCCGTCCTTACTAATGGTCTTTGAAATTATGGTTGTAAAAGAAGTAGGAAACAATACTGGCTCAAAGCAACACATGAATATTTCACTAAGCGTTCAATAGTTTTGTGCTCTTCAGGAGAGTTGTAGAATTCTACAGATTAACTTGACAGTATAATCAAATGGTGGAGTTAGTTTTCCAACATTGTTATTATTGAGTACTACAAATATTCAAACGAAAGAAAAATTGAACTTTACAAGTAAAATTGGTGTATTATAGATAATAAAAGGAATCCTATTTGCATTTTTCCATTTAGTGATGAAAGCCTAGGCTTTAAGTCATAATGAAGAATGAATGAGTTGTTTCAAACACATTGAAGAGAAAATTTTAACGATGCTTGAACTGTAAGCCCAAATACTAATGGCTATGATTATCCTCAATTCCTTTACCTGCTTACCAAGTGTAAACTAGCGATAATTGTTGCTTAGGCAGAAAATACAGATGGCTCATTCTCAATGAAAAATCAGTTACTTAAGAAAAAGTTGAACGTTCTTTATTGTAATTTCTGACCCTGCTTGTAATAGCACATGATTTATGACTCAGTGCCTATTTCCTTGGTAACAAACCTTTTAGAAATAAAACATGCACAAATATTGCTAATTAACATAGGTGTGTGTGATTCTGCACTTCTATGCATAGGAAGGCATTTGAGAAAGACTCCGGATAGATCTGTCCTCAGAGCCATGGCAGACGTGCACTTGATGCTCTCAGTTCAGGGCCTCAGCCTCCGGAACCAGCTGGATGCTCTTCAGTGGAGGCCTGAAGCGTTATGTACGTGACACTCCTCACTCTGCAGCCTCAGGGTAGCTCTGGTCACACTGGGCTGGTTGACGGGCCTCTCCACACTTCCTTCTCCTTGTGTTAAAGTGAGGATGACAGTAGTCCCTGCCTTAGGGTGGGGATACGAAATTTCCCACAAAAGCTCTTAATGAAGGAATATTCAGAGGTGAAATGATTGGATTATGAGAGCTGCAACCTGATGCATCCCTCCTGGTGCGAGTGGACCGTTGGGTGGTAGGCAGGTAGGGATGGCTAGAGGAGGTGGGTCCCTGGAGGTGTGCTCTGGAAGGGGGCGTCTTCCCTGTGGCCCCTCCTCCTGCTTCCTGCCAGCCGCGATCTCGGCATCTTCCAGGGCCTTGTGCCATGATGTTGTGCTTCACCTTAGGCCCAGAGCAATGGAGTTGGCCGACCGTGGACTGAACCTCTGAGACTCTGAGCCTAAGGTAAGCTTTCTTCTCTGTTGTTGTTACTGGTACTTTGCTCATGGGAGAGGAAGCTGACTAGCACACCTCCCTCCTGGGCTTCTCCAGGAGCCCCCTGGGCCTGGGGGTGTGGGCTCAGAGCCCCCAGCAGCTCTCGCACCTGGTTCTGATGCCCCAACCCAGCAGCGGCCTCTGGACTCCCTCCGGTGACCCGGTTGCCTCTCCAGTCCTGCTTTCCTTCATTTTGATGTCTGATCCCATCTCCTGTCCTCCTTGGAAGCTAGTTGCAACTGAACTCTGTAAAGCAGCAGGGGCCTGCCCATGCCGTCTCTCAGGGGAGATGATGGTCATTCTTAGATGGAAACTAAACTTTAAGCACTTACAGTGCACACATCAGAAGATAAGTAAAAATCTCATTCAGATGAATAAAATTCACCTCCATGAGACAAAATAATTTTCTTTGATCCACGGAAGCACGGGAAAGGCACATGTTGGAGTACCTCGTAATGCTGGGGTGTGTGCACTTGATCTGCTGTTTAAGTCGGGCTCAACGGATCCAGGTCCTCAAACGTTTCTTCATGGTGAAAAGTCTCAATCCGTTCTTAGAGCTTTTTGAAATGTACAATACACTACCGTTATCCCTGTTCTGACAAGTTATTTTAAGACGTATCAATGTAGATCCAAGGGTCTAGATTCTGCAGGGTCAAACTAAACAGAAAATACATCTAACTAAAAAGAAAAACATCTTAGTTTAATTGAGACTAAGCAATCCTCATCTACCTTTAGAATGGAGTGATAATAAATCCTTGACCATGGGTTTTTAAACTACCTCATTTTAAAAAATGCTCCAAGGAAGTGACATTCTCTTTCATTTAAAAAAAAAAAAAACAAACACAAAGCTGTGCTTGCCTGGTCTGGAACAGAGGTGTGAAGTACTCATCCTCTTCATCCTGATGTCGGATACTGAGGTGTTTCATCCACAGGGCTGGGAAATCTCCCCCTCACTGTGGTGGAGAATGTAAACTTCCTTAAGCTACTAGGGAAATGCTACATTTGTAAGTTGTAGGGAGCAATGACCTTAAAAGGCTGAGTGAAAGCAAGAAGAGGGCATGGGGTCAGGTAGAGACGATGGAAGGCCTGGGTAAGAGAAGAGGGGGAAGCCTGAGGCAAACAGGGCGTCTGAGCTGGCCCCACGGGGATGTGTCAGTGGTGGGGCTGGTGAGTTAGCACCCGAGAGGCCTGCCACTGTGTAGTGTAGGGAATGCACTATGGGGTTAAAATATTCCTTGACGTTCCCAAGACAAACAAGAACTGGGTGTTTAGGTCTGTCTACTGCTTAGGCGACCCCTTCAGATACTAAATACTGTGTGAGAGAGACCTGAAATGTATACACCCATAAATAGCTGAAACCCAAACAATCTATCCAACTTGATACTCCCATCCAGATGTCCGATAATCTGTTTCCAAAATAGCAGTTTCCTGTCAACACTGTAACCTGTTCTTCACGTAGAATTACGTTATTAAGTCCATCTTTCTAATTAACCAAGCTCAACTTCTTGAAGGAGTTCTGTAGCACCTGAGGATGGTTTGTGGAAATGCAGATCTCTACCTGAGGTGGATTCTCCAGTTCTGGGAGGGGAGCTGTGATCATGCCTGATCACTTCTCAAACCAGATGATACTAGGAGTAATCCAAGGAGGTATCCATCTTCTTCCTTGCTGTCAGGGTCCCCTGAAGAGAACTTCAGAAGCACAGATGCTGTGGTCTAAACCCACACCTATGTTCAGCATTCGGTGAGGCACAGGCTTAGGTTTTTAAAAATATCCTTATGCATTTATGATAGACATGCAGACATGGACGGAGAATCGCTGGGCCAGATGATCAACAGTGTGAAACATCTGGAGAGCTTTGTTGCCCCGGTGATGGTGATTTTCTTGGTCCTCATCCTTACTGTGTCCTAGAGTGGCTCTTTGGGGCAGTGGGAAAGCTAGTCTTGAGCAGTGGTCTTCAGAATTCCTTTCATGAGATTCATAAATGATTTGAAAAACAACATAGCACCTCATGCTTTTAAGATGACACGAATGTTTTTCATGATAAATTTTCAAAAGGTACAATTTGGATGTTACGTGACAATTACTTTGTTGACTTAACAGCAGAACAACTTGAAATGCTCTGACAGCTAGAACAGACCTCCCTTCCTGAAGACGAACTGTAAATCTTCATGCCCGAAACCTAACTCTGCATGGGTGTCACCTGGGGATCTTAATCTTCACAAGTGGCTGGGCCAACAGTTTGCATTTCTAGCAAACTCTCTGGTAACACCTTTGATTGACAACCCAACAAGTACTGGTAGTATGGACCCAATCTCCTGATTGGCAGGGGCTTCATTTTCTAGTATTTTAGAAACATCATTTCTCAAATCCACCCCACTATTTTGAAATGCCTTCTGTTTGGCTCCCTGAAGGTATTTACTGAGGCAGTGCATTCTGGCAAGATACCAGGTAGGTGTGAGGAACACTTTTCCTTTAGCTGATAACATGAGAGCAATTTGGGAAAGTGATACATCCATCGCAGCCTTCCAACCTGACAAATTTTAGGATAGAATAATAAACTGAAGAACAGGAAATAGATTTCTTTCAAGCTCTCCATGTCTGTATACCCCTAGAAAACACCTAAGTAGCTCAGGTGTACATGTGTACGCTCCTGTGCTAAAAAAATGTTTACAGAGAGCTCAGCGTTTGCATACAGAAGGTTGCAGTTTGATTTGGGGCCAACCACTTATCTAACTGTGCCTCAATTTCCTTGTCCGTCATATGGGAATAATGGATTTAACCCATCAGCTGTGGAAAGGGTAAATGTAATATTGGAAGGGCTGAAGAGAGAGTACCTGCTTCATCCAGATGTCACCAAATGCAAAGGATTCTTCTGGGAGACCACTTTTGTGTCAAAACTTCATTCTTCCCTCCACCTGTTCAAGACATACCACATGTTTACCACTTTTGTTTCTATATTTGAGATAGGAAAAATTTGGGGTGGCTCTTGAAAGAATTGCCTAAATATTTCTTTGAAATTTTGTTCATACTAAAACAAGGAACAATTCTCTCTGACAAGCCAAGTGTGTTAAAACTTGCAATGTTAGGAACAAGCACTCTAAATCTGGCCAATAGTTATTAGCTTGCATTCCCATGTTTACTTTGCCAGTGCATCATGCCAGCAGCATTTGCTAATGATTTCAAAACTTTACATGTGCATATTATATCCTGTGATCTCTATCAGGGTAAAAACTGTACCTTCAATTGTCCATACTAAGAAGTTCTGTTCACATAACAGATGTTAAATACATGAATGAAGAAATAATGGATTTCCAGAAATTATTTTTGTCCACAAGTATATGTGCATGTTTAGCCTTATTTAAAATTTGGGAGGATAAATATTTTTACTGTCTGCCAGATAAAATTTCCAAGAGAATCTTTGCCAACAGCATGCATACTTTATTTGAAATTTAATGCTGTTAAAACAAAAATCCAACACATGTTGGACAAATTTGTGCCTCGGATGAAGATAAACTACCATATCTCCGCTGTCACTGAACGAGGATAGCCTTGGCCAATCCCCTTTTCAGAGGTAATTTTCTTATAAGGAATAGTCTACAATAAACATGAAAATTTAAAGGAATGTCATGTCATAACATTAACCATGTGAAGTTTTTGAGACATGGATCTTCTAACACATGCAAAAGGACTTCTGTCTTCTCTGAACTTCCTGCCATTTAAAAAAAAAAAAAAGACTTGCTTTGCTATTAAGCCTCAGGTAACTTGTGGGAAGAGGGGGCTGGATTTGCACAGTCATAATTGGGGGTGTTCTTTTACAAGACTCTGCTTGCCCTTCCCCTGTTTAGTCTCCATACTTACAAAGCTTCAGACACTGTATGGTTAGAAAATAATGCTACACTCTCACATGTTTTTAGTTGCATTATTTAGGTAATCTGAGTTGCCATGTTGGGTTTGATTCCTGTAACAATTGAGAACCTACTGTGGTTACAAGTATTGGCTGGGGTCGTCAGGACTGAAGATGGCATTGCAGTCCCCTTCCGCTGTGACTTGGGGATATGCTGTGTATTTTGAAGTAGAAGATGGAGGAAGGTCATGTGTCCTTGGTCCTGGGGCAGGGTACTGTGTGAACTCGGGAAATGACAAATGTCTTGGGCTATTTCTGAAACCACAGTGCTCTAAGGGGAAATAAAACCACTTTCTTGAGTGACCAACACTATCCTATGTAAGAAAGCAGTGCTTGTCTTTTTTGGACTTCTGAAATTAGCAATTGGGTACAGCTTGTCTTGCTGGTTGACTCAGTTCTCACTAATAGAAAACAAATGTCTTCTACGCTCATTAGAAATAAATTTGACATTGGAAAAAATGGGATTGTTTGCCCTTAGCAAAACTTATTGTTTTCTTTAGGTGATAGAATTCTAACAATTTGATTTTGATTTGTTAATTTTTTTCCAATTACTCTTTGATTTTACTTCTTCTACTTCATCCAAAGTTACTTTGTACAGGACTCTGACTTAAAGTATGTGGTTTAGCTGTCAACTATTAAAATTGGTAATAGCTATGTCACTACTACCAACAGACCATAGAAGAGTCGGAAAAACCTCCATCAATGCAGTTTTTAATTTGGAAAGTTGCCTCTGTCTAACTGGATACGGGGCTGTGGAAGGCAGAGGCCCGGTTCAGCATGGCAGCAGGTTACTGCTGTCAAGTTAAGGGGCTGTCTGTGCAGCAACCACGTGAGTGGTTATTTGCGGAGTGGTGAGCAGCGTGTTGTGACCACTCTTGCACATTCTGTGGGTACAGCCACAGGGAAGAAATTGCTGCTCCCCAGGTGCCTTCTCCCACAGCCTGGCAGGCCTGGGAAACCTGGACAGGGCAAGATGTGTGTGGACCAGGACTCGGTGTCCCTCGCCCTTCCAGCTAAGCAGGTTATTGCTGTCTGGGAAGTGGCGTCTTTGCCCATTATGGTGGTTGACCTGAGATCAGCAGACATCCTGCTGCTCCATGTCCACGCCTGCCAGGCGGCTCTGAGAGCGCATCTGTGTGCCCCGACAGAGGGAAAGCGCGAGCGCCGTGCAGTCTGGCTTTGCACATGGAGCTGGCAGTGGACACTGTGGTCCACCGTCTGTTTGAAGCTCTGGGAGGCTGGCTAGAGTGAGTGTCCTCCCAGCTGGTGTTTCTGCATTGCTGTAGGGCCACGTGCATGGACGAGGCCCTGGTCATATTTTCCCAGAAGTCCACCTCCATGAGCTTGTAACTTCACTGTTCATCCCCAAGGGAGCTGCGGCTGAGTCTTGGAGTTAGCTGCATTGGAATAGGGTCTCTTCGCTTTTTTCCTATTTTTTTCAGGATTGTTTTGGCTCTCTTCGATAAACAGGTGAAAACAACTTGTCCCTTGTTTTTAACATAAAATGGGGTGATTCAGCCAGAGTTGGGGCGAGTCTGTTTTAAAGTCGATCACTTTATAAGTTAGAGACTCTATAAACAAGGCATGTTCTCGAATTTCATGGCCACGAAAGAGGACTTGTCCCGCAGTAAGGTTTTACTAATGCAACCAGCTGAGCCAAGTGTGATGTCGGTGTTCCTTTCCAGTGTCAACTGTCGGGTTGGTTCCCCTGCCCACACTGAAATGTCCCCTGATGCTGGCCCAGTGCCTTCCACTCCTGTGTCCCAGCTCTAGCCACACAACCCTAAGACTGCTTCTGAACTGGCCAGGTCGTGGGAGATGAGGCAACACCAAATTATTTGTAAGAAAACTTGTGTTAGGTGGGGAGAGAGTATAGTACAGGGAAAATCAACAAAATTTATAGTTAACAGAATTCCTATTATATGTCCATAACATGAACGGGCAAGGAAGTTTATAAGTCAGGGATTCCTTAATTTTCTTATACTGTTAATTTTTGGCCTCTAAATAACCAATTTTCATTAATTTAATAGCTGATGGATCCCCAAATATAATTCACGAAGGGAATTATCCTGAAGACTGATAAACGGTGATGTAGAAGAAGACAGAAAACACTGAATTGGTCTTCAGAAACAACTGTAGACTCGATTAAAAACTAAGGCAATATAACAGCATTAAAATTTATCTGAAATTTTGAGTCTGTTAACATTTAAAGGAAAGTAAAAAACATGGATGTGTACGTTCTGTTTCCTATCTGGGAATTTTGAAGAACTGATAGGGATGTGAAGAAATAGCAAAGCTATTTTTGAAATTAATGTGAGAATATAAAAGGAAAAAAAAATCCCAGGACAATTCTTTGGGACTGTAATGATGTGTCTTATGCTTTTGGTTTATAGCATTCTACTTCATGAGATCAAGGACTAATTTTAATAACTAGTTTGATAAACTCAGTCCTCCTCGGGACTTGAATAGAGTCCTAGAGGACAGATGTATGCATTCAGGGTCCTCAGTCTTACACCAAAATTCAAATTGGATAAATGGAATTTCAAATGGCTCATTTATTAAAATCAGAACTTTCAAAATAAAAGATTTTGATTTGGATGACGAAGTAGCATTCTCCCAAATAGTAAGTTAATAAAAAAAAAATCCTAAATGTGATTTAAATTAGCAAATTTTTGGACTTCTATCCATAAGAAAACTGTCCTTGAAAATGAGATTGTTCCCTGCATGGATACATGGGCAAGTCAGTGTTTGTCCAGCCTGATATTGCTGGACTTTTATGACTGTAAAATTATTATAATCAATAATCATTTGACTATATGTCTGTGTGGTCTGCATATGTAAAATGAATTTTATGCTTATTTGGTTCCTTGGGCAGCTTTCAAATGATTTTTTGAAGAGTAAATTACTAAAATATTCCAACAAATCCTAATCAGTGTCAAGTCAAAATTATAAGGTAATTTTGCTTTTATGGAGCTATAGCCTGAAATAAATTGACATACAGAATCAAAAACATCTGGTATTCCAAAAGAGATAAGTTAACCATGAATGAAATTTTTATTAGATGATATTTGAATGTAGGATTATACTTTTGTCCTTATGGTTTACAATATTTATTCCTAAGATAGGTAAGAGAATAAAAGGGTGCACAATATTTTATTATAATTCTGAAAGTACTTTCTCCAGTAGTATTCCTCTTTGTGGAGGAGGATGTAACTTTTAATGGATATTTCATTTCAAAGGTTAGGTCATGTTTTAAGCAGATGCCAAGAACTGAGTAGCCTGGAGCAGTAAATCCACTGGTGTTTTACAGAACTGACTTTAAACCTTTAGATTAATTTGATTATGGCTTCCCTAAAAATAATGTGCATGTCATATGGTAATGAGCAAGTCTCAAGTCGGGGATTCTAGGAGGTAGGCTTTCCAGCACTGTCTAATGACACTTTTCCCGAGCTACTGATCCCAGCCTTACATTGCTCTCAATCAAAAAGGATTTCATACTTTTTTTTATTGTCCCCCAAATTTGGTGTTACTCAAGAAAACAGAAGCATGATTTCTCTTATTTAGTCATTTCTCCATGTTGGTAGCATCCAATTTCTTCAAATGTTGTTTGCATCTAACTCTGGCTACTTAATTGTGCAGTTAGTTCGCCAGTGTCAATATAAGACTTGTCTCTCTTTACCTTAGGAAGCTATCAGATTAAATACTGAGCTGCAGAGAATCACTAGCAGTGTCATTGGGCCGACACGCAGGTGGCACGGATTATCTGCTATGCTCACATGTCCCTTAAGCCAGATTTCAATTTCTGTAAGTGAACAGCCTGACCATGAAATATAGATGACTAAAAATTAAATTTCAACTATAGTATCTTGCTCCAAGGCTAATTGGAAGAACCTGAAGCTATAGTAATGATTAAAACTGGTTTATCACATCAAGGGGAAGTGGCATTTTGTGATATTTCTATAAATTGAATTCAAATACTGTGGTGTAAAGATAGGAACCTCTAAAAATACATGAGGACCTTCTGCATTAAATATACATATGCACGCCAGCAATGGTTTGAATTATTGATCACAGTAACAAAGCACGTTATATATTTTAAACAAATGCTAAAGCCTGGCTGCTCACATTAATGCACACATGCTCTCAAACATATGCAGTGTGAGGTATTGGTGAACAGTGGGGTGACGATCTGTGGTTTTCACCTTTTCTGTTATTAACTTTTTATCCCACAAACACACCTCTATTGATTATTGACTCCATTGATTAGATTTTGGAACACTGGAATCTTCAACAAAATTAGTACCATTATGCTGCATAAATGATGGTATTTTTGATAATTGGAAACACATAATTGATAAGTGAGTTTTATGTATCCATTTCCAGAATAAGAAATGTCATTTAGATGAAAAATGGGCGAATATTATTCGATTGCCAGTTCTTTAAAGTATTCTACATTTAGAAAAACAAATTTCCCAAAGGATAACTTTGAAGCTATGTGGCACTCTTGGTCTTGATCACATGCTTCCTAGTGTTCATCTGTCTAGGTGGTTAATTTTCTCCTCACTTTCCCTTCTGGCTGCCATGTTTCTCCACTATTTCATCATCAGAAGGGAGGGTTATTGGTTTCTTTTCCACATGTGCCTTAGAGTAATTACTCATGGGTGGAAGTGAAGGTTTCTTTTGTGGAGACTTCATAACCGGTCTCTGTACTCTGAAGATGTCCAAGGTTTTTAAATGCTTTTCTAAACATAAATATAGGCAAGGAGCTTATCTTTTTTTTTAAAAAATCGACACGATAAAATAACAAGGACTAAAAAATAAAGAATTACTTCTTTAAAAATATCTTGGGAATTTTGTATAATTTCCAAGGACCCCTATGTCTGTACAGTGGGTTGGCTAAAGGAAGTGGGGTGGTCATACTAGATTTATAGAACTCTATTCAGCTAAAAAATGATGTGTTTAAGACCTGACTTTAAAAATGGCTTAGTTTTGAGTGTTTTGGATTGTTACTTTGCTTTTGTTTTTGTTTTTTAAGAGATGGATAACAAGTCTAGATGTCTAATGAGCTTCTTATATATGTATTTCTTAGGTGAGGTCATATTAAAATATGAGCTATGTGGCACAGAAAGTCACCTACATACATGTTTAGTGTGTGTGAGAGATGTGAGGAGGAGCAGCTGCCTTAATCAGGGCAGGAATGAACATTGACTATTATCTAGAGTGCAGAGGTGGCTGTGAGTTTTCGAGGGTAGGGGATGCTCATCACTGAGAAGGTGAACACATTGAGAGAATTATTACTTACCTTTAAAGAGAGAAGTTAACATGGAAGAGAATTACAGCAGGTCTTATCTTCACATAGATACCTGGTGATGGTTTGTCCAAATGGAAGAGCTAATTGGGTCAAATAGTTAAATGACAAATGTGTTTTCACTGAATTGATGTCCTGTGATGTCCAAAAACCAGACTTTCTTTATATTAAATTTACAATAAAGATGGCTAAATGAATTTACAATTGTCATATAAACATTTTATGTAACGGGTATCAAGGTAAAGAACCTGAGACCTCAGCATGATTGTTGGGATTGTAGTGTGTCTAGCAACTTTGGGTCTGTGGAGTTTGGGTTCATTTCTGTCAGCAGGAAGAATAGATGGGATGTGTAACTGGGAAGAAAACTCGAGCATCACAACCGATGAAATAGCGAAAGTTATTTTATGTCATCTGGGGATATTGATGTAGATTGTAGTGGATTTTACAGGACACAAAGAAAAGGTAATGGAAACCAGAAAATACTCAAAATGCGTGATTATGCTTATTGAATCCCAAAGTTTGACTATTTCTGAACGCAACTGAGAAAGCAGATCAGCTAGTTCAACTCCAAACTATGATTTATACAGCTGGGAAGACTGGCATTAAAATATGAAGTGAACAGGGTATCTTAATATGAAAACGACAAAATATTAACGAAACGGGATATTCTGAATTTGCAAAAAAATAAAAAAAAGTACCTTCATACGTGATAACAGTTGGAGTCCAAGAGGAAAAGCACAAGGTACATACCATGATCAGTGGGATTCTCTTCATTGATTTCAAATAAAACGCAGGATGATGCTGGTTTTATGGAATCTTGAAGGGAGCACAAGAAAACACCATTAGTAGGATATGGCGGGTAGCAGGGTTTCATGTTGTAGCTTTGTCAATAGTGTTCTCTGGAAGGATGACTTAGAAGTCATTTCTCCATGTTATCCTCAACTTGAAAAAGTCACTGATTTTAAAAATCAAACTTCGAGAGAAGCAGTGGTTTTGATTCCAAAACTCCTCCTAATTGCTTTAAGACGTATCTTATTTCTTGCAAAGCGCTCTTCTTGACCCAACCTCAGATCATCTGAGGTTGACGGAATGCTCCAGTGTATTCTGCTACGTGCCAAAATAAGCCAGCCTACACTGAGGCCTCCAAGTGGCCTTCCCACATGAGAGCTGTGGCCCTGGTGGTCGAGCCAGCGTCTTATCTCGGGTGCCCCTGACACAGTGGACTCTGTCGGGAATAAATCCCTCCATGCTTCCTGTCACTGAGTGACACAGTCCTCCTGGGAAGTGTCAGCGATGGATTGTGAGGAAGCTGATGTCACTCTCGTAAAACAGTATCCCAATCCATCCAACCAGTTCACGTGACATTTATGTGTTGCCTACTGCAATCGGCTTCCAAGCTAACTCTTAGAATCATGATTTAAAACTTAAAAGTACCCCTACCATTGGTGTACACAAATCTAATTCTTTACATCTCGGCTAATACAGAATATTTCTAGCATTAACGATTGGCTCAGAAAGAGTCACGTGAACACACGGGTTTTGAGGCTTCACTTTATACACAGAAGTCATGGAACAGATTTAAGTAACAAATTCTATTCCTAAATTCATCCAGATAGAATCATTGGCATTTTATAATCAGAATCATGAAAGGCACAGGTCAGCTACAGTCTCACCTGACAATCGGGTTAGCAGGGTCTCTGCTGTTCCTGTCCTGCGACTTCCTTTGTATTCCAGTTGCATGGTTGATGGACTTGCTGCCAGCAACCTGAGGCTCCCAAGGGGACCTTCCTCCTGGGCCAGCCCAGTCTCCCCGGCCTCACAGATGGAGCCTGGCGGTGGGGCGCACAGGCTGGCTTCCTTGTGAGGGACCAGGCCTTCCGTGGACAGGGACGCCTCACTAAGAACATTCAGTAGGTAACGCAGCTCCGGCCTGAGGAGCGGACGGTGTGCAGCTGGCCCAGACAGTCGAGCCTCTGGGTCTGGCCAGGAGGGAGCCACCCTCTCCTGGCTCAGCCCACTGTGCTCATGAAGAGAGCTTCCTGCACCAGGCGCTGCTCACAGGTGTCCCTTTGTGGTCTTGGTTCTCACTGTCCACATGCTCCCTGCCCCCAGGGGGATCTTCTGTCTTATGCTGTTGGTAGTTGACTGAGGATTCCTTCTGGCAGGGCTGAGGGAATACAGTTCTTCCTTGGAGTCTGCACCACGCTTGAAGCCTGGCACCTGCAAATAGCTGTGGGCTTTCTCCACCCTGGTTAGCACTGGTCTTTGGCTTTGGGCAAAATGGAAGTGTTTGTAATAATCTTCACAAGCTTTTGTGGTGTGCCTAACACAATCCCTTTGGTTCCAAGATCAAACTGTTGCCCATCTTTTCTGACTGGTCTCACACATCAGTCCATCTTACATTTCTTCTGTCCTAGCTGCTCTTGAGGGACTTAATTCTGCACGTGACTTTCTGGGCATTCACCCCGTCATTCACCAATTTGTGATGCTGTGTTCATACTTTGTAAAGCAACGACAAGACAAAGATGAAAGGAAAGACCAAGAAGGAAAGTTTTTAAGGAATCTTGGTGTCTGAATTCAATATTTTTTGGTAGTTGGAGTTTTTTTTTGTTTTGTTTAGAAACAGTACATATACTTGGGTACGACAGGTTCTGAAGCATTTGAACATGCTCAGAAATAAATTCACTGAATGAGAGCCCTTGGAATCCAGACTAGCTAGAAACTGAAGAAAGAAAAAGTGCTCGAGGGTTTATAGGTCTGCATAAGTTCAAAGAGAAACGGAAGATGATTATAATTGAATCAGGGCTGAGTGTTGAAATCACCAGGGTGATGGTGGTTCCCCCGAGGGAGGCAGAAAGAGGAGGTCAAGAGTCCATGATCATTTATGGCCCAGACATTAGATGATGATAGCAAAGAGGAAGGAATGTCAGTTCAGGAGATCAGATTGTGAAGGTCATAGGTAGTGGCAGGGAATCATCCTACCTATCTGTGGATTCTGAGGCATTGGAGATGGGAGGCGATGGAGAAGGTTCCCTGCTTCCTTTTAGAAAGCTGAAGGGAAGAGAATCTCCTCTTGGCATATCAAGGTTGAAGGAAGGGAAAAACTGAACTGAAGGAAGCTTTTATTTTGAGATTTCAATGAAAACGGCATAAAGGTTTTGGGAAAATAATCCAGTGGATAACTGGAAGATTGGTTTGAGGTTGTGTATCACCTGGTTTGAAGATAGCTGTGCTTGAATGTGTTTGGTTGCTCAGGACATCAGTTAGAAACAAAAGCAAATGAATTAAAGAATAAATGGATCCTCACAGAAAAGAGAAATTTAAGAAAAGGACAGAGATGAAAATAAGAAAAAAATTCAAATGTTGTATAAAGAAATAACTAGTATATGTTCTGTTCAACACCAGTTCAGGTTTTATCTACTCTTCAACTCAGTTTCCTGGTGTGTCTGCTTGCTTTACCGTCTGTTCTAATGTTTTCTGAAATACAGATGGGAAATCCTACTCTGATGCACTATGTTCATTTCCAAAGCAGTTAAGAGTAGAAACTGGTTGGTTTTCTCATTAATGAATTGAATAAATCTTGTCACATGCTCACATGTGATTAGTTTTAGATTGTTTTTGACTTAAAAGTATGCTTTAAAACACTTTCTCCTGTAACTTCCCCCAGATATGCACAATGTACACTTAGTACTGAGGATTCCATGTTTACCTTCCTTAAAGATAACTGTACACTTGTTTAAGCAAACATTTACCTATTTCTTGAGTAAAACACTTTGGAAAAAGGTTTTTTTTCTTTGATACCTATACCACTTGCAAGAAAAATAATTGTCAAATACCTTACACTGAATTTTACATGACCCAGTTGAGTGGATGGGCAGGTAGGTGGAGAGGTAATAGACAAATCCCCACCTTACCAAGTCCCCCTCGAGGTTGATACAGCCTGTCAGGGAGAAGCTACGAAGGTGGCACCACTTAACGTTAACCTCCAGCCACGGGCTGTTCTCTGCGAGTCATACAGTCTGAATGCACGCGCCATAGGATCGTAGACACCAGCATTCTAGCCAAAGGGCAAGTTGGCCTGGGCTGTGGACTCCTGACCGCAGCACAGTGGTGGAGAGGCTGCGTGGAGGCGAGTTCCCATTTTCAGCAATGTTGTTTTTGCAAGGCAAGAAGAACAGAGGCTGCAACTAAAGAACCTCTCACAGGCTTCCTTCTCCCACATCGGCCTAACTTCATAGGCTGCTCTGGAGTCTCGCTCAGACTGGACCTTCCCGTTCAGGGAAGCTGGTCACCCTGTGTTTCCCTGCCCCATCCCTCGACTGGCGAGCCGTCTCAACGTCCAGTGGTCTGTTAGAAGGCCAGGGACGTCCGTGGAGCAGAGGCAGCCAGGAGAGTCCTTTCTGGCCAGTTCCTGTGATCAGGACAGGTTTTGACGAGTTGTTCAGAGCAGCAGGCATGAGTTTACTAAAAAGGACAGGAAAGGGGCCACTCAAAAGAAGGGTAGCAGCCCTCACCAAATCGGGTTTTTCAGGATTTCTGGGTCGCATTGTTCTGGCTTCAATTTCATATACCCACTGGATCTGTTCGTGAGCCTTTGGCCTTCAGTAAACTTCTGCTCTGAAGGGAGTTCTTCTACTCCTTGAGTTTCCCCCAGGTGCATACAGTTGTGAAAATGTAATTTTTGAAATACATGATTCAGTGGACAGGCTTAATTGTATTTGGCCAAGTGGTTACAAGTCATTTCCCAGAATGAAGAGGGAGAAAAATAAAAGTGGATCATAGAAGCAAAAGTTTACCATCAGCAAATGCACCTTGAAAGCAGAAAGTATGTGGAGGAAAGAAATTACTTAAAAACATTTGTGGATCCGTTCCCTCAAGAGATCCCAGTTTGAAAAGGTACACAGTGGAAATGATAAATGTACACCCAGGCACGTGATAATGGGCTATCAGAACATCAAAGATCATTTTATAGAATGCGAGAGAGAAGCACATCACTACAAATAATTGATGGTAAATCAGATTAATTGACTTTTCCAAGGCAAAGTCTAAAAATATTTTAAAAATCAAACTATTTCCAGACTACTGAACATAAATTCATTTAAACTTAAACGGTTTTTGAATAACTTAAAGAAAATTTTTTTAAAACACATGAGCTTGTGAATGTTCACAGAAGGTGGTCCTCTGATCACTGGAGATTACCACATCTAGATAAAATAAACTAGGTGAAACAGATGGATGTCAGGTGCAGAACCTGGATCAGAGGTTCACTGCGCGCTTGGAATACAGCTCTTGCTGATCTGCTGTTGCCGCTTATTTTAAATATGGACACATTTATTTTCCCCTCTCCCTGCTCCTTCCCAATCTCGGAAACAGGCTTATCTTCTTCCATATTTCAGACAGATTTTTCTGTCCCTGAGTACACATCCACCAGAAGAATGAAGTAATCCAGACTTGGGGATGGTACCAGAAGATCTCAGAAATGACTAAGTCCCCAACTAACAAGTGAATTACAACTCCAACAGAGAAATCTGGGATGCAGCCTTTGAATCGCCTGTTTAAAAGCCCCCTGTTCCTGCTGATGGCAGAATCCCAACCTCTGGGACAGGAGTCACCAGTGTTTCTCTTTTGCTAGTAAAGCAATAAACCTTTTTCCTTCTTTTCAAAACCGAGTCCTTATTATCAGATTAGCATCGGGGACAAGAACCAAGCTTTCAGTAGCAAGTTCACTAAGTTTATTGTTGCCTAGGAAAACCGCTTCTAATACCCATAACAATCCATAAATAAACTTCAGGTTGTTTCTGGTGTTGAAAAACATGAGCAGATGGTGGTGAAAACAGAAAATTATTCTTGTTTTCCTCTAGGTTTGGATGTAGGTATAGATAGCATTAGGTACTGTTAAACATGCTGTGGTTTGACTATGTGGTGTCTCCCAAATGCTAGGGTAGAACTATGAAGAATGTTCAGAGGTAAGGTAATTAGATTACGGGAGTTTTGACCTAATCAGTGGATTAATCCACACAGGATTAACTGGATGGTAACTGCAGGCAGGTGGGGTGTGAAAGAAGTAAGTGACTGAGGCTTTGCCTTTGGGGTTTATATTTTGTCCCTGTGAGTGAAGTGCTTTCTATGCTTTCTGATGGCCATATCCTGAGCTGCTCTCCTCCTCCAGGCCCTTCCACCATGATGTCCTGTTGCACCTTGGGCCCAGAGCAATGGAGTTGGCTGTCTATGGACTGAGACATCTGAAATCAGGAGCCAAAATAAACTCTCCTCTGTGGCCGGGTCTTTTGCTCACAGCAATGTAAACATGTGTACAACATGACCCTTTATAAATACTAGGTAAATAAGACTCACAGGATCAAGCCTGAAAAGCATGAGTCGGCAAGAACAAAATAGTGTAGTGCACCCAGAAAGAAATCAGATAAAAATAATGATTACAGCAAAGTGAATAGTTAAAGAAAATGCTCTCTTCCCATATTAAGTAGAATCAGGCTCTGTAATAATCTTTCATAACTATATTTCAGAAATATTTACTCAAGAGTTTCCCTCTCAATGCTTCATTGGTTCAATTATTCCAAAGGATTTCTTGAAGTCTACTGGATGCTAGGTCCTGGCTTAGGCAATACTTAGAAAATACAGGTCAGAAAGGTGGACAATAAGGTGGGGGAAAATACCAGAAGAATATCTTTTGAAAGATGGTCACAAAATGGATTATGACTTCAAAGAAACTATAAGTTGGGGTAAGACATCTTCCTCCTGAGGGGCCTGTGCCTCTGTGCTTGTCAGGCACAGGATGCCATTGGGTGTGACACTTGTGAGTACTGTTAGCCTTGCAGAGTATGCCACTGTTGTTCTTGGTCTGACCTGAGCGCCATCTCGGACGTGGGCTGTGAACGCGGTGAGCAGCAGCATGTCTGTCTCCTTGGGCTGCAGCTTTGGTGCGAGTGAGCTGAGGTGTACCGGCCATAGATCTGAGCACACGTCATAGAATTGAAGTATGGACACAGGACCTAGGTGCTTCGTCTTGGATGATTTCATTAGAACCTGTAAATCATTTGTTCAACTTAGAGTAATGGGACCTTTCAAGTCTATATTATTTCATTATGATCTGAGTCATTGTAGCTTCTTGTTCATTTAAAAATATATAGCCTCCATTCTTTAAAGCTGAGTCATATTCTGTTGAATATAATATATATCACATTTTCTTTATTCATTCATCTGTTAATGGGCATCTAGTTTGGTTCCATAGTTTGGCTATTAAGAATTGAGCTGCTGTAAACATTGATGTGGCTGTGTCCCTGTGGTATGCTGATTTAAGTCCTTTTGGTATCAACTGAGGAGTGGGACAGCTGGGTCAAATGGTGGTTCCATTCCCAGTTTTCCAAGGAATCTTCATACTGCTTTCTATATTGGCTGCACCAATTTGTAGTCCTACCAGCAGTGTATGAGTGTACCTTTTCCCCACACCCTTGTACACACTTTTTTTTGCATGTGTTTTGATGATTGCTGTTCCGACTGAAGTGAGATGAAGCTTCAGTGCAGTTTTTCTAAAATGTCAATGGATATTTTTTTTTATTGGTTGCTCAAAACATTACAATTATCTTGACATATATCATACATCTGATTCAAATGGGGTATGAATTCAATGGATATTTATATGTGGTGCTGAGAATCAAACCTAGTGCCTTACACATGCTAGGCAAGTATTCTACCACTGAGCTATAGCCCTAACTCTCAGTGTAGCTTTAATTTGCATTCCTCTAATTGCTAGAGAATGTTGAACATTTTCTAACGTAATTGTTGATCGACTGTATTTCTTCTTTGAAGTGCCTGCTCAGTTTCTTAGCCCATTTATTGATTGGGTTATTTTTTTTTAATTAGAGAATATCATGCTAAGCAAAATAAGCTAGTCTTAAAAAAAAAAAACCAAAAGCTGAATATTTTCTCTGACATGCAGATGCTAATTCACAATAAGTGGTGGGGGAAACACTAGGGTAGAATAGTTACTTTAGGTAGAGAGTGAGGGGAGGGTATAGGAAGGCTAGTAGAGTGAAACGGACATGATTCCCTTATGTACATACATGACTGCAGGACCAGTGTGATTCTACAACGTGTACAATCAGAAAAATGAGAAACTATACCCTACTTATCTATGTCAAAGTTCATAAATGTGTTCTATTGGGACGTATAACTCATTAGAACAAATAAAAAAATGTACAAAGAAGAGCCTCCGTAATGTGTAGTCATCTGACTTGAAGCAGAGCCACAACACCTGCTGTTCAGAGCTGTTTGCAGCCTCTGGGGCTCCTGCGTGCCTGCCTTTCTTACTCATCTCCTGACAGCAACCTTCAGCCATTGGAGTCAACAGTTCCATTCTCTGGGAAGTTTTTCTCTAGGGGGCGTGGCCTGGAAAGGAAAATTAATCACTTTGTTCAGTAACTAGGCTGCTTTCAACCTGTATTATTTATTGCTGAGTTTTACTTGCAGAGAAGTTGGAGTACAGCTAAAGCCCAAAGAACTATCGTGCCAGAAAAGTGACCCACTGTAGAACAGGGCAGCCTGGGAATCTGCCCAGCTCAAAGCTTCTCCCCATGCTGCTCAGACCTGGTGCTTCTGCACCCCACGTCTCTCAACATCCTTCAGAAGTTGTGCTGGTGGATTCCCTTTCCACAGGCAATCAACACCAGATCTTTCTTCTCATTGGCCGAATTTCTCCTAAGACCTGTGAAAGCTGAGTATCCATCATTTGGGATATGTCTATTTTATCCCATCTAGAGATGCAAAGTTTGAAGTAAAAATAATAGGATCAAAATATAACATGTCATTATCTTTTAATAATTATTAAAACACAGTCACTGAGTAAAAGACACTCTTGGTATTTTTCATCTATCCAAGTTACAGTATGTGTGAGAATTTCAGAGTTGACTTGGCATTGGTTTATCTTCATCTAAGATGAAAAATTGCAGAACAAATTGAGAATTCCCCTAGTGTCCAGAGAACTCTAGAGATTTATAAATTTTTAACTTATATTTCCACTTTGCAAAGTCTCATGGAAAAGTTTACCCCAATGCACAAAGGAAAGGAAGGAGTTAACTGAAACAGTTTAAAATAACCATTTAAATGACGGCAAAGATAAGCACCCCAAATTTGTGTTTCCTAGTAATTTTATTTAGCCGTACTTGTTTTTAATGAATTTCTCTTAAATCTCCTCAGTCAGTTGGCACAGAGAAATCACTGGATCCCCTGCTGGAACGAAGTGGAGGCAGCGTGGAAAATGGCCTTGTGAGGTCATCGGAACTCTCAAAGTGGAGTGAAGTTCTTGTGATAGCTGTAGCCATGGTGCACCAAGAGGGAAACAGAAAAGGGATTGTTCCTGAAAGGGGGAGAGGTGCAGCGGCAGGGAGGCACGGCATGCTCCCTTCTCTGAACAACTTGCTTTATGTCCTTGGGAGATTCACTTAATTTCCCTGGGTTTTGGATTCCTCTCTGTAAGATGAGAGGATTGAACCAAATCAGTAGTTTCCAAATTATGAACGTTGGAAAATGGCAAGGAGGCCTTGAATTCATATGGTTTATATACGTCCACAATCACCAGGGTCCAGGAGTCCAATGGCACTCATCATGGGGGCTGGAAAAATACTTCGACTTTTTTTTTTTTAAGTCCTTGTTTTAGTATACACTGGCAAAGTGATACATGAGGGACTTTTCAGACTACAAAACACCATTGCTTTAGGAGTTGGATGTCAGATGTTGAAGTGTGTGGTTCCTGCTGCAAGTCTTCTCCCAGGAGCCACAGCACTATTGCAAGGAACTGGGGATGGCAATTAGGAGTCTGGTTTCTAGGCCAGATATTCCTTCATTAATATGGTGGCATTGGGCAAGTTATTCAAATGCCCAGGCCCTTCATTTGAGAGGACTATTAGAAATGACTTAGGGAAAGTACAGTGTTCTTCAAACACAAGGTTGTTTGGTGCTTGTTTGCTTCACCTGCACTCAGCCTCACGATGCTGATCTGCTGAGCAGGGGTCAGAGTAAGCTCTCGGCTCTATTGCAGGCTCGCTCCCATCCTCTCGGCCCTTCCACAGCAGAGAGCTACTTCCACTTTTTTTCCCACTCTGAGGCTGAGGTATTACTTGTGGTTTATGAATTTTTAATACATGATCCAAGCATGACATAGGTACGTATGGAAATGCCACAGGGCAGACCATTAGGTTGTACGTTTCATATGCATTCATGATTGTTTTTTTAAAAATGGGTTTTTATTGATACTCAGGATCATATTAACAGTAGCTATCTTTGGAAGAAAAATAATAGATTCTTATCAACAATTCAAAACAAAATTTCTAGGCCAAAAACTGCCTAGAAGTTGAGGCATAGCAGTATGTCAATCATCTTACACCCTTAGCATGCCGTCTTAATGGTCTTAAGCGCGGGATCCGTTCTCCTGGGTGCTCTCCAGCTGGGTGCCATGTGAGCGCTCCTACACCTCCCCTTTACCCTCCTCTGGACAGCCATCAGCAAACCTGCCTTTATGTCCCCAGACGCTCCCCCTGAGTCTCAGCTGGTGACCCTCCCTGCAGCTTCTCAGCTGGCCCTGCCCAGCTTGCCAAGGCCCCAAGGGAAGTTTCTTGTCCAGAATCCAGATGCCACTTCTAAACACGTGCCAGGTAGGCAGAGGGACTCTTGAGGGTGGAAACAAATGAGTGTCTCCTGAAACAGGCTTCCCACATCCATTGGGACAGATGAGGCACTTTGAGAATTATTAAAGATGCTCCTGAAAAGCTCCACGATTCTCCAAAGCTTCAGCACCTCAACCTTTGTATTAACTTTAAATAAGCCTTTAATGTGTTACAGATGTTGGTGAATGTTACAAAGCATCAACTAATTTAATATTCATAAGAAAACAAGGTTAATGAAGAGCAACGTTTCCTTTGATCCAGTGAAATACATGAGATAACTTGTAGGAAAGAAGAAAGTTCTTAAGCTCATAAGGCATGGGCTTTTCTGTATCCAGTATGTTTGGCAAGAAACACCTGATTATTTAAGTAATTCGACATGTTGTCCATAAACATGACTACTGAAGAGTCAAATTATGTACACGTATGGATATATCATAATGAATCCCACTATAATATATAATACACCAAATAATTCTAAAAACAGAAAACAGAATAACAATCTGAAAGTAAAAACAATATTTCCTTAAAGTTGTAATACTAAAATAATTTTGTAGTACATTGATTCTAAAGGATTACTTTTGTCAAAATTCTTTCACTGAAAAAAAAATGCACATGACCAATAGAATATGTTAGGGCATCTATAAAGGTAGTTTTATCAGACTCATTGTGATATATTTTACCAGATATTGGCACTTGCTCCTTAAATACCTTATGACTGACAATCCTCTGTCCTGGGGTATGTTCTTGTCAGGAGCAAAATTAATGAATAACATGCTTTTTTTCTTCTATAACTACATAAAAGAGGATTAAGAAAAAAAATGGTTCTTCAACTCAAGGAGGTCTTCATCAAATGGATTGCAAATAGAATTCAACGTAAGCTTGGTCATATTATGTATTTATGTCATTTTTCAGAATACTAGCCATCCTTTACTGGGTAACTAGGGCTTTGGTAACTATGCTAAGCACTTTACACAATCATAATTTTTTTCACAGGAATATTTTGAAGCAAGCCTTTTCATTATTGCAATTTTACAGTAGAAGAAACTGGGATTAGGTTAATTAAGTTGTCACACAGCAGGTGAAGAATTACATTAGCAACACTAGGGTGCTATAGGGTAAGGTTTTGCTACACCAGCTGACCTTAACGGTTCCAATCTGTACAAGGGGTATGTTTATCTGGTGCTGGAGACGAAGCCAGTGGAGCATAGACTTATGAAAAGATGACAGATGCGAATTATGGAAGAACAAGACAGAGTGGATGCCATTAGCAATGACTGGACTTTTGGGGAATAGTCCAGAGCCTGTCAGTCATCTAAGTCTAAACTTGGCCCTCCACAGCCAGAGTGTGGCCGCTCCATGCTCATTGGAGCCACTTCTGTGAAAGCTTCATTTTTGCTGGATTATTTTATCCTTTCCCTCCATTTTTGTGTATTTTCCAAATGGCAGTCAAACCTGTTAACACATTGGCCAAATCATGCCACCACCCTCCTTGAAAGTCTCCAGTCATTTGCAGTGTCACTCAGAAGATGTGAAATGTGATACAGTGGAAGATGGGAGAGGGCCTGGTAGTCTCAGTGTGGCCAGGCTCCCTAAGTCCTCCAGGGTGTCATCTTCTATTAACTTCCTCTGGTAAGTTTGTAATTGGACCTGTCAACCTCAATTCCACTCTCCTCAGCCGAGAACACTGCAAAGCTTGATCTGTGTTCCCCAGACTTCTAGAAGCTAGAATCATTTCCGCCCATTAACTGTAGGGTGAGCCATCTCAGACATGGCGGCAGGCAGAGGCATCCTGTGCTCTGCAGGGATGCTCCGAGGCATGTGCTTGGTTCCTGAGAGTCGCATGTCTCTCCAGCTTCCTTCCCATCAGACATTGATATTCTCCCCATCTCAGTGGTGAGCATGAGTCCCTGGGTTCCTAAACCAGAGCAGACCTCCCACTGATCCTCCAAACACATCTCTCCCTGTGTTTTCTTCTGGTTGCTATGCAGAGAGGGGTTTTTGTGTTGTATTCAGAATTAACTGTTATAAGTTCCCCTTCTCACTTAGATCCTTAGGAAAATGTCCTCTTAGATCTTCAGGGGCCACCTTATCTAAAATTTCCACTCTCTTAACATCCTTACTGCCTTCTCTCCATGGTTTTCTTCTAGCCCTTTCCACTTTTTAGTATGCAATGTATTTTTTATATATTTTACCTCTGTGTGCACACTATTGTCAGGTATATGTCATTTATGAAAAGCCAGGTTTCTTTAAGACTATTTTGTGTCCTGGTCTAAGTGGAATGCATTCCGAGTATCAGCAGTTTCCTTCCTTTTCAGAGGGTTACAAAGCAGTGCTGTGTTTCAGGGCTACAGTGATAAATTGAAACAATAGCTGCAGAATCTGAGAAGTGTCTTGAATGGAAGAAGGAGTTCATTGTTGCGCTTTTTGACCTTGGATTCCATTTGAAATAACATGAGAAAGACATTTTAGTGTTCTAGTTGACCCCAGATATTTGCTGAGTTTGGTCAGTCTTTAAAGATCTTATTTTTAGCCACTTAACTGCATTAAATCTAACTTTCCAGATTTTTCTGAAGAGTTGTCATGGCTTTCTTGGTCACAGTCAGTATGGAGTGAAAGAGCAGGGTGGGGGAAGGGGTTCTGTGGGCTCCCTGGCCCCCGGGAGACGTTCTGAAATGCAGGGAGACTTCCTCTCACTCTTTGTTCTTCTTGCCCTCAATGGCTGTGTTCAAAGCCATGAATACTTTCATTGCAGTTAATTGTGCCACCTCCCCCACCCCACAGATGAATGCCCCAGACATGCAGACTCACAGCCGTGCAGGCGGAAAGGCTGCCCTCGGGCTCCGGGCACCAACAGAAGGGGAACGTCAATACATACGTGACCTTTCCGAATAAACGAGGACATATTGGCTTCTATTTCTAGTGATTTTTAACCTGGAATTCCATATCCGGAATTAGAAGAGATCAGTAGTACATCTCATTAGTCTCGGGCATCAACCAAAAAGCTCTTGGGAATATTTTTATTAAAAAAAACATTCAAACATAGAAATGATTTTCTGTTCCACAGCTGGATTCGAGATTGTTACTCCTTCTCTTTCCGAACCAGATCCTCTGTCGTTTGGATTAAGAGTTTCCAGCTCCTTTGAGGGCGTGGGGTAGCTGGTGGGAGCTGTCTTCTCTTCCTCTTCTCTCGGGTGTGTTGGGCTCTTCAAATGCCTGCCTTCCATTTTCTTAGAGAGATGGATCAAAGCTTCTGGCAACAATGAAGTGGTCAGAAAGTAATGAACATTAGGGATCCTAACACTGGTATCATTTTTAATGGCAGCACATAATTATTTAAGAACTCATGAGTATTATAGGCTGTCACATTTTTGTTTTGTAAATTTTTTATGGTGTGAGCATTTTTTCTAAAAAATAGAAAGTGCTTAATATTTAGAATATAGGAATATCACTCCCCCTCCCTACACATACATTCACACAAGTATGTTGAATTGTATTGCTTTCAGGTGTTCAACACACAATTCAACATGCTTGTTTTAGTTAACCTATATAATGTATGCATATATATTATATACGTGAATATACGTAAATATTTACACTTTATATGTTTCTGAAAAAGGAAAAGAAAATTCATTGGAGAAATAAACATGGCTATCAATTGGAAACATTTAGTCTGCAGTAATAGGGATCTCCTAGGTAAAATAAGACACAACTGATGAAAACCTTGGCCATGAAGAAGTCCAGTCACTAATGTCCACTCACCATCTGTTCATGCACAGTGAGTTTATTGGGGATCTACTAAGCATGTGGTACCTGACGGTCACTGAGGTCTGAAAACAGTTTCTCCCCTGTGAGTCTCGGGCCAGCCTGAGACTGAGCTCCAGCACAGCGTAGCAAGCACAGCCACCAAATGACACGGGGACCTGAAGAACTGCATTTACGTTGACACAAGACTGTCTCTTCCTGAGCATTGGCTATTTAATTTATGTCATTGCCTTTGTTTAAAAACTCAAGTTCTGCCTCAAACAAGAACTTCAGACGTCTTTGGGTATTGTTATTCTAGAGTCTCAATTTGTTTTATAATTGTGGGGAGTCACAGCATTAGCTAAAATGTTGCTAGTGTGAATCTGAAGAGGAAAAACCCTGGTCTCTGGCATATTCCTGAAAAGGGCTGAGATGAGGCTCAATAGAAGTGTTTTTCTGTAACCCTGATCTCTTCAGCAGGGGCAGTGTGGTAAGAGTGGAAGGAACCTGGCAGGTGGCCACGTGCCACCATAGGATGTGGCTGTGAGACAAGAAAGCGGCTTCATCAAGTAGAACAGTAAAAGAGGCCATTAAAGCATGCTGCCCAGGCCCTGCTGAGGACGGGTTCTAAAACCTGAATTGTTTTGTTTTCACATGCATCATAGTAACAAAAGTCTATCAATAAAATTTATATTGAAGTTGATGGCCTAGAAACAGAAGATATGCTACCTCAGAGAGCTCTAGTCTTTTAGGGTATGCTTCTAAATTTCCCCCGTTTTTAATTATATTGCTCTGGATTTTTTTTTTCAAAACCCTTTGGAACATTGGGAATGAATGTTGAAGTTCATAATTCTTCATGCATTTCTTAATATTAATTAAATTTATAAGTTGCAAAATATAATAAAAACACCCAGGGGAATTCTCACCCTTGAATTTTATGTTACTTTATTGGAATATTTGAGTAATAAAATGTCGGAGTAATGTTTAATTTTGATTAAATTTGACATTTACTGTTTTTTAAATATATTCACACAATATTATGTGACTGAGATTCATGAAAACAGTCAATCATTTTTCATTGCCAAATAATAGTTATTTCACTAAATGGACTAGTTTTCCTTTCTCCTGTGATTGATATTTGGGACAGTTCGTTTTGGAGGAAACACATTGGTCATGAATGCTTCTATGTGTACTTCCTAAACATGTAGGAATTCCTCTAGGTATGTGCATAAAAGAAAATTTCTGGATGATATGGTATAATCATGTTTAACTTGCTAAGTTTTTTCAAAGAAATTATATCCATTTATAAACTTATCCCCAAGGTATAACAATTCCCAATTGCCCAATACTTTGGCCAGAATTTTATATTGTCAAATTTTGGGTTTTTTTTTCAATCTTCTTTGGGAGAACACAGAAATATTTTTAATATAAAATAAGTAGATGATAGCCCAAACTGGGAATTTATAGGTTGGATTTTTTTGAAAACACCTTTTATTTTAATATGTAATTCTTGGAAAAAATTTTCAAACAAAATGAAAACAACTTCATGATGTATCATGGGAAACTTTTAAAAGCTATAATAGATTTGCAGATACTATGAAATTTTACTAAATTCATTTTATGCTTCTATTAGCAATGGAAAAATACAGTGAAAACATGGATAAAATTGTTATTTTATAAAAGTTAATTTTTAGTGGTAGTTTTGTAAACTTATTGAGTACAGTCTGAGCAGCCTGAATAGGAGATGGTAAATGACACAGTGTCAGTGTGAACAACTGCTGATTCTGTGTACCACCAGGAAGGGGGTATAGCTTGTGCTAAAGAGTCAAATTCTTCCCACTTTGTATGGAGAATAGTGCAAAAATAATGCATAATACTTGAAATGCTTTAAATTTCTAGTCCTTTGTATCCTCATAAATCTGTGTCTTTGAGGCTGTTCGTCTTGCATAGGCACGTTGGCACGTTGATGAACTAGGAGTAAAGATGGCTTCTAAGAGCAGAATAGAAAGTCACCACTCAGGAGAAGCTGTGTGGGGCCTCCGCGGCCTTTCATAGAAATATCTCAGGACGTTTACTGTTTCAAAATTTTACCCTGAGGAGAGAGACTTTCTGTTCTATCAATATTTATTTGCACCCTTTATATAAAATGCTTTGCATTTCCACCTGAAGTAATTCAGTTTTTTTAAATTAAAAAGTCTGTGCAAAGGCTTGAATTCTAATATAAAAATGTTAAGTATCTGAAAACGGAGGTTCCAGGCTTATATTAGAGTTCAGATATAACACCTGTATCTGTAAATTAGAATTCAGAAAGAAATACAAAGAATAAAGGTATGTTGCAGTCACTAAAATCATATCCCTCCCTGTGGGGAATATGTTCCAAGACCCTCACTAATGCCCAAAATTGTAGATAGCATCAAACTCTATATATTGTTTTATCCTGTTCATAAACTTTATAAATTAGACCTAGTAAGAGATTAATGATAACAACTAGTAATAGAACAATTCTCACAATGTAATAAAAATAATTTAAAATAACTTATTTTTGGAATTTTCTATTTTGTATTTTCAGACCTTGGTTAGCTGTGGAGAACTGAAACCACAGAAAACATGGATTTGGGGGACAATTGTACTGACATTTATCTCCAGATTTATTGAAAAGGTCCCTTCTCAAAAATGTGCTCTGCATGTTTGAGACTGTCCCTCAAGAAACTTTGAACTTTTAGTCAAAATATAATCTTACATACTTTTGAAATTATTATGCTTAAAACAGAGTAAGGATTTTTCCATGTATTCATTAAAAACAAAAAAACAAAAAACTGACAGTGATGTTTCCAAAATAGGCTCACCAGGTCACAGTCCCCATGATCCTGGTCACCGTACCAAGGCAGAGAGATGAGCAATATAGTTTTCCTGTAATCTCATGTCCCTGGAAACCACTCCATAAATTGAGGCCAAAGCAGGTTTCTTTTATTAGTTTGCAAGATAACTGTGTAAGCCATTGACTTTATAGTTGTGGGAATTTTGCCTCCTAAAAGCAATCTAAATGGCAATAGCACAAAAAATCAGCTTATTTTAATGGCAAAAAAGTATCGTCTGACTTTTATGGTTTGATATACAAATAAAATTATAAAATCCTTTGACATCTAAACTCGATCCCCTGCTGATGGTTCTCCCACTGAGGGCTCAACTTGACTGTGATGTCCACGCCACAGCTACAGGCTTGGCTGAGTACCCTACTTACTAAAATTTGTATTAAATTTATTCTTCAGCAAATAACGATGACAAAGAGGTTTTTCTGGGTAGATATTTTTACCTTCCAAACACTGTCAAAACTGCAAACAATAAAAACCCAGATGGCTCAGGATACTCCAGTGCAAACACCAGTGCAATCCTGTCCAAAAGCAAGTGAGCTGGCAGCGTGGAATTTGGGATTAAGGAGCCCTGTGCCAGTTTACGCCATTCCGTGTGAGCAACAATAATAGCATGCAAGGGTCACTGAAGGTCTTCACTGTCCTGGAAGATACCAGTGAGTACTTTCTAACACTGAAGGCCCTTCTCAGACTTCTGATTTTATCAAGGTCAGACTTTAAAAATTATTTGTGGATTTTTTTGCTGAGATTCCTTCAGATGCAGATAGGATATAGTCTCTCTAGGCTGGTAAACTAAAAACAAAAATTGTACCGCTGAATTTTGTATACTAATGTGTTACTACTACTCATTTGGACATGATCAGTGAATGAGTATTTTATCTAAATGTTCCTAGACTAATCAATGGCCAAGATTTAGAAAACTATGACTAGAAAAGTAGAAACTGATTTTTCAAACAATTTCCCCCACTTAAAATTAAACTTCAATACCAAAGGGTACTACATTGAGGTAGTAAACCTGATATTTGAGTGTGCAGTATTTTTAATTTTTTAAACTTTAGAGATTTTGGGTTGGTGGTGTTTTGCCATGCTCATAGCCAGATGGCTAAATAACCTTCCACGACTTCTCTGAAACAACCATCATATCGACAAGACCTAGGAATTAATGTTTTTCAAATTCCAAGTTTATCACTTAAAAGCTTTATTCACAGACAAAATCCATGAACTCAGAGGTTCTGTAGCATGTAGTAGGTTTTCAAAGACTTTAGAGCTAATATCACTTTTTTTTAATTGGCATCAGAATTTTATCTGGAAAAATTTTCCTAAAGGAAAATACTTTGGTCCAACTAAATGCAAATTGTAGAAGGAATGGGCAAAATAAAGCAAGTGCTGAATTGTTACATTTGACAAAATGCAAAGAATTTGGTTTAAGATTAAAAGAAGGAACGCAGCACTTTCTTAAAAGGATGATATGTACATGAAGATCCCAAATACCAGTAAAGCTATAGACATTCATGGTTGGTAATGGCTGAAGAAGTTTAAGCATAGTTGCTTTAATATTAAAATTTAACGTGCTTAATATACTTAATGTACTACTCAATTTTAATTTATGCTTTGGAGCTATAACTCCCTCTTTCTCCATAAGCCTTCAGTGGATGTTTCCTATAAACAGTGGTTTTGCCTCCATTTCCCTGCCTCTGGTCCCCGCCATAGACGTCAAGAACAAGAGTAGTGGGATCATGCACCTGGGTGGCGTGGTGCTGGAGGGGAGAACGCTGCAGACTGACAGCATTTCTTCTTAAAAACAATCTCCACAAGCTGTAGCTCAGCACCAGAGGCAGCCAAGGAACTTGCAGTAGTGAGATGAGTAAAGGCTGGGACAGACCTCCTGTCCTCTGTGCTTTCAACCAGCAAAGAAACCTTCAGGCCTTGGACAGAAGGGAGTTAATATCAGCTACTCCTGTGCGTCTTCTGTGGCTGGACTAGCTGGGCTGGCCACCTGTCTGGTTCCACTGCCAACGCCCCTCCCCGCATTCCGCTGCCCACAGCTGCAGCCCTCGCCCACTGTGGGTGCTGCGCTGCCCTAGGAGCTGACCTTCAGGAGGTCAGAAGAGGGATGTGTCCTGAGGTCAGCTATGTGCAAAGGAGGGTCTCCAAAGGGAGACCCGCAGTGGGGCTTCCTCGCAGGCTGGCTTCTTTCTTCCTGGCCATCGCCTTGAGATGGGTCCTCTCCTTGGTTAGAATCAGGAGGTCTCAAAGGAGTATCAGGGAAACGCTTTGCCAAGATCTGCACAGCTGACTCGGACAGTTGCTTCTTTCTCAATGGAAGCTGACCGTCAAGGTTCTGCCCTCCAGGTGTGTGACTCTCCAACTCGGGGGACAAGGAAGCTCTCATGTACCCAGTGAGAATGTGTGGGTCCACTGGTGAACACTGGGGAGGATGCCCACGGCTCACTTGTCTCCCATCCACAGTGGGCGGGAAGTCCCACCATGCAGGCCGAAGGGGCCGCGAAATCCGTGCGCTCTCGTCTGTGGGAAGCTGGGAGAGACTGAGGAGGAGACTCAGGGTGACACTGCCTCAGTCTCAAGCCTGCACTCAGGGGGTGCCCTTCGCAACTCATCTGTGGGGCATGCTTGCCAGGTGGTCTTGTGTCTTCTGTCCCCGCCCACTCCCCCTTCCTGCTCCTTGTCAACCTCATGTCCCCCAGAGGCTGACCTGGCTGGCAATATCAAGTTTTTCCTTTCCCTGGCTTCTGGGACCCCCAATAGGGGGTCCTGGCTGAAGATCCAACAGAAGCAGACACCGAGTTCAAGGTGTTCGTCACTTTGTCCTGCAGGGCTGCCCTTCTCCCCTCCAGAGGTCCCTCTATGCGGCTCTGTCCTTCAGAATTTGTACCTAGAGACGGCACTCTTCTGCAGTCAGCACATGGGAGCTCCATTCTTATGCCCTGTCCACACATTCCTAAATAGTGCCTTTATTTGACCTCATCTAAATAACTTTAAATGTCTTCTGATTCCATGGCTGCTAACCAGAGCGGTGGCGTGAGGGAGGTAGACCTGGTTCAGAGAGGGAAGCCTGTTTAAGTCTTTTGTTCTAATGTTCATTCTCTTAATTTAACCTCACAACAAAGTTGATAAGAGATCTCATTTCTATTACATGTCTGGTTTCAGGGTTGGTTCAGGAATCAGAAGGAGAAGGGTGGATGGTTATGGATATGACCCCACACAGCTCCAGTGCATTGGTGGAGCCCTGGAGTTTGGGGCCAGCAGCTCACAGGGAGAGCGTGGCTTCCACTGGGGCCAGGGTAAGAGCATTGAAAGTCGGGTGCGCTCCTGGTGATGTGCAGGTCATCTGGCTGCTTTCCCTTACAGCAGCTCAGGTTGCACTGGTACAACTGTGTATCCTTTCCTAAGCTGTCATAATCCTCTGTGAGATACCTTGGCCTTCGTGCATAGACAGCTCTGGTTAACCTTGAACTTCACAGATGTGTGTGGCCCAACAAGGCTGAGATCGCAGTAAAGCCTCAATTCAAAACGGGAAACATCTGAGCACCTGGGCTCTGGGGCGCTGGTGGGTAGGGTGCTTCTCGTTCTTCCGCTACCTGGGACTCTAGAGATCAAAACCCGCTACAATACTGACTGTTCAGAACACTAAGTGTTCCTGAGTGTTGGGAACCAGAAGTCTAGCTTGTCTAGGTTTTTAATTCCTAGACCACATGAAGGTCCAGGAGAAGGGATCTGGGCTCCCTTGGTCACCTGGCTGGTCCCTGGCTCAAAGCCACACTCCTCTACACTCTCCCAATCTGGGCCAGACACTTACTGATTTATTAGTCATGTAATCTATGATCCACAGTTTTTGATGTTGGAGGGTCTGATTATGGTCTCATAAACAAGGGGTTCATCTTATGATTGAATAAGGAAGGGAGAGACATCTTGCTATACAGCAAATATTTTGGCGGGAGAAGGAAGTACAGCAAGAAAACATTAATTCAAGGCCAAAAAATTACTGAAAAAGGTTTGAAGCTGCAGGAATCAGTTTGGAGCAAGAATGTATTGGTTTTGAACAATGTGTTTTGACTACTGTCAGAAGAGGAGAAATGAACAAATATTTAAAAACTTGATTTCATTAAAAGGACTTTTTTTTTTTTTTTTTAATTTGAACGCGTACTATGCTAAAGCTTTGGATCAAGAGTCATCAAGGACATAGCTTCTGTCCTCTCAGGCCTTGTGTTCTAGTGAGACAGGTGACACATACACACGGTAACTTAAATTTAGACACTTAAATTGATACTAATGTGGTTAAATAGGAAAAGGTGAAAGCCAAGTGAGAATCCTGTGCTGACTTTGGCACAAGGTGTCTGGAAAGAAAAGAAAAAAACCTCTCTTGGAATATGGCCTTTGAGGACGGACTTGGATGAAGCCAGAAAGCTAGGCCTTACAATTATTTTCAGAAACCTGATTCAGAGAAGGAAACAGCAACTGCAGAAATCCTGTGATAGCGATGAACTCCGTGTGCCCAAGGTACAGAGAGGAGCCAGTGTGAGCAGCTATGAGTGTGTGGAGGGTCGTTGGATCAGCAGTGAGCAGCCAGGTAAGGCTTCCTACGCAGTCTCAGTCCTGCCCACGCTGCGTCTGCTGCTGGAGTGGATCTGAGGCCCATCCCCTCCCGCCGACTTGCTACCCCCCAGGCCTGGCACTGTGCCAGCCATAGTGAGCCAATGAGCTAAGAAGGTCCCAGGAGTCAAACCCCACTATCACTGAAGCCCCCAAACAGCCTGCCATGGTCCCACCTGGAAACGTAGCCTCTGGCTGTGTCGTTACAGTCTCCAAATGATACTTTCATTTTTCTCAATTTCCTGGTTGAACTGAAAAGGGAAATAAAGTGGGTATTCTCCAACTCAGACCCAGTGGGAACTGGGTGCTGAAGTCAGGGAGACCAAGAGCAGCCCATCTGCTTTGTGGCTTTTGAACCTGGAATGAGGGAAGTCCTCTCAACCTGTGGCTGTGTTAGAGTCTTGCATGTCCCCCTTGGATTACATGGACCAGCCCAGACCCTCAGGCCAGGCTCCTCAGTCCCCGCCATACCTCATGGGCTCACTGCATGGAAGAACAGGTGTGCGAGCATCTGGCACCGCCCAGGGAGAACCCAGGAGCGGAGGCTCTGCAGATCCCAGACCCCAGCAGATCAATTCCCTCTCTATTGGACAGGAGTGAAAAGAGGGGAGAGGTGGGCTGAGTCGCAGAATCCTCCATGGACATCTCAGACATGGAGCAGTGGCCCTACCAGACTAACCAGTGGATAGTCTTTGATTTGATCAAATTATCTTAGATAATTATAAACCCAAATTAAGGTTAGAGCCATAATTATGTCCCTTACATATGTCGTTATTACTGGGTGTCTATTTCTTTCAAAGAAAGCACTCTGTCACTCTAGTTGATAGTAGTCTATCATAAGATGCCAAATAGATGCGTGAAGCACTTACTGTGAAAGTAATTGCTCAGTGAAAAGATAGGTCCATCTAGAAACCCCTGTTACCCCCGGACGGTCCTGTTTTTACCATTAACACCTTATCAGCTTGTGCTGTAAGTGGCTTAGCGGAAGTCCAGCATCACTGTGTGTGTCGTGGTAGTGTTTTATAAATGAGGACAGTAACTAAGACAGTTTAACTGATGCGGAAGGACAGACATCTCTAAATGCAGAAGGACCAGTGTGTGTCCAGGCATGCATGCTGGCAGCAGTGTGGGAATGTGGGCCGACTTTGTTCTGAATGGTCTGAAATCGTGTATCTATATTTAAACACGTTCCTCTCCCTGCAGATAAAATTGTCCCCAAGATGTTCTTAAATTAGAACAGAAGCAGATGGAGTGGGCTGGCTGTCCTCTCAACCTGCTGACGTGGGAATCAGCCTCGGAGGTTTTTTCCTCTACATGGAAGCATATATAGCCTGCCATTAAATGTGCCCCGAGACGCTGCTGTCCCTAATGCGTGCCCAGCGAGTCCGCAGCAGAGCATTTCCAGCACCTCTGACTCACGGGATCGCTCACCTTGGGAGGAATGAGAGTGACGGCTGCCAGGTGCCGGAGCTGTCATCGGCTCACCCTTGGAGGGTCCCCACGAACAGTAATCCCCTGGCACATCGCGTGCAGCGGGAGCTAGGCTGTCAGGAGGAATGACGTAGGACAATTCTCCCCTTCACGGAAAGCCTGGGAAACCGATTTCAGAGGAACCGAGCAAGGGGAGGGAAGCATGCAGGGCGCCCGCGGTGCCTGTGACGCCCTGCACCCTGGGTCCAGCGCCCTCTCCCTTTCCTGGAGCGCGGACCATGGAGCTCTGGCTTGGAAGGAGCGGCCCTCCCACTGGCAGCCAGGCGTTGCTTAATTGCAGACCATGTAATTTCGTATGGAGATTCAATTTTTCTAATTGGTGCTAGAGATGATTGCTAATGAGGCACAACTCAAGTAAAAGCCCCAGATAATTTATACAGCAGACCCTGCATCTCAGCAGCGAGATGGTGCACACCCAGCTCCCCCAAAACTGGCTGCTTAATTCTTTTTCCTCTTATTGGAAACAAGATTTCAGACATACCCAAAGTAATAAAATAACAAATGCTCATTTAATCATGCTCTCCAAATTTACTACATTGATATTTTGCCATGTCCTTATGGGGTATGCTTTTAATAAAATGTCAGATAAAAGTTGAGTCCCTTTCTCCCCTTCCTTGATCCCCCTGTCTCCTGAATATAGTCATTGCCCTCAAGTTGGTATCATTGCTCTCATGTTTTTGTTTGTATTATGCATGTTAGATATTAACAAACATTAATAACATTGCTTTTTTGTTTTAAAAAAATTCCATACATTTTTCACACCAATTATTTTGAAATTTGCTTCTTTCATTTATGCCGTTTTTAAAAATGCATCCTAGCTGGTTGATGTCATTCTAATTTATTTTAGTTGCTATATAATATGACTGTAATGCAAGTCATTCATTTTCTTAATTAGGAACACTAAGTTTTTTTCCTTATTACAAAAGATGCAGAATGAAGATTCACACATAACTGCTTGTACAGATGTGTGAGAGTTTCTCTAGGTCATAAAACTGGTGGTGGAATTATTCCATTACACTTCAGCCCCTTCAGATTTACCAGATACTGTGAAACTGCTCTCCAAATACTTTCACTAGTTTATACCCCCAAGGTTTGAAAAGTTGCTGGTAAGTTGTATTCTCAAATTTAATTTTTCATACAACAGTCCCCCCTTGATCATGGTGGACATAGTTTAAGAAGCCCAGTGGATATCTGAAAGCATGGGTAGTACCAACCCCTACGTGTACTACTTATATATACTACACACATACACACACCTGAGTATGCCTATGGTAGTTGAATTTATGAATTAGACATAGTAAGATTAACAATAAAAATATTATAGAATGGTTATAACAATGTACTGTAATTCCGTTGTCATGAAATTTTTATACAATGCTTAATCTTGTGTTTTGTGGCAATTACTAAATGAAATGAACAAAGGCACTGCGATACTGTCAATCTGAGAACCTAAATGACCACGAAGAGAAACGGAGTGTGGGGATACTGACTAACAGGGCAAGGTAGGGAGGGTGGCGCAATTCATTATGCTACTCACAATGATGTGCAATTTAAAACCTACCAAGTGTTTACTGTTGGAATTTTCTATTTAGTATTTTCAGGTTGCACTTGACCACGAATAACTTAAACCACAGAAATTGAAACTGTGGGTAAGATAGGATTTGATTGGTGATTGTACTGGGGATCAAGCCCAGAGGCCCTTTATCACTGAATTTCGGTTCTAGTTCTTTTTATTCTTTTATTTGGAGACAGAGTCTAAGTTGCCCCAGCTGGCCTTGAACTTGAGATCCTCATGCCTCAGCCTCCTGAATCACTGGCTCACCTCTGAGCCTTGCTATAAGGTAGGCTTTGATGGGATTAAAATGCTATTTCATTGTGACTTTGATGTGCACGACTTATTAGTGTTTGGGGTAAGCATTTAAGTACTTTTTTTTTTTTCATGACCATTAGCTATTCCCAAAATTATCTGATTTTTGCTGGACCCAGATCCAGCTGCTTTCCATGTGAAACCAGGACCTGGGAGATGAGAGTTAGTGGTGGGAGGTAGGTTTATTTGAGGGCTATAAGAAGGTGGAGGGGATCCCATCTTGTTAGGTAGGAGTTCAGGGATGCCACGAAGGTAGAGGGCAGGGTCTAAGGATGCTGCTGGAGCACAAGACGTATTCTAATTAGGTTTTCTAAGGGAACTAATGGAATAATTCAACTGTATTCTAATCTGGTATCATAAGGTAACCAATGAGAGCAAATGGCATAGAGTCTTCAATCCCACTCTTACAGAAAAGAGAACATCTCACTGCTCAGCGTATAAGACTCTGATTTCCAGATATCAGGGCCTTGAGTCTCTCTCTTGCTTGGCCCACTTCTACCTTATATAGTGCTACCCTCACCACCGCTTTCAATGAATCTGCACTTTGCCTATTTCTTGTGTGTGTTTCTCAATTCTTTGGGAGATGAAAATCCAATCTTCAAAGTGCAACTTCAGGGACCTCAGGCAGGTATATGGATTTTTACAGGGATGGAAAGGAGGAGGAGTAGAATAATAGGCAGAAAGGCTATGTGATGAGCAGTGCCCTCCAGCCCCTGCCTGGCCCCCAGCCACAGCATTCTCAGTGGCCTTGACCTCCTGGGGCTAGTGTCAAATGTGTTACTTTTCTGCAAGTTCATTATCCAACTATTTCCATGCTTTGTGCTAGTTTATGCATAGACTTAAGGAATAAGGAGAGGCATTCTGCTGTTATCTGAAAGTCACCAGATGTTCTGGGTTCTGTGAATCTAAAGAAAAATTTGACAGTTAATGTCTTAATCATTAAGCTTTGGCTTTTCTTTAGAATTTAGAATGCCAGGCAAAGGGATGGGAAGCAACTCTTCAAAGATGATGTCCAAGGCAGAAGCCACTGTTACATTTTCAAGTCATCTTCATGCTTTTCTGTTAAATTATTGACCAAATTTCATTGGTTTGGAGGAATTGTTCAGATATTACCTATACTAGTCCTTTGGTCACTTTTGTCCTAAGGAACACTGATAGGACGCAAATATAGATTAAGTCAAATGAGAATGACTTTCACTGGGCCCCACCAAAGACTCAAACTGAAAGTAGACCCTGGTGAATTAGGACTCAAGTCTACTCATCCACTATACCAGCATATCCCCACTGCACAGTGGGTTTTCACCTACAATCAGTTCTTACAAGATTATTTTTACGTTAGATAAAGTTTAAGGAGGTAATTGTTCCCATAATTACAATTTGGGCTGGAAAGTGGAAATACAGAGTACCTGTCTTTCAAGTTGAAGTGAACATTCAGGTCTTTAAGAATTGTGACAAAAGCTTCCCATGCATTAAGGTATATGCTATGTGTGTTTGACTTTGATCTTGTTTACTAATTTGTATTAAGCTAATAAATTGCCCCCCCACCCCCCACATTTGGAACGTGCTACGTAATTTGCAGGGCTCAGTGGAAAATAAGAATGCAGACCTCCATTTCAAAATGATTAGGATTTCAGAAGAGTCCCAGTAGAGCAGTAAAACAGGACTGGGATCAATATGACCCACAGGCCGCACAAATACGAAACTGCCCTGCCTGCATTAATGTCTAGTTATATTTTCTGTACCCTTGTCATATTGCAGCTGGCTATCATGTGAAATACATGTATACATTACTCTTTTTATTATAGAATTTGCTTTTATATGTATATTTTTTTAAGAGAGGAGAGAGATTGAGAGAGAGAATTTTTTAATATTTTTCAGTTCTCGGCAGACACAACATCTTTGTATGTGGTGCTGAGGATCGAACCTGGGCCGCACGCATGCCAGGTGAGCGTGCTACTGCTTGAGCCACATCCCCAGCCCCGCTTTTATATTTAAAAATGTAAGAAACCATCTTTTATTTTGAATGTTATTTTCAACAATTATTAGAAATTAACAAAATGCATATAGTATTTAGGTAGTCCTTAAATGTTGTGAAAATAAACAGAAAACCAGCATAGAAGACTGATATAAAGTTCGCATTTAAAAAAGTGCTAATGTGATAATGATAGAGTTTTGGCAAAACTCACCCAAAGATTCTGTTGAATTCTCACTGTGGCACTGCTGAGGCTGAGCAGCCAAATGTTTTCACTAAAGGGTAGGCAGAGTGGAATGACAGTGTTGGGACTGAAATTGGTTAGATGCTGATGTTGGCAGGTTGGGGATGCTGCAGGTATTAGGAGGAAGTCTAGACGGAGGAGGTCGACAGACAGCTCTTATTGATTACTTCCTGTATACCAGACCTCAGAAGTTGGGAATGCAGCTGAGAACAAGGCGAAGAATTGATTGTAATAGACGGCTCTATAGCGTAGACAGCTCAGAATGCAGACAGGGAGCAGAAACATTCTGGATTACTTGACACTTTTTTTTTTTTTTTTTTAAGTCATAAAGGGAAGGGAACAGAGCAGAGGCTCAATATGTTAAAGAGGCATAAAACTGGCAAGGGGAGTTAGTCATAGAGTATCTTGGAGCTTGCTGCTGATCAAAGATCTAAGCTCCTGATCAAACTATTGTAAGGACTGACCTGTGCTAACTCCAGATTTCCTTAATTATTGCCTGAAATTCAGCCTGTGCAAAACGCTTTGCAAAATTTCTACCTGAAAATTAGAACAAGCATGTTAAGATACAGTGAAGCATTAGTTATAAGTATTATTGGTCTATCATTTTTTTGAGAGAGATAATGATTTCCACTTTATATATCTAAATTCCATTTTAATTCTGAGTAGTTTGAACAGAAGTATTTTTCAAATGCTTAGCACATTACCTAACTTTGGAATTGGAGTACTTGAATAACGTACATGTAGGAGATTGGAATATTACACCCCCAAGACATGTCTCTTTGGCAGAAGGGGTATTTTGAACAGCTAGAAAAACCACAGACACAGGAAAGGCTCTAAAAGCAGAAAAGGAGTTTCCTTTTTGTAAATACTGGAAATTTACATCTACAAAGGAAGCTTCTCTGTAGGAAGCCTGTTTCCTTCCCTGTACTAGGAAGAGGGGGAGATTCTTGAGTGGAGAAGTCACCAGCTGAAATCTGAGGGACAAACATCATTGTTGATCACTGTGCTTTCCCTGGACTCTTTCCTGCCCCAGGCTTTTCTTTTTCCTGCTTCAGTTTGCAGATGTGAGATAAGCTAGAGTTCTAGGCCGGTTCTGAGAGGTAATAGCCCCTTCTGCCCCGTGATGGGCGGAATCACAGGCTCTGGGGCAGGATCCCTGGTGTGTCCTCTTTGCTAGCCAAGCAGTGAGACATAAAGCGACCATATAGCAAATTATTTATGTATAACTTAGTAGTATGTGTAATATGTAAGCTATTAAAATATATAGGCCATTTAATGCACACTGTATTATATAAAATTCTGCAAATGGTTGAAATATTCTTCTGCATCTTGCAACTAGGTGAATACCACATACGTTTTTCTGTTAAAAATCCTTAAGAGAATTCCAAATACTCTATCCGGGACATCACCCTTACCTACCTTGGGAATCACACCAAATTCTTAGAAAGCTGGATCTGCAGGACGTGGAGCAACAGCGTGGCCCATTCTTCTGAAGGGCTTCACCTGACCTTCCAGTTTGGAATTTGAAGGTAACACACTTCTCACAAATCTTATTGGACTCTAATTGTGCTATTACTTGCCAGTTGACCTATATTAAATGGGTCTGTCTTTGCCAAAAGGCCCTAAAATTAGTTCAGTTTGCAATATAGCAAACATTTTGTTGTGCCTTTGCTGGAGGCCCCTTCCCTGTGGTGGCTCCAGCAAGCACCTCTCATACCTCCTGAATCTCTGGGCCAGCACAACACAAGTTGCTCTTGTGCTTCTGATATGAGAAACATGCTTCTGATAAAAGAAATCCCCTTCCTCCATTTCATGATATATGCTGGGAGAATGATCTCTGCTGGCCCAAACTGGGCTCTCTTGGACATGCTGCTCTCTCAGCCCATGACTTTCCATGTTCAGCAGCTCACTACCCTAGGTCACAGGAGCAGCACACCCAGAGGTTTGGCATGGCGGGCGAGGTCTCTAGCTGCAGGACAGACTTGGCTAGATGCCATGGTGCTAAAGACAGGCAACCCTCTCCCAAAGCCTTTGACTTGGTGAAGCTCCTGCAATCAACTCTGAATAGCAAAGGGAATTTTCAGACTCTACAGACTTCATCACCACCCTCACTCCTGACGAAGTTGCTGAACTTCTTAACTAGAATGTCCTCCATAAAGGACAGGACTCACCTTACAGCACAATTGGACCCGCTGGCAGGCATATTGACCAGTCATAACTGGTCCAAAATTAGCTCCATCTGCAAGTGTTTAAAGACTGTCACCATTTCCAGTGGCCTTGCTGTCTGGTACAAGGAAGGCAACAATGATGAGTCACCCAGCTTTCCTCTTTGGAGTACAAAAATTGGGTTTCTCTTGCCTGATGGATACACAAAACAAATCAAATTTGCATCTGTTTCTAAAACTGTTTGACCTATCCAAAAGCTCAGTCCTTGTCCTTGATGCCAAGTTAATAATGGAGACAAGGTCTTGAGAAAAAGGAAAAAAAAGGTTTATTGCTTTGCTAGCAGGGGAGAAGCACAGGGGACTCCTGTCCCAAAGGCTGCGATTCTGCCCATCCACAGGAAAAGGAGGCTTTTATAGAGGTGATCCAGAGAAAAATGAGATTAGGCAGGAGCGATCAGGAAGGGGTTTGCTTTGTAGTCCATGTATGGCCCCTTACATTTATCGCCAGTGGTGCTAAAGATGAGCAGATTAGTAGCAGGTCCCTTGCATGGGTTACAGTAGATGACAGACCTGGCTTTAGGTTGCAGTCTGAGACCTAAAATACGATGTACTGGCTCTCCTAGAACATACTCCCTACTGACTGAGTTTGGGATCCCGGGGACATGGTTGAGGTCAATACTGCAGGGTGGTTTCTTCCTGCTGTTAATGAAACACTGAGTGGAACTGAATGGACCTGGTGCAGCCTTTCCCAGCTAAATGGCTCAGAGTAGCCCATGGAGTCCTAGGATCATGGGAAACTTTGCTGCAAGTCGAAGCAAAGCAGGACAGTGGAGTGGTTGTCGGGAGATAGCTTCCGAGTCCTGCTGCCTGTGCCTCCTCTGTACTTGGGCCCTTTCTCAGGGTCATGTTGCTCAAGAGGCTGCGTCCTTGACAGTTTTCCTCAGGAGTACTGAAGAGCTGGGTTTTTAAGTTACCTCAAGGGATGGGGAACTCTCTGCCCCAGATAAAGAAGGCTGCTCACTGAGTGCCATGAAGGAGGGGGTATGCCCCAGCTCCGGATTTTAAGCTCTGTATCAAAGTCCCCTGTTTGAGCTGGGTTTATCTGGAGCCTTCCTGCCACCCCACCAGCACTGTTGGGTCTGAGGACAGAGAGAACTGATACAGACCTGCTGAGGCTCGTGCCACCTGCTGTGCCTGAAGCAGGGAAGTCTCTGTCTGACCCAGGAGTCTTTGTTCTCCCTGGTCCCAAGAGATAGTAACTGACTGACACATCAGTGCAAGTGGAATAAAATCCCAGCCTAGACTGTCATTAACTAGGTATGTTCTGTAAAACTGGGTCTTCTCAACTGCCACCAGCAGTCATACATTAGATGCAGTTTTCCTGTGATCATTGGCAGACCAGAAAGGTTTCAGGTAATCGGCTGTTTACTGATCTTTTGGGAAGAGCATAAGGAAATATCTTGGTTACTAGTAATTAGTTACTAATTACAATAACTAGAAGGGGACCTGGCCAGTCGAGAACAGTTCTGCTGTCTCTGATGTTGTTGGTGGGGACTGCTATCCAAGCACCTTTGGGTAGTGTCACATATGATGGTTGAGTCTGAATCTCTTGGTGATGTTGTCCAGGCATCTTAAACCAATGTAATGACAAAATAGACAGTATAATCTAAAATAGGCTTACAGACATCCAGCCAGGAGTGACTTACGTAATCCAGGTTATAGGTGTGTGGGGGAAGTCATGGGGCACACAACCTCCTCCCTGGTTACTAAGGTAGCTTATGAGGACAGTGGGCCAGGAGAGCATCTTGACTTGGACTTTCAAAGTTTAAAAAACAAACAAAAAAACTACATGTGAATGCATTATTTGATAAGCTTTTGAAAGATCCCTTGCAAACTATTAATGCAACTAAAAAAAAAAAACCCACAAATTTTTATGGGGTTGAATATATCACCTACATCATGTCACAAAAAAAATCACCAGATGGATTCATTATTTGAAAGTTTACTTTAAACCAGGAACTATGTTACACATTTTTCACTGATTCTATTTTTCTTTTTTATGAGATACTGTTACCCCAATTCTGCAAAAGAGAATTGAAATTGAAAGGTTTATGTGATAATTTGGTGATAAGGTGGCATATGAGTATTTGAAAAGCACTATTCCTGATAATAAACCTCTTCCTTCAATCATACAATATGATGCTATTGGTTTATTTATAATCAAGTTGTACAAAGAATTCAAATAACTTGAAAAGTAAAAAATAGGGCAAGAAATTCTTATTACCTGTTCTTCTTCCTCAGGTTGTTTACTTGAAAAGAAAAGTAGAGAGGAGGAGACAGACACAGGAAAGAGCTACTATTTAGAGTTGAACTCTTTAAAATGTTACTTGTTGGGATGACATGATAGTTTGATAATTAATCACTCATTTAGTTTATATTTTCCTTTTATAAAATAGGCAGTTTGGAAAATGATCAAGCCAGAATGCATCTAGAGAATTAAGAAGTTCTCTAAGAACTAAGAAGTCCACTTTCTCCTAACCTTGAGGTCTTTCCCAGGATATGAAAAATATAATAAAGATTTCAAATAGATGGGAGGATCTATTAAATCATTTGAAATGACTTGAGGATGTTATACATAAAATTCCAAATATCAGAGATACAGCTTTCCCCCAAGATAAAAAAAAAAAAAAAATAGAAGTATATGTTGAAACTGCCAAATTCTCCAATTATGTATCTGGTTATAAATATATTCCATCACCAGGAAGGCATTGTGAAACATGATACATTTCCAGTCACCTGTTACCACAGATAATAAGAGGATTTTTTTTCAAAAATATAAGTGAACAATGCATGAATATATATTAAATTGTATCAGTAATGGCCTTGTCCCAGTCCCTTTAGCACAGGTAATTTCATATAAAGACTTGTTGCTTAGGTGCTCCGTTGTTAACAAGGTCCTGAAGAGCACTGGCTGTGAGGGAGTAGCAAGTGTGGAAAGCTCCTGGTTTTAGAGAGGTTGTGAGTTATTCGATCTTAGAAGCTGGTGAACAGCGTGGACAGAAATTCAAACCTTTAAAGACAGGGCATGTTTTGTCTGGAGCTGATGTGGATGATCTGGGTGGCTCTGCAGCTGTTAGAAAAATTGCAAAATAGAGGAGGAGGAAAGTGCTCAGAGTGAAGGAGCACTGCTGGCTAATGCTCACGGATGGGGACTGTCGGCAGGCAGCAGAAGCGGCAGTAAGGAGCAGCCCCTTCTCTCCTGCAGCTTTGTGTCTACTTCTGGTGCCTGTGAGCACAGACTAACAGGCAGCCAGTTAGAAAGGTGATTTGCAAGGTCTCATTTCCAGCTCTGCAGCCCAGATACCTGGAGACAGTATCTTCTATTATGCACCCGCCTGATACTTAAGCACATTGGAATTCCCCTGCAACAGTAACAATCCTGCAGGATTCTGCCTTTCAAGAAGCCAATGTTGTTCATAGATACAAAGATATTTTTATCCTCCTCTCAAATTGAAGAGTCTCAAAATTTCAAAAATCTTACCCATTTCTGATAGACTATTCATGCTACTCAACTCTGAGCTGTGGGAACTATTTTAAAAATTCTATTTGGAATAAATCCTGTGGATAGATGAAAGAATATCAGTATACAATTACATTAATGTTAATGTAAGTATATACAGATATGTAAACAGAATAATAATTATAGGTACAAGGATACAAATACATATTTTTACATATTGTACATATATTTAAATAAAAATTTTATCTGTACAAAAATCCACACATATATAATGTGTGTGTGCATGTACATTGATATCTCAACAAGAAGCTGACCCAGATGCCCAACACGGTTTCTAAACTCCATTCTTCAATAAAGAGGGACTATCCTTTGGAGAAATACTGACTTGGTTAGGATGGGGGCAGCTGAACTCAACAGGAGCCTGGCTTATTTTGCAATGCCACAAAATAAGGAAGAACTAAAGCCTCATAAATATTAAAATGAGAGAGATCCAAAGGACACAGGACATTCTGAAAAGAGTTCACGAGGGTCGAAGTTGGAATAGTTCAAGCAGCAATAATTTTACATTGGATTACAACCCAAACAATAAAATGAGTCCAGAGAGAGATTATTGGAAAAGGTGAAGAGGAAGAGGACAAAATTTTTCTCTTAGAAGACTTCCAAGTGATGAAATAGAAACTTGTCTCCAGGATGGAAGTTACGTACCTTCCTCCTATCTGGGGCTAGGCATGGTGATTCACTTCCAAGGACAAAGGACAGGAACACGAGTGCTTTATTTTGGAGAAGCATGGCAGACGCCTCCGTGCTGGGGCTGGCATCACAGGTGCCAGGCACGAAGCTTTCAAGTGCCCAGTGTTGATACCATGAGGAAGCACACAGCTTCCGGAGGGTTCTAATATGGCAATTCCCAGCTCGTCATAAGAAAACATTAAAGCTATCACAAGGAACATTATGCAAAATCATGTAAGATACTCTTCAAAACCTGCCAGTAGAGAGTAATCTCCTCCTTTGCTCTTGATTCAGCAACACAAGACATTTATTATAGTTTCCTGGTGGCAATATCAAATCTGATTCCATGAAACAATCCCCATATCTCCTGGTGGGTCCTGGTCTCGAGCACCAAAATCTCCAAATTGTCAAAGCTAAAATTGCAAGAATGAAAGCTAAAGGCTGAAACAGGATATTGGATGTAATTATGAGAGGAACCATTGTATTTCCACAGCCTTTGATTCCTTGATACAAAGATTCACTCATTCCTAGGAAACCTTCAATAGATAACTTCAAATGAAAAGACTCCCTAGCAGTCTTACACAACTCTATCTTCTGTTACTATAATGAAATTGCTGAGGCTGGATACATTAACAAAAAATTTATTTAACACACAGTTCTGGAGGTTCAAGGGTATGGTGCTGGCTTGTGCTACTCTATTTGAAGGCCTCATGAAGATGGTGCCACAATGGCAGGAACATTGTGAGGGAGAACTGTCACGGTGCATTGGGAATCCAAAGCTCAGAGGCAGCCTGTCCTTTTTATAACAGCTCACTCTCAGGAGAACAATCAAAGTCCCACTAGACCTTCATCCCTTCCAAGGACAGGCCCCCAGGACCTAATGTCCCCTCATTAGGCCCCACCTATGGTTCTCACCACTTCTTGAGGTTTCACACTGAGGACAGTGGGCTTCCAGGCTCTCGGGGGACACACCCCACCCCAGCCGTTGCACAAACCTGTGTTACCTCACTACAGTCTAAACACCTCCGGGCAGGCACCCTTCCTTCCCGCACTCCTGCAGGCAGGCCCAGAACTCCATGACGCCCGGCCAGCTCTGCCAGGCTCCTGGCTCCCTGCCCTTTCGCTTCACAGGTATTTCCCCTAATAAACTTCTTACGTGTCTAATCATGTCATGATAACTGCTTCTCACGGAATGTAAAGTAACATAAAAGGGAGCAGGTTTAAATAATTAAAACTCAAAAGCTTTGAGGAGAGTCCACGTGGTCCCGAATGCAGGCTTCTGGGAGGAGACTGCTCGTCTGGTGGGGTGTCTGAGTCGGGAGGGACGGACGGCTCCAGGATTTATCAGCTGCACCTCTGAGTAGGCAGCAGCCCCAGGAGCTTGTAGCTCAGGGGACACATGGGGGCAGGTCCCATGAGGGTGGGAAGAACTACAGAATACAGTTGCTGTTATGGTGAGGGTGCAAGATCCTTGATAGGGTGCTGTCCACAGGAAGAGGAAAGGCCAAGGAGCTGGTCCCCAACTCTGCATGCCTGTGTGCACTTGGTACTGATAGAGCCTCAGAGGCAGCTGGAAACACAGGTGATTTGTAGAGTCCCCGTCCTCAAAATTATGGAACAGGACACTGAGGAGTGAGCTGGGAGTTAAGGACAACAGGTGACAGCACCCCGCCCCCATGTTGTGTTAACCTGGAATAAGCTGGTACACGCTCAGTGTTGGGATCACACACAACACCGTCCCGTCCTGCTTAGCTGTAACATGGCGTGTCATGTCAGTACTGGACACTGCCTGCCTCCACAGGCCTCCTGTAGTGGCACTGTGTATTCTTGTAGTACATGCAGTCCTTTCCCATGGGAAATAGACAGTCATCTTCCTGGGAAGGAATTTTTTAATTCCTTTAATTCCACATTCCCTGGTGTCCTATGGGGTCTCAGACCCAGGAAACAAGGTTCAGACTAGGCAGGTGGAAGGCATGCTGCCACCGGGCTACATGAGGGGGCACATGTGCACAAGTTACTCTTTATGACCTTGAGTCTATACACTGAATCAGCGTTTCTGACCTTGGCTAACCATAACACAGTCAGTTCCCAGCCCGGCCTACACACTAAAAACACAGCGTAGCCTTCCAGAAGCTCTGGGAGGGAGCCTAGCTTTAGCCATTTGGGGCCTGCTCCTGCAAATGGTGATTCCAAAAACAGTACAACGTAATATAGTTTCATTTCCCATTTCCAAAGAGGTTGATTCTTTAATATTAAACAGTGCCAGACACATGTGATTAATGAACATCCTGCATAGATTAATATCATCCACACCTTGTATTGGCATATGGCTCAGAAGTAACTCAAAGCTGCTAGTATTTCTTGATCTTCTCAGTGTCCACGTATTGTGCTCTTGGGAAGTCGTTTTTGTGTCTGAAGTCGATTCCATGCTCTGTTACATCACTGTGCACACCACTGTGCTGGCATAGGTGATAGGCTAGCCAAGGTCTTAACCATTTTAGCACATATAGTTTACAAGAGAAGGAATCCATGAAATAATTAATTGCTCCAAGAGTCGATTTCCAATATCTTAATTGGAGGAAGGGTGCTGGCAGCAGGGAGAGGAATGGGAGGTCCCTCCGGAAGGCACGAGGATATTCTTTGGGGCGATTGAAGTTTACTCTGAGACCTGAAGGAAGAGTAGATGTGCCTGGGGTTGGGGAGGAGAGGAGGGGGAGAGCTGACCACAGCTCACGCAGAAGCCCTTCACCCACACAATCTCGCGGGCTACAGACAGGTACCATCCTTTGCTAACTCACCTCATTTCTCGAAGATTTGTGGAGGACAAGAGAGGATTGGGGAATTGCAGGAGGCCACGGCACTGGCAGATGGTGGCAAAGTTTGGATTCAGGAGCATGAAGCCCCCTTCTTAACTGTTCAGTAGAGTTCCTCCTGCAGTTGGCACAGTGGGAGTCTCAGTAGGCAGGTCCCAGAGTTGAGTCCTCTCCTGGTGACACTGCCAGTTGATAATATTGAACCTCTGCTTAGGACTGCTGGGGGTTTGTCACCAGATAGTCATAAACTTTCATTTTCTCTTGATCCAATGAAGATTTAATGAAGGACAAACTTGCCTTTAATCCAGAGAAGGGGAACGTACTGTAAAATTCAAATTACTTAAAAAAACAAAACAAAAAACTTTCTGGTACAACAAAAGTTAAACTGCGCAGATGATGAGCATTTCTCCTACAAAATAGGTGACCAATAAAAAGTATTTCCAGCATAATTTAGTGTTTTGCTCTGACATATTAGAAGCTCTACAAAGTACTAAACTTTGAATAATTATCTAGTTAAATATCTAGAGATTATTTTAAATATTTAATTTATTAGACTTTTGATTCTTGTCACTACCAAAATTTTGCTTTTCCATCTATAACCTGAGGTTTTGTGCTCCCCATTTGGGAAATTGTGATAACAGTGCTAACTGTACAGGCCATTGAGAGGATCCAGGGGTACGTGTGTGTGGAACCTTTGCCAAGCTGAAGGTCAAGAAAGAGGAGTCGGACAGACCAAGGGGCCAAGGCACCTCTCTTGCCAAGCTCCCATGTAGGAAGGCCATGGTGCCCTCACACATTGCAACAAAGGACACTTCCAACAGGGCTTAATGTCTCAAGGGGAAATCTGGTTAAAGGGTCCTCTTTCGAAGGGACTTTTAAAGATTAATTTTATCTTTTTACCGAACAGAACTTTTAATAGTGAACGAAGGTGGAAGCAGAGCCCCCCCAGCTGCAGAGCGAGTTGGAGGAAGAAATGTGTCAAGTATTCTACAGACAAGTGAGTAGGTAGCTCCCAGGCAGGACGGAGCCGGAGCCGTGGGAACGAGGGCACGGGCTTTGCTCAACTTTATTATTTTGTTTGTTTTGAAAGTTAGAAATATGTTTATATGCACTAGTGGTAAGGACTGATTCATCGGTAGACTGAACTAGGTTTGGCTGCCGGAGCCCCTCAGGCCTTGTGGTTGGGATGACTAGAGGTCAAGTTCATTTGCATTAACCTAAATAGCTTTCCTCTGGAATTGTGCACTTTTATCCAAGGATCCTAGAGGTCAAAGCAAAGCTTAGGGCCAAACTGTTCTCATAGTTCTATCCCATTTACACTGCTGAGTCCTTCAGGACTATGTGATTGGAAATCCCTGGTGAAACTAAATAGGTGTAGGTTCCAAACTGAGAATCACTTATAGTTGACACTAGGATTTCAGAGATGTGTCAGAAATGATGGTCAAATAGTGTTTTTGCCCTTAGCTGTGATCTCTCTTCTCACAGTTTTGCATTTTTAGATTGGGTTTGAACATCAGTTAATTTGCCAGTGAGACCCCCGGATCCTCACCTACAGGGCCGAGCTCCTGCTCTCCAGGAGGTCTGCTGAAGGCTGCGCACCTACCTGGGCCTGCTCTAGTGATTGCCTGGGAATCTCCTTGCAGACCTGCTCCTTCTGGAGCCACAGCGTTAACTTCCAACAGTGGGCCAACCTTCACTTGCATTAGAGATGGACCTTGGCCTTCTGAGACCACAGCTGACCCTCTGAGCATAAGGATCTGAGGTTCTCTTCTCTGCCATCCAGCTTGTTCATACCTGAGCCGGGCTTGGACCGCTCAGCCCTGGCGGCTCAAGGTTGCTTAAGATCATCAGGGTTCTCCAGGGAACCGGAGCAAACTGGAGATTTTATACATATCCCCTCGCACTGAGGGGGGCGTGAGCTCCACTCAGCCCTCTGATTCATATGCTGATTGCATCCAGAAACACTCACAGACATACCTGGAAATTATCTTGAATCTGACTCACGTCCTAGTCAAGAAGACATGAGAAGTTAACCATAGTTAATCTCCCAACAAAGACGACAGAAGGTCAGACTTGCACAGGGCATGGCCATCCGCCATGGGCAGCTCTGAACACGCACCAACCCTCACCCAGGAGGGGAGGCTGTCACGCAGTATTGTGACTCTTCTCCTTGATATCCCATGACTTAAACACTAGGATGTGAATTAACCCCCTGACAAAAAGTCAGTACGTCTTATGATAAGGAAGTAAGAGAAAATGGAACACAGACATACTCGTAGCAGTACAAGGAGGCCGTCCTCAGGACAATGACCGTGCTCTCTATTGCTCCTGAGGTCGCCGGGATGTAGCTGGTGTTTATAAACACCCTCCTCCACAACCCACTCTGTTCCACTTGTCAAGCACCTCGGCGGGTCACGGTTTTCACCGGTGGGTGACTCCTGAGGGTCTGTCCATTACAGTCCTGCCTGTGTTGGCTGGCTCGAGGGCACGGGCCCTGGCAGCTGCTGGGGGGTTTCCTGTGCCCCCGTCTGCCCTCCTCGTGGCCACGGTGGAGAGGCGGTCTGGTTTCCCCTGGGTGTGGGATCGTCTCCCAGCCAGCACAGCACCCCCTTCTTTGCCAGGTGGTTCAGACTCACGAGGAGCCCAAAGTCTCTGTGTGGCAGCCTGCCCTTGCAGCTTGGAGGTGTCATCGCCCTGCTCCAAAGAGGCAGCTCTGCATTTGTGACTAAGACTCACCGGGGCAGCAGAGCATAGGCAGCTGGCACAGGGGGCAGACATTTCCTAGTGGGTCATAAGGGACAAGGTGAGTGGTAAGGACTTCACTCCTGGCCTGTGAATCCTGGCAGAGGGAGAAACCCCGCAACAGACACCGAAGCATCCGAGTGTCTAGTTACATTTACTTCATCTAGGTTTACCCACGGTTTCTCTTTACCGTTTTTTGGCCTTTGCGTGGGTTATCTTCTAGTAAATGCATACTTGGATTTGGGGTTTTGTTTTGAGTTCACACAGCTCTGTCTTTCACAAACACATTTCTAAGCAGCTACCTTCAAGTTTGGAAGACCCTGGAATCACCCAGAAATCTTGTAAGAGGGGTGCAGACTCAGTTTCATTGTACTGTGATCCTCTGGGGCCTAAAAATCTGTAGGTTACTGAAGGAAAGAGCAATTCAAAACGTTACACTCCAGTTCCCAATTGAATTATAAGAAGAAATGTAGGTATTTTTATTTTTAATCTTCTTGTAGATTTTCAGGCTTAATATTGTACAAAATTATAATATGATTGATTTTAACAATAATTCACAGAAAAAAATCTATATGATTTTGTTTTATTATATTTGGTTGAAAAGAATATGATATAATAAATTATGAAATCTTGTACATTTCTCCAAATCAAATATCAAAAGCAAGACATGCCAGAGACTGGCACAAATCAGTAATCCTAGCAGATTGGAAGGCTGAGGCAGGAGGCTTGGAAGTTCAAAGCCAGCCTCAGCAATTCAGCAGGGCCATAAGCAACTCAAGAAGATCCTGTCTCTTAAAAAAAAAAAAAAAAAAAAAAANNATATATATATATATATATATATATATATATATATACACACACACACACACACACACACACACACACACACACACACACACCAAAAAAGGGCTGAGGATGTGGCTTAGTGGTTAAGCTCCCCTGGATTCAATCCCTGATACCAAAAGAAACCCAAGAGCAAGTCATAATTTATTGATTAAAAATAATGCTTGGATAAGTTCTGAGGGAAAGTGGAAGGTATAAATGAGGACAAATGCAAAACGAACACAGTGACTGTCGATTTATGGAAAAGTTTGGTTCCTGTGTTTTTAAGTTGAGGATGGGAATATGAGACAACTCTATTATTTAAGCATATTTAATGTAAACTTAAGAGTGAGCAGTTTTGAATTCTCAACAATTACAAAATGCCAGAAACCTCATCTTTTACAACTCTCTTAAGTTTAAAAACAAAACAAAATATAGGGAGTGCATAGGCTTTAGAAAAAGTTGAAGGACCGTGGACTTGAACCCATAGAGGATGTCTCCTGTCGATGTGCTTAAGTGTCGCCTCAAGTTCTACAGGGCTATCTGTTGGCATTTCCAGCTCCCGTCTGATTCCTTCCACTCCGAATGTGTTTTCTGTCTTTCTTGTGTTCCTTCTTCCCATCCTTTCCTCCCTTTTATGTTCCTCTCTTTCTTTCTCTTGTCAATACAGTTGCAGAAAAAGTTCTCTCTGGATTAAATTATTCTAATGGATCATTTTAACTTTCTTTAGAAGAATCGTAGGTCTGTGTTTCTGAATATCAGGTACCTTCTGAATTTCTTCCACGTTGGTGAAGGTTTTGAACAGCTGAACCTCTCTGTCCTTAACTGCCTGTCATTGTGGTTAAAATGTGAGGTTGTGTTTAAAACAAAAGGTTATTAAAATTGTGTGATTTTAATTTAAACACTGTTTGTGTTAAATTATAGTTGGCATTTCCAATCAATGGGGTGAATTCTATAACTGTATATGCAATGGTATATGTAACGGTCAACAAAGGGTCAAAGTCTTAGAGGATATGTAGTGTTCTCTTGATACCGAAGGAATGTTACAACCTAGACTCTCTATTCCGTGGAATAAAGGGAGTAATCAAAAAAATAATCATTGGGTGCAAAATTTTACATCTTGTGGATTTTGATATTAAGATGCAACATTACCAAGTTGGTTGGTGGTAGTGGAAGATCGTCACTGATGCTTATATAATCCTTCAGTTGGTTTCTTGTAAATGCACAGGGTACAGGGAAATGGAACTCACTCAGAAACAGGCCCTCAGGCAGAAAGGAGTTCTCAGGAACTTGCAGATAGTGAGGTATTTTAAATGTCACAAGATGGGAGCCTCATAATATACACTACATCCTGTCCTTCTCCAGAACACAAGGCAAGTGGAAGATGCTGGACTGAGGGAGGAGCAAGCTCCCCTGCGGACAACTGTTTTCCACATGACTGCTTTTCAGATGAACAAACACTGATTTTTTTTTTGAAAAAGTGGGTCAGGCTCTTTCTCAGTGAGTTGAAGGGTATTTTACTTATGCACAGTCTCCAATTTCAGGAGATAACATGTTTCAGATTGTTCCTAGTACTTTATACATTGCGATTTAAAAAAAAAAAAAAGAAGAGAAGAAATTGATTCTCACCACTAGGTAGGGAGTAACCAGTCACTCAGGTTATACAAGTTTGTGATTCCTTCCCGTAAAGATCTTCTACAGTAACAGCCTTCCCTAGGGTAAAAGTAAGGATTTTCAAGTGAGCAAGTGTGAACTGACCTCCTAATCTGACTCTTTTCAAATTGAATGGTCATCAGCAAGTAATTTTGATTTGTTCATCAACACAGCAGAAATGAGAATATCTATCTTGGAGAGATGAGTTCTGTTGAATGTCAGGTGTAAGAAATTGTCAAGTAGCAAACTCTTTAACTGTCTTAACCCTCTTAGAAAGGAAACAAGCAAACTCTCTTTATCCATTTAGCATCATGAAACGTCTGGAATACATTGTTCTCCATCTTATGTTGATGATGCTCGTCATCATGATTTGTTTGGTGTGGTTTCCTGGCAGCACCACTAGACCAGAGCAGCATCACTGCCACAATGGAATCTTTATCTTGCAGAACACGCAAGCACATGTAGGGCATAACGAGATGAGAAATCGGGGCTCTTTGGGGCACTGTGAATCTTATGCATATTAGGATTTAAAAGGGATACTTTTAAAAATACCAGTTTCATCCAAGTAAATGATGGCAGGATTTCAAAGTTCAAAAAAGTAACAGGAGATTACACACACACACACACACACACGTCCTATAATATATGTGAGTGCTGTGAATGTATATATATATATACACACACATATATATGAAGAGCAATAGTGACATGCTGTGACAAATAACATCAGATAATTTAGCACGATGAATTGATTTTTCTTTATCATTCACTTACTGGAAAAAAATAGTCTTTTATTAGAAACTAAGAAGAGAATCATTGCCAAGAACATTTGGCCCTGCAGCTATTGAGGCCAAATTGGAGTACATATAACTATAAAAATATAAATAAGAAAATAAAGCTTAAAAGCACCTAGAATGCCTTTTGCATGGGAGCAGAGGGCCCTGTGTGCTGGAGACCCACGTATTTTTGTCATATGTGCCTACTTTATTATTATGAGACGCACAGAGTCTGAGCTGCGGAGTGCTACTCTCTTATTAAAATAAATCAATCTCATGTAAATCAGGGGAACTACCGTACTCTCCCTTTCTTCCAGGAAATGCATGAGAATTCCGATGTGCTGAGTTCTTTCAAGATACTTTCTATTATCATATCCATGTATTAAGTAGAAAAAAATTATTTTAAATACAATATACAAAATATCTTCTTTTGTATGGTTTTTATAGAAAAAGAAAATAGTACATAAATAAAATATTACCCACTACTTATCAAGTCCCTGGGATAGTTCAAACCCAGTGTTAAGCATTCTTAACATAAATCCACTCTCTTGAATACTCACACAGCATCACCCAAGTCCTGTTAGCTACTAGTGTTCTCTTAATTTTTCAAGAAAAAGATGCAGACCCCGAGATGTGCTTGTACTGTTATGGCTGAGGTAGCAGGATGGTGTAATGCGTAGGTCTCTCTGAGAAACAGCTGGTACTTTCAAAGAAACACAGAAAAACAATTAGCATGTTTTAGAATTTAAGTGTTTAAAGTTCATAGTTACTCCAGATAAACCTAAAGAAAATCAAATAAGCCTGACTCCTGGCTCAATTTGCAAATACCCCCGCAGGCCACTCGTTTTCACTAACGTAAACAACAAAAATGAACGTAGGGATTTTAAAAGTAGGAAATGTATATATCTAGCAAACTTTAATATTGTCATTATTCATTGTGCCTTTTCTGGGTAATATTGTGCCACATGTGTTCAGGGACCCTCGTATGTTCTGCAGTGGCAATATGGCCAGTAGGATCCTCCTTCCAACAATAACAAAACGAGTGTCAACGAGTGGTCTTATCTATAATCTGAGCTTTCCAGTTCTATGTTTTTCACCCAAATTCTCAAGGAAGAAAAATACTCCAGTTAGATATTTAAATCATGGGAATAATTAACATTGAAATGTGGTGAAATTGCAAAAAACAAATTTGTGTATACAATGATAAGTAGCAAAATATAATTAACGGTCTTGTTAAAAAACTGATTTTATCACTAGAAGACTAATTTATTGGAAAAAAAAGGAAAACACCACATTTCTTTTAAAAGCTAGCTAACATATGCATTAATTTCTTAATGCTAAAATGTTTCTAAATCTTCACAAAGGTTTTCTGCATATTGAAGTAAATTAATTCATTGAAGTATTAGCACACACGCAAAAAGTACACAAATCTTAAGTATCCAGCTAAATGCATCTTTACACATAATTGCATCCTGTGACTTCGACTCCAGTCCAGAAATGCTAATGCTCCAGAAACCTTTGCTCTTCTGCAGGTTTTTATTTACTTGTTTTCTTAAACTGTACAGCCTGGATCTGTTACAAGGGTTTGCTCTTTTAATGTAGAACTTATATCGAAAACTCCATTTAGTTTTTCATAACAAATAGACAACGAATTAAACTGTCACCGAAAGAATACAATCTAAGGGTCAAAACAGATTCTTCCTTAAAAGTTATATTGTTTGCCATTTCCCTAAAAAGGGCAAACAGAACAAAATGTGGAAACACAGATGTGATTCATTCCTCCTCCGTCTCCTCCACAGCTCTTTGCTGAGCCTGTAGGGACATTACTGTGCATTTCTCCACTGGCCAGTGAGGTCCAGGGACTTTTCTTAAACACTCACTTGCAGGAGTTCTTTTAAGTCTTTGGCTCCCTTCTCCTTTCATGCTGTGCCTTTCTGTCTTGAGTTGTAGGAAATCTCTTACATTTTTAGAAACCAATCATTTGTGTGCACACATATATGGCTTAGCTTTTACTCTTTGAAGGACCTTTATGGAAAGTGTGACTTTTATGGAAAGTTCTTTAATTCCAGTGTAAGTCATGTTATCTATATTTTCCTATACTTGTTTTATTTTTTTTTTCAAAATATCCTGCTGGAGAAATATTTATCTGCTCCACAGATCTGTTATATTATTTTCTAGTAGCTTGATCTTTTCAGCCAGTCACATCTGGCTATAAAATTTCTCTAGACATGAATTTTGTGTATGGTATGACATAGAAATCAAGTTCATTTTTTTTCTCCGAGTACCTATTTGACTCTGGTAGCCATTGATCTATAGTCTACTATTGGAGATTAGCTTTATAGTTCAAGGATTTTACATAAAATAAAGCATTTAAGATCTACCCTTTTGTCCCTGGCTTCCGGTCCCTGGCACTCCATGGAATTCCTGGTGCTCCTGCGCAGGCCAGAGCTCCTTCGTTCCTGCTCCTGCGGGCTCGCGTCCCATTGTGAGGGAGCACCCGCGACTGCTTAGTTACTCACCTCCTAGTAGACGCTTAGGTTGCTTGGGTTATTATGAATAAAATGGTCACGGATTTTTTAAATATATAATTATTTTTTAGTTTTTGGTGAACACAACATCTTTCTTTTTAGGTGGTGCTGAGGATCGAACCCAGTGCCCCACGCATGCCAGGCGGCTGGGGATATGGTTCAAGCGCTCACGAATGTTTCTGTGCAAGCCGTTTTGTGGACGCCTGTTTCTATTTTTCTTAGAAACATGCTCAGGAGTGGCCTTCCTGAGTCCAACAGGGGAATGCGTGTGTGAATTTACAGGACAATGCAGGACTGTTCACAAAGTGTCTGTGCCCTAATGCCATTGTATCAGGGCTGTATCAGCTCCACGTGTTCAGCAGCACTTCACTTGAGTGTATATGAGTCTATTCCTAAACCCTTAATTCTGATACCTTTATCTATGTCCCTATGTAGGGCTAGCTGAGAGCATTGTCTTGATTGCTATCAATTTATAATAAATCTTGATACCTGGTAGCCTAGGTTCTCCAATTTTGTTTTTTTGTTTTTAAGTTATTCTAGATTCTTTGTTTCTAAATGAATTTTGGAATCAGCTTGTCAATGCATACATAGAAAAGAGGTGGCATAGTAGTTGGAATTGTATTTAAATGTATAGAACAAATGGGGAAGAATCTACTTATTAACATCATTGTACTTTCCAATCTTTTAAAATTATCTATTTCTCCATAATTTAGATCATCTCTATTTTTTTCAGTTCAAAACCTGAGAGCAATTATCTGGTCCAACTCAAAGTTTTAAGTTAAAACCTGTCCTTTTCATCTTCTCTCCTACGTGTGGAGACAGCTCAGGTGGAGCCTACATCATACCTTCAGGAGAGGTCAGAACTTCTGGTCCATCCAGGGCTGAGGACAGGACATTTGACCTGGGGAGGGTACTTTTGTGTGACGATAATTGTATATACATTCCTCATACATTGGACACAGGAGGCTAGAGCTTGCAAGAATTAAAAAGAATCCTTTATTATTAAAATATATTTCATAAGTTCATTTCAGGAAACTTCGATTTACAAACTTGACAGATTTCACTTGATTTATGGTTTGATCCTCAGAAAACCATGTATGGCAAACTTAGTCATTGCAAAAGATGGTGGTGTTTAGGAAAGAACACACACACGTATTTTCCCAAAAGGCAACTCTTAAAATTAGACAGAATAAAACCGAAAATTCCTCTTTTCTCTTCAATAAAGCCAGAAAAACTTTATCACCAGAAAAACTGTATTTAGGAAACACAACTCGTTATTTTATGGTTCATATATACACTGGTATCAGTTAAGAGCTAGTTAGTTACAAACTTTTAAAGATCAGTTAAATAAAAAGGCAAAAATTTTTTCTTTTTTTTATTGCATACTCTTTTCTAAATCTGTTCATAAGCAGAATACTAACAGCATAACAGCAAAGAAAACAAGTGGTCTCACATATGTTTTTCAGAGAGAAATATCTATGCTGAGTGGGTCACTAGGAAGTAAAATAAGTAAAGTATTAGAATTTTCATGCAGCCTCTTTCCTTTGTAATGGAGATTAAGAGAGCACTCCATTACGTGCTGTAGTGTGGAGATTTGGTGCTTCTATTTATTAGGGTAGTGATACACAATGCTTTCATGTTCCCAGTAAAACATGCAGGTGAATATAAGAAAAGGATTGGTTAACTGACTACAGATGGTCCTCAAAGACAAAATGGGGGCCAGGGAGAATTGGAAAAGTACTGAAATGTTATGTTTGCAGTGGGCAAATTTTATGGACTGCCCAGAGGCCTTCCCTGGTCTGCGTCTTGTTGTCTTGTAAGTCCTTTGCACCCCTGCTCAGGAATCAACGCTGACTTGATGATGATCTCAGAATCGCCCTGACATGTCTGTCTGTACCACAGTGGCCAATTTCATTCTGGAGGGGGGTTGCTTTCCCATCTGGGCAGGAAGGTCACACTTTATGGTTCTCATAATCAATTTCCACCTTTAACTGTAGCTATCTTGACATGGAAAGCATCTGAATCTGCCTTCATTGTTCAGCATGAAACATAATGAGTCCATTTTAGAAAGATGGACACCGTGATATCAGGAAAGATTGTAGAGGTATATGCTCAGGGACAAAAGGGAGGGTAAGAGTAGCACATTCTAGAAAGGCCATTTAGTATCATGAACATTCTGTTTGAGAACTTGAGACTTAGACTTCTGTATTCTCTCCAACTGAAGTTATACCTTAAAAAAGTTTTCTTGGGGGAAAATATTAGTTTTTTAGGTACTTAGATATCTTTAAATTTTTATTTTATTAGAACAGTCCTGAGTTTGTCATGACATGGATAAGTCTGGGCTAGACTCCGGACATTAAATTATAGTGACTGAATTCCTCACGCAATAAATTTCAGGGACCGTGGTGCCATCATCTTTCAGAGCACATCACTGGAACAGCACGCAGCTCTGCATTGGTTATGAGCCTGTGGACGAGAGCAAGAGAGTCCAGGAGCAAAGTGGCCCTGTATGTTGGACTGTGGGCTCCCGAGGGGGAGAACAGCTCAGCACTGCTGCAGGTGCAGCCCAAACCGCTGGCCCTCTGTTGGCTCTCTGCATTTTCAAAGTGGGAAACTCATTGCCTATGTGACGGTTAAGGGAAATCCTCTAGAGCTTTCCACAGTGCGGGACATGGAATGAGTATTTGATGACAAGCGTTAGCTAACATCACCATTATTAAGACCACCATGGACCTCATGAAATTCTCCCCGTGTTTAGCTAACATAAGGAATTTTATTTAGAATTTATTGCCAAGAAAGGTCCTTTGTCTCCCACAAGGAATAGTTATGCTTTCCTCCCTAGATAGAAACAGCCATGTAAATTAATTTTGTTGATCTTTTTACTCTCACTGCCAAGAAATTTTAAAATCAAACATAAAATCCCATTTTAGAGTATATTTACTTCAATCTTGGTTTATCTGCCTTTTTTCCTTTCCTAGGCCTTATTTTTTTCTTTTTTAAATGTATTAATGATCTACGGTTTTAAGAGTAACAGATTTCTAGTGTTTATTTTAAAGGGATCATACTGCTAGAATTATGAAAAAAATATAAAGTTTCAAGCGTGATATCTGAGCGCAGTTCACAACTGGTAAAGTAAATTTTCAATAAGCTTTCTATACTGAGAAAGGGGAATTCCAAGGGGAATAAAAACTGTAGATTCACTTACTTAAATGAAATAGGCCACATTATTCCCTATAAGAACATATGTAGAAAATTTCTAAAAAGTACTAGATGATGGGATTCAACAGTTTATTTAATAATGGTTAAGACACCTTGTTATGTGAATGTAAGAAATTTAAGCTTCATAAAGTCCATAAAAAATAACCTACCATGCACATGTTCTCTATGGAGAAATTATCTTTTAATTAACATAAAAGAATAGGATCTGATTATATTAGAGATCTCCCATGATATTTGTTGGAATAAATTAATATTGTACAATTTTTTCCCAAATTAAGGAAAAATTAAATGCAGGTAAGTTTAAAATTCAAGTACACTGGGTTTGAAGAACTTGATAAATTTTCTGTAAAATTAACCTAGAAGCTGAAGACCCAAGAGTAACGTCCAATTCTGATTGTGACAAACTTGCCTTCAGTCATACTGAGCCTTCTCTGAAAGCGGTCACACAAGTTGAATACAATAAATGAAGCACATTGGAAGGAACGGTAGGACTCTCAGACATAACTTATGGGGCTACTCCTCCGGAGAAAGAGCAGGTCAGCTCTGCAGACCCCGAAGTTCTGTGCTTAGGAGCAGAGTTCAAGCAACAGAGCAGCGGTCTGCAGGACAAGAGAGAGCCATGCTTGCAGGTCCAAGGACACAAGTGCTGGAGCTGTGTGCTCCCAGGGACATTGGTTCCTGGGTGGCAAAAGCCCAGAGAACAGAGCACTGTCAACAGATCCTCCAAATCTTCATTCAAGGTCACAGTTCTGTGCCTGAACTAGACTCCCGGAGGAGGACTCCAAGACCCGCAGGGGGAAGCCCTGAGGAGCTGCTTGTGGTGCGGGAAGAGGGGTGGAAGGTGAGCACCTGGCAGGAGCGGACCAGCAACAGAGGGCCCTGGCTTTAAGCTGAAGGGCTTGCCGGGACTAAGACCCCATCTCAGGGAAACCTGACGCTCAGGAGCAAGGACAACACAGAACTACCTGTGGAAAATCTGATAACCAAGCCTTGACGGACAGAAGTTCTGTGTGTCATCCCACTAGGAACGATGGCTTTGAAGGCCGCATTGCAGAATGCTATCTTGGCTCACATAATTCTGTCAAATTTAATAGACGTTGTGGCACAGTCCATTGCAATGATAGGCTTGAATAATTTTAATGTGGGTCCCTCTGACCCCAATCCAAAAAGGAATTCTACATTGTTATTCCATGTTGTTACTGATACATGGCTGAGCAGTAAGCCCATGGCACTGTTAGGTGGGTCAGTACATGATCAAGTAGAGCACTCATTCAATTCAGAGAATTTGCTTTGATGCTCTTAGAGGTGCTCCTAAGACTTTGTCCTATGTCTAGTTGGTCCATCTGGTTCAGCTGCACAAAAGATGCTGGTTTTACTTTTAAATTCTTATGCAGAAATTCACGTCACTGCTCTGACTGAGGAATGTTGCCCCTTGTTATGTACAAGAGCTAACGTCTGAATAAGTCCTCATGTACTGGACCATGATGGTACAATCCCAATAGGTATGAGTAAATCTTTTTCTGTGAGGAGTTAAATTAGTGTATGGGATAAACTTAAAACTGTTTCAGCTGTCTGATAACTATTTTATATGAAATTAATCTATGCATAGAAATTCCAGTTATTTCCAAAGACAAAGAACAGATGCTTATTACTAACCGGTATGGATTAATGTTTTTAAACAAAGAACTATGATAAAAATAAACACAATATTTAACAACTTTAAATTGGTAGGAGTTGCATATGTAAAGCAGAAATGTTTACCTCTGGGTCAGTATTTTAAACAATTCATACATTATAGTTTATTCTCGTTTCTGTCATTATGTGCCAAAAGTTCAGCTTATAAATCCATATATGCAATTCATCATTATTATGGTTTATGTGCTGACGGCATCTTCATGAGAGACTTAAAACTGGCTGAATTCTCAAAATTATAGATTATAAGTCAATCACTTCTCAGAAAAGAAAGGTATATGTTGTTATATATGTACATTATACAATAATGATAATGTATATTGAGGTTAGCAAGACATATGTGGAGAATTTCAATAGGAAAGTAAAAATGAAACTTGCTGTTCTCACAATGTACCACAGCAATTTCAGAATCATTACACTAAGCAAATACCCTTGTACACATTAGGGGAAAACAATTCTGTTTTTCTAAAAGCAGGCAAGCAATAAACAGTTATAATTCTCTTCTTTGCTGTAGCATTTTAGTGCAATAACTTGTTTGGAATAAAATAGTTTTAGATAAACCGTGAGTAATATGTTGTTTAAGAGCTTTAAAAAATTCCATTTAGCTTCCTCTTAATGGCCTATTAACTTATATATTTCTGTTTCTTCTAAAAAAAGATTCCATTTATACTAAGAAAAAATTTCAATATGTGAGAATACACATCTGAATATTTTCTTTGTTGTATAATACATTGACTTTACAGAGCGATAATCTATTCTGAGTTTATGGGCTTTTGGAAATAATGACCTCCATTAGAGATTGTAATGCATTTTAGGCGATGCTATAAAAAAAAGTGTCAGCAGAGTAATTTCACCCTCAAAATGATCACCTTCCATGAGTAATAAATTGCATACATTCATAAGAGACTCTCTGTGGAATATGTTCAAATTCATATGCACATATCTTCACTTTGAAAATTTATAGGAAATTTCATAAGTTACTGTGTTTATGACCAGATTTTAGTCCCAGAATGGCTCTACTTTGAAAAGGGTTTGTGTCAAATTACAGAAGTAGTTATTAATACTTATCAGACTTCAGTCTATCAACTTAGCAGAAAGTTACCCCGCAAATGTTTTAAAGGTGTCTAAAGATACATTATCTGGTCTTTTCCTTATATACCGAGTAGTATACATTTATATGGTCTCGTTAGGATAAATGATTATTTATATTATCATGGAAGAAGAAAATATATTCTTACCAATAATACTGACAATGAATGATAGAGTATTATGGTTTCTTCTTCAATAGCCTTTTAATTATCTGTGAGCATAAATAAACCTGTCATCGGACATTGCAAGGAGACTATATGCCCTGTTCACTGAGGACAGAACAACTTGTAAAATAGAGCTCTGTTGCAATATTGTTGTTCTTGTTCATGTAAGCACCATCACCACTCCTTGCAAATATTATACATTGAGAGTACATCTTTTCCACAACTGTGTGTGGGATTTGCCAGAGTGTACAGGATGGAACACCAATGAAGAAGCCTCCAAATGCATTCCGACATTGGAATACTGGAAACATTGCCAAGGCTCTCACACCATGCTTTGCAGAAAGGACCCTCAGCTTCAAAAGCTGTGTCTCGTGGCTTTCTTGTAGTTTATACATGTGTATAAACAGAGTTATGTAAATATATATAACGCATGGATGTGTGGACACCAACTATGTAGTAATACTGAGTGTTGGGGGTCTACCACCTCCCAGGAGGTCAGGTCTTACAGATAGGTCTCGACTGTTTGACCTGTGTATCCCTCAGCCACTAAGATAATTTTACGAAGGATTTTTTAAATCAATGAATAAATCAATATTTCATCTTACATTTCCATTATTACAGGTCTGATAAACAATAATTATAACTAGTTTTTGTGGATAAAATTGTAGCAGAGATTATTCTAAGATTATTTCATTTATTTTGCACAAAACACATAAGGAATTATGTGTTTCTCGTACTGAAAGTGTTAATAGTTGGTATGAGTTATCAACTTTTAATGATGTTCTAATATCATTTTCATAGATGTAATTTAGAGAAAATTTTATAAAAATAAAGGAATATAATATGAATTCTGAAAAGAATAAGTAACAGAGAGTAATGAGTATCAGCATTTGCAAAGTTTTAATTACCTTGACAATAAAGGTAACTGAATTTTAGCAAGTAGAAATGAAATTATTTCCAACACCTAAAATTAACTGAGTAAGTTGGTCCAGGTTTTGTGCTATGGGACCAGTTCAGTATCATCACATAAGTGCAATGTTTTGTTAAATCCACCTGGAAACTCAGAGTTTCTCCCATGATCATTCTTTTCTGCAAAATATGCAACTATGGAAAGTGTGTCCGTAACCTCTTACATTAGAGAAAGTTGCTTTTTGAAATGAATCATTTTTATTCATTTTACTTTAGAAAACAGACTTCAGATGAGTGTTTTAGAAATTAAAAATTTTGTTTCATTTTCATCTGGTAAAATGATCTATTCCCTATCTCAGGGTATCATGGTTTTATAGGGAATGATATAATGAACATGTCCTCCTCTCGATCTGAAGACATAAATTATCTAAATCCAAGAGCCAATGAAAATCGATATCTCATTAGATTCTGAGAGATCATTAATGTCTCTCCTCAGTGCTTTATTTTGGTGCAGATGGAAATGCCAAAGCAGAAGCAGAGGAAGGGCTTCAAAACAAAGTGTCAGAAGTCGTATCCAGGCTAGATAAAACCACTGAAGAGCAACGAGGAACTCGCTCCTCCTCTACTTGCCAGGACTCAGTGCTGTTCTCAGTGAAGGGCTGCCTTTTCTCTTCATAGTGCAAACGGGTGGGATAAAGGCAGAAATCCCTGCAGTGTGGTCCTTGGGAACAGCTGCTTTTATGGGGACATGTTGCAGTATGTACCTCTCCTTTTAAAAGCTGTGGCTTTACTTTAAATGTGATTATTTCCTCCCATGGCCATAAATTAAGGGCAGCTACTATTAAATGTAATGACTCGCTACAGCAGCACACAGCTGGGGGAAACGTAGCTCTCCAAAAGGGTGGTTTTAAAGAGAAGACCCTTCTAAATAAAGACCATGTTCCCTGTGTATGTTCCTGTTTGTACCCAAGGTTGAGCAGCAGAGCCACACACAGGCAGGCTCTTGTGGAGGGAGACTGAAGGCTGAATGGCGCATGGCCTTGTGACAACTGCTGTTAGGAAATCGGAGCACTTTTTTTGTGGTGCTGGGAATTGAACCCAGGGCCTTGTACATGCGAGGCAAGCACTCTACCAACTGAGCTGTATCCCCAGCCCCTAGCCCCATTTTTAATGGAAATACATTTTGTGTTATGAGCAACAGTGATTACTTATCATTCCTTATCTAAGCATTTGGGAAAAAATAATTCCTAACTTCAAGCACATTATTTTTTTCCAGAATTTATGTTACAAAAGCCTTGTGAATTGAAATAACCATGAGCAATATTCATAATACTCTTAACTGAGAGTTTCTTTGCACCTATATTATAGAAGCAAGAATATGCATGTTTTGCTGTGTATAGCTCATGGAGACTAAGTTACAGGAAGATATCAACCAAATGAAGGGCGTAGTCAGCATCTTCCATTGATGTGTTCAAAATCACCTACGTTTCCTCGAATCCTAATCCATATCAATTAAAGTCTCATTCACAGTAGCCAATATTTTTGACAATGTTTAGAAAGAAAATGACAGAAATCATATATACCATATTACAATGTCTGTTTAAATGTGCTATGCATATAAATAGACAGTACACAGAATTTTTTTCTATGCATTTAATAGAAAATGGAAAGTTGAACCATTAAAAGCAGCTCAGATTCTGCTGAGCAAGAGCATCTTCACGGCAAGAGAGAGGATGTGGGACAAAATAATAATCAGTGGAAAAAAGCCACAGGGACAAACACATTTTTTAAAAATCAGGGCAGAGAAAACAGAAAAGATGTTGAGAAGCAGGAACAAAGAGGGTTGCCTTTCTCCCCTGAGAAGGTAATGAAGACCTTGACTCATAAGTGAGATTTTTCCCAATACTACAGAAATTAAGCCACCCTGAGGACAAGGAGGGTTTGGAAAGACACCCCTCAGCCACACAGGTAAAACCTACCCTGAGAGACTGCCGCCTTCCACAGGACCCCAGGGCTGCTCCGAATCAGCAGAGCAATGACTTCCAGGAGCCCATCGCTGCCCTGGGAGACTGCAGTCCTCCCCTTCAGCCAGGAGAGCAGAGCAGAGTCCTCTTGCACCACTGCTCCTGTTAGCCCGAGGGAGCAGCACCTTAGGCCATTATCTTAAAATGTAGTGGAAAGATAAGCCAATGGAAATTCAATGACTTATGTGAATGTTGCTTTCAAACTTGTCACACTGCTATCTCATGTAGGCTTTTAAAACATTACAGCCACCTACCAGTACAGTTGATGGGCAGCTCTTGCAGTTACATTCTGAGTCTTCTCAAAGTCACCTCTCTTCCTATTTCCATAACAAACTGGAGATGATGGGAGGTTAGTCTGCTTTCAGTCACTAAAACACACACCTCAGAGCGTCAGTTTATAAGGAAAAAAAGTTTCATCTTGATTCATGGTTTTCTAGGTTCCAAGATCAGGGAACCCTTGCTCTGAGGCCTCAGGTAGGGGTGCCGGATGGCAAAGGAGGGAAGTATATGGCGGAGCAAAACTTCTCACCTCATGTGCACGAGAGTGAGGAGGGGCAGGATGCTAAAGTTACCTTCAAGGTCACACTCCCAGTGACCTAAAATATTTCCACCTCTTACTAGTGCTAGGCTGAGGACCAAGCCTTCAGTGTGTGGGCCTGTTAAGGACACGTGACAGTTCAGACTCAAACTACAGTGATGGGCTCCCAGTAAAGATGTCTACAGAGGGAAGGAAACCTGCAATATATCAAGCCATCGTTTAAAAGGAGCTTCTGACCTATTGCACAACCACAAAGTCTAATGGATTTAAAAAGGAAATCCATTCAATTTTCTGTGTAAGAGTTTTAGCATCCTAAACATCTCCTTCATGGTTTGTGTGCCAGTGACTCTGGAATATTTCTAAAAATCAATTTCTACTTCACAGAATGACTGTGACTACTTAATAAGACACAATGAATTCGTTTTCCTGCTCAAGGATGGACCAGCTTTAACATACCCACAAAGCTCACACAGGGAAAAGTATCCACACTCTCTGTCTTTCCCCCATTGTAAATTATAACTTTACGGATAGTCTCTGCATGGATGAGATAGTCATGTCTCTTACTTAACAGAAAGAAAATTCCTATCTGTATTTCACATAGAAGATATTTTCAGATAGTGCTAGATATTAGGTGTAAGGTGCTAGGTCGATTGGGTAATATACAACAATGTGAAGAAATGTCTTATAATTTTACCTACTATAATAAAAATAATTCAGCAGCATAACAGTATTAACGTAAAAATAGAAATAAAAATGTATTCATATCACCCTAACATATCAGTGTTGGATTTTTTTGTCGGGGTGTGGGTGGGGTACCAGGGATTGAACTCAGGGGCACTTGACTATCCCTGTTTTGTATTTTATTTAGAGACAGGGTCTCACTTAGTTGCTTAGTGCCTTGCTTTTGCTGAGGCTGGCTTTGAACTCACGATCCTCCTGCCTCAGCCTCCAGAGCTACTGGGATCACAGGTGTGCACCACTGCACCTGGCTAGTGTTGGATTTTTTGATCTTTCTTACCAGTGCTTGTCTATATGTGTGGTTAATTCTATACAGTGGTGATCATAATTTATATGTGATCTCAATTGTATCTTATCAAGTCTATTACTATTTTAAATCTATTTATAATACTTGAAAGAACCTTCAAATGACACATATAACTAAAGTTAAATGAATCTGTTTTTCCATAGCTTTAATTTTATTATGCTAAGATCAATACCATGAACTAATTTAGAATTATCATCATGGCTAAACAAAACAAACTTTGAAAGTTGTAATAATTTTATAAGGCATTTTCTTTTTGCCCAGTCAGTGATGTTCTGTTTTTCTATAAAACCATACTGTATTCAATACTTTTACTACTTTTTAGGTCACTAGAATTTTTTCTGGATTGATAAAAACTATGTGTTCCAGATCCCGCACACCCGTGCATTTTCATAGTTCTTTTATTCTTTGATTTTTACAGTCAAATCATAAAACATCAGATAAAACAACATCTAATAACTTTTGGCTTTATCCTCTCCTTGTCTGTCACCTCCCTCCCTTCTTTAAATCGACACAGCTGTGTCCCAAAAATCTTCATCCAAGCTCAGCTGCTCTTACCAGGGCAGGGAGGGGTGCGCTGAGTTAGGAGCTGCCCAGAGCTGCGCTCCCCGGATCAGTGATCTCCTGGCTCAGTGACAATTCCAGATCAAACAGCAGGAATAGAAGAGAACACAATGGAAATGTTCCTGTCAAAGGACCATTCTAAGAACTATATCTGAAAACGTGGTTAACTTGGAAAAGAGTGCTGTTCTTTGCTGTTCACAAACTTTAAAGCCATCTGTGCTGTTTGTTGTAAAATTCCTCCTGCGTTACAGACTGATGACTCAGTGTCCATGGAAATGGAGCCAGAGAAGACCTCCAAGTGAGGTTGTATAAGGCGAGTTTAGAGAGGGCTCTGTGTGCGTATGTGCAGGGACGCACAGATAGGAACCTCTTTCCAAAACAGATCTCAGAGGGCACAGGGGAGGATGCGCATGACAGAAGACAGGCATGGATCATAGGTAAGGAAACGAGGTAAGCAGAAGATAAAGGACCAAAGCGCAGCAGCCAGCGGACAGCATGTCTGCGAGGATCCACAGGGCAGCTATTGTCCTGTGGCTGCTTCGTCCCCGCCCTTGCATTCTCTGCGTTTTCACCCTTGAGCTGAGCTTTGGCTGCTGACGCAGTTCTGTCCAATGAGACTGAGCAGAAGTGTCTCAAATGGATCAGCTGAAGAGATTTCTGGTTTCTGGTAATTGTGAAGCAATTTTTATACTGTTCTAAAGTCCTGGCACCCACTGGCCTTCTGCCTTTGAATGAGGAATGAGCACACAAGGCTGGGAGCTCTGGTGGTCACTGTGTGGCTGTGGTGAAGAGCAGGAGGACAGATGACCTTCGATGCCTCGGAATCAAAGCAGCTAAATCCATAAGCGCCCACCGCCCCAGGCTGCTGCTTGTGAGGAAATGCATCTCTGTTTTGAAGCCTCAGCTAATTTTGGTGCTGGTTACTGCTGATGAGGACATTCTAACTTGCACAATCAATATTCTGACTGAAACTGAATGACGTATTTGCCTTCACGTCTTTAGCAGTCCAGAGCCACTTACAATAGCAAAGCAAGACCACTTACAATGCAGACTGCTCTTGATCTTTCCTGAGAGTTCCTATCAATGAACGCATGATGTGATAGACTGAGTAGCGTCCTTCCCAAGCACAGTGACATCTTCCAGGGCACCGTCATTCCGTGCCATGTGGTCAAGTCATGACTCAATGAAAGGAGCTCCCCAGGAGGCCAGATGTATGGTGACAGGACAGGTACCAGAGTCTGACACAGGTAGTATTTAGAGTTTTATTTGCTATATATATTCAATTATGCTGACTAAATTGGAAAAACACAATTCTTGGTTACTGATTTATTTATTTGTTATTTCTCTTTATTTAGAGAGTAAAATAGTATATAGGAAAGAAATCAGCTAGTCTAGAAATGGTCCTGGCCTTGCCCTTCTGGCCACGGCAGGCCTGATAGGAGCAGTGTGCTCTCCTGGTCCGGGTGGACCATCCCCAGTGTGATCCAGAGTGGGGAGACTCCATCTTGCAGTGTGGACCAGCCCCTGAGGGTGGGAGAAGAGCCCACGGGTAGTCAACCTGCCTGAGTGACAGAGCCTCAGTGAGACTCTGAACACCAACGTCTGGTGTGCTTCTCTGGTTTGCAAAGTTCTGTGCATGTGGTCACATATCAGTACAGGGAAGGCGACCCCGTGATCCCTCCATGTGCCAGGACAATGGGAGCTGCACATTTGGCACTTTCCTGGACTCTGCCATGTGTCCTAGAAATTGTATTAACCTACACCTGTTCCTTGATCACTGTTCTATCTGAATTACTACCCTGAAGGTCCACTGTGACTACCACAGTGGCCTTGGTAACTGGAGTCCTTCAAATGGCATCGTGTTCTCAAGGTTTGCCCATGCAGTGGCCGATGTCAACCCTGCAACCCTGTGTGTAGTTGAATATCACAGAAAAATTATGTGGATATACCACAATTCTGTCCACCCTTCATCGGGTGATGGGTATTGGGGTGGTTTCTACTTTTGCACACCCTACCTGCCATTTCCCTTGCCTGTGATTGGCTTAAGAACCATTATGTTAGGAAATTCTGGCCAATGAAAGGCAAGAAGTCTTCTGCAGGACTTCTGAGACAGCACTTAGGATTTTGAATGAAGGGCACCATGGAAGGAGGTCGATCTGTCCTTGTCTGTGGACATTATGGCACCAATTGGAGGTGATACAGCCACCTTGAATTCATAAAGGGACAAGCCCTGGGGGAACTCCACTGAGCAAGGACGGTTTAGAAATGTGACCGTGTCTGTGATGATGTCACACAGCCCTCAGTGAAGGGATTGTGGAGCGACACTGTCTAGACTCCTAAAATCAGATAACAGTGCCCTCGCTGGGAGGTCCTTTGGTCTAGGTCACTGCTCAGCAGCAGAGCATCTTCACAGAGACAGTGTGGCCTTCTGTGTTTTGCTTCTAACTGAGGCTCCACATTATATATCTGCCCTAGAAGTGAACTTTCTCCTTTCCCTTAGGTGAAGATGAAAATCTCTTATTTATTTTTGACTTTTCAGAACACGGCAGGTGACAGGACACACATAGATGATCAGCTATTATTGGGAGTAACCAACACTCTAAGTCAACCCAGAGAGGTCTAATGTTTGATTCTGGGATTTTCCAGCTGCGTCTCTCCTAGCAGGTTTTCCTTGGCCTGGAGATAAACCCAGGTGACTAATGATATAGTTGTGTTTAGGACTTTTTTGATTCAAGAGTCTCAGTCTTGACAAAAATTTTCATTTCACATTGTGTATGGCCAAAAGTTTGTTTAATTTAGTTTCTTTTAATTTAGTTTCTCCATTTTATTTCTAAAATCACAGAAACAAATAGTTGAGGAAACGTATGTACATGATGTACATGATGAGTGTCTGAATGGGTACAGACGTGAGGGGTCACCCACCCAAATATATAAAGTCCTCATCTACACACTGTGCATATCAAGATGTAGGTGGTTGCCATCTCTTTGCAGAAATAAGAGTAAGTGACACTTGGGGCGTTCATTTTCCACTGTGGTAGGGCAGCCTGGCGGAGCCTCCCACTCAGCCTGTGATACAAAGAAACACAGAAGGCAAGGCAGAAAGAAGGTAAGGCCTCAAAGGCAGGGTGTGGGTCTTGCTGCTAGTTAGACGGTGAGGCCTATTTCTAGGTTGTCACGAGAGTGTCAAGTTCATCACAGAAGAAAGAAGTGTTCAGGTTGAAGAGGGCGTTTCCTTGCCTTGAAGGTTCATCTGTGTCAGGGTCGTCAGCAAAGTTGTGTCTTCTCCCAGTTACCTTCCTACTTCATTCTTTACTCTCAATTTTCCCAATTACTTCCTCAAGAAAACTTCATTTAGATTGGATCATTATTACAGCACTTTCATAAATTTATGAATATTTCATATCAGAAATTTAAAATCAGTTTACTACCATCAGCATGGAACATAGATGATCAATAAAAAAATGTGTCTCATTAACAAAGCTGCCTTCATAATTTCCCCTAAGGAAGAGTGTCCTTGATTTTTAAAGCCGTGTAATTAGTACAGTTTTTTTTTTTTTTTTAATGAGAAATACAAAAAAGAAAAATGAAGACTTTAAATCAGGTTGTGTGACAGGGTAGGAGCGCTTGCTCATCATTTGCATAATAAAAACAAGTTGCTGATCTAAGTAATGAAGATTTCAAATTTGAAAATCACAGCATCTTGTAATTTGCTGTGTACTCCCTTACGTTTTGATCTGTCTGAAACATCTCAGAAAGTCGCTCATGAATCCAGAGTCAGAATGTTTCCGTGAACAAGGAGCAGCAGGCAGTCCTGTGGCTCCAAACATGAGGCACATAAAATCTTGCATTTCTGATTTTTTTTTTTCAAAAAAAAAAAGGAAAAAAGAAAAATTGCCACATTGGTTAAAGAAAAAAAAAAGAGACACATAACGTGTTTACATTTATTTCAGTCTGTGGAGAATTGATTCTCTCTGGTGTTTGGAAAATATTCAATGCAAATTATACTTTTGGTTTATATCATGGAAATAATAAATTCAGTGAATGTTCACCTTGTGACCCACGCTCCCTGCCACACAGCCTGACGTCGGTCAGCAGGCCAGCAGGGAGCCCCAGCAGCTCAGCACGCCAGGGTCACCCTTCAGGTTACCAAGGAGCCCGCAGACAGAAGAGGAAGGCTGGAGGGGGACCCACTAGTGCCACCTTGCAGGGCTCACCTGGTGGCCTCATGACCTCTCCTGTCCTCTCCTGTCCCTGTGAAATGCAGAAAAAATGCCATGTCCTAAGACAGCTTTTGTGTACCAGAGAAACAGAAGGAAATTTTAAGAATAATTACTTCTCTCAGGGAGATTTTTTTAAAATGAGGGATAAATATACGCATACATTTAATACACATTCATTTAATAAAAATGGAATTCATTGAAATGTGTATTATTATACATTTTTGCATCTTTTATTCTATATGAGTTTGCCATATTTTTTAAGAAAAAAATACTACAAATCAATATATTTGAACATAGAAATAGTTGCAGAAAAATGTTTGAGCTGAGCTGCTCTCCTTAGGGGTAAGAAAGTAATATCAGGAAAGCTGAAGGGATTTGCTCAGAACAGCAGCACTAAGAATTGAAATAGCCAAATACAGTAACTCCATATTTTAAATTCATTGCTGCTTCAAGTTCAGCCTATTAGCTATCTCTTTTAGGATGTTGAGGCGATCTCCTACAGACAAAGTCCACTGGATCAAGCCCCTGAGTGATGGGTTGAATTGTAAGCAATAAAGAGAGACGTCTTACAGGAAAGGACTGATCTGAGCAGAGTCCTGGACCTTCAGCCTGTGCATGCTGCACTCAGCAGAGGAGCCCAGAGGGCATTGTGGGGTAAACAGCAAGAGGTGGGAGAGGGACAGAGGAGGGGGTGTGAGGGAGAAACTCGGGCATCTTTTTAAAAAAATTGACCCTTGATAGATTCAGGCTAAGAACTATGGTTTCTTAAAATAAAGGGAATACCTAATGATTACCAAAAGAAAGTATGTTATCTTTTCCATTATCTACCAAGAGAGTCATGGTTCTAACATGCATATTTTAAAGCACAGAAATTATCCACTTCTGACTTCAACATCAATATCTGTCCCTGCACCCAAGTCACGTCCAACAGAATGAAATGAATCTGAACAAACAGTTCCTTGTGCTTTATGTTGCACTCTTGAAATGCAGAGAAATCCATTTTAAAGAGTAGCCTGCCATACTTTATCTACACAGTATGGTTGTGGACACAGTACCCAGGAGGTATCCATTACCATTTTTCTTTATAATAATGCTTTGCACAGAACTTACAAATCAAAAGGAAATTATTTTTAAAAACAGAAAACCAAAGTTGTTCTCGTGGGAAGGATGCTACTTTTGATTAATACGTGAACATCAAGAAAATAAGTGGAATAGAGATGTACCACCTATTCTTGAAGATTTTATGTGTGTGTCTGTGTGTGTGCGTTGTATATTTTCGACGTAGGAGAAAAATGAGAAAAAAAATATGTAGAAGTTATTTCTAGGTTTTTCTTGGATCATCAATCTTATCTTGAGAAATAACTGTTTGCAATATTGTCTAAAGAAACAGCCTTTTGCTCTGAAGTCCTGTGGGGGAAATCATGCAGACAGTGCAGTTCTCCTTTAAGTCATTCCTTTAACTGACTCTTGGGAACCAACCCAAGAGACAAGCACAAATTCTGGAATGTTTAAACCAGAGGGGGCTGTAGAAACCATCCTCCAATAAATAATAGGGTCCCACCATTGATGGCGGGGCATAACGGATGGCAGTCCAGCCCTCTTCATAGAACAGGTGTGTGTATGGTCTAAAAGGGACACTTTTGTCAGGAAATAAAACTGGAAGTGTGTCAGCTACTAGGAACAATTTTGTCTGCCCAAGTTAAATTGAATTATATTGTTGACATCAACAAAAGATTAATCAACTTTCTTTTTCACTTTGTCAACAGTGGAGAGAAGCCAAAGCCAACATACTATTTTAAGACCACTGCTTCTTTCTTCCTTTTAAGGAACTGTATTTGACAAAAAGTTTCCTGCATATCGAACACATTAATCCTAACACAGCTAACTTCTTCCATCTGGGATGCTGTAGGTAAAAATAAAAGGACCCCTTGATGGTGTATTCCTTGAAGGGACTGACTCCTTCAGCAAAGGCACGTGCTGCCAGACAGGGCTGGATCAGAGCAGGTGACACACTCAGCGCTCTGCTCACGAGGGGGGACCTGAATGTGTCTTCACAGGTGTGAACTTACTTCCAGAACATGATGCCCCTGTGCCCCTGGCCCTGGATCTTTGAAGAGCAGAACCAGGTGTATTCCTCATGACCGTTGCTTGATTCTGCGCAGCTCCTTCCACCTTTTGTCTCTGAACTCGGTGGCTATGAAGATCTACTTTTGCACAAGGTTCCTCTTTCTCAAACTCTAATGGGAACATGTCTTCCGGCCTTTAAGAACCTCACAGCTGGCTGTCGAGTCCCTGCAAACCCTGTTTCTCCAACCACCGCAGGTCCTCAAGGCCAGGGCTGTCTCTCCGTCCTCCCAAGACCTGTTGGCAGTGTAAGTAAGAATGGATACAACAAGCCTCCACCAAACGCCCGTCTCCAGTGCCTCCTCAGGCCTGCAGTTTCCTCCTGCCTCTCTCCTCGGCCGTCCAGGTCTGGCCTGTCTTGGTCAAGCAAACCTTGTCCTAACCCTCCCACCTCAAACCAGCCATCGCACTTCAGCTCAGCTTTTTCCAGCTGAGTTCATTGAGGGAGGAAGAGACAGAGCGAGGAGCCAGTTCCTGTCCCCCGTCCCCGCTCATTCTTTCAGAGGGTTCACCAAGTGGCCTGCGGGAGTTGGCGGAGTCCTGGCTGGCACATCTGGGAGCGTGCGTCACCCTCTTTCTGGGTCACTCTGAGCACCCCCCCTCACACAGCCTCTATTGCAGCCCCTGACTCCTGCTCCTCGGAGCACCCCGCCGAGCCTGCTGGTTCTCTCTCTCTTCAGTCGCAGAATTCCTGCCTTTTCAACTTCCTTCTGCCATTTGGACACCCACCACCACCTCCCAGTGCTGGTTCGGCTCTTTCCCTGCTCTTCCTCATCCCTCTGTTTCTGGATTTCCCGTTTCCTCCTGGGCCTGAATTCACATGGCGTGTCCACAGCATGACTTCTGCTCTTATGGAGAGACTCCAGTGGCGGGCACACAGTCCCCTAGACAGGTACCTCTGTCCCCTCCTAGGGTGCAGCTCCAGCGATGAAGACCCTGACGTGTGCACCCAGAACCACCTGGGACGACCAGCTGGCCTCAGGGGTGCTGCGGGATCAGGGCAGGTTCTCACCCGGGGCTGGGACAGTTCTGCGTGGTCTCCGTGATTTGTTCCCCTGGTGGCCCAGTGGCTGGGGATGATCATGACACTGACTCCAGCTAATGTGAGAAGCTGAAGAAGGAAAGTGGGAGGAGGGAGGGATAGAGACGCAGAGGGGAGACGGCAGCCGGCGAGGCCTCAGCGGTGAGGGCTCACAAAACCAAACCCCAGAAAAGACCCTGGCTGAGGACGTCCCAGAAACCCTGCATCTGGCCTGAAGGATCCGGTAACATTCGAAAAAGGAGTTGTTGTTTTATCCGTATTTGGTAGAATTAAACTTGCCGTATTTTCACAGAACCTTTGTTTTGGCTGATAGTCCAACTGGGTAGTTTCTCAATCTCTCTGAGTTCTGAAACAAAGGAGGAATTTATATTCACTCGTATCCCAGTGTCTGCACACAGATCGCAGCATGATCTCATGTGGAAAGCTTGTCCATACTTCAGACTCACACTGTGCCTGTTTGGTGATATACATCATGTGACATCCGTGCATTTTAATCGGACCTCTTCATGTTTTTATCTCTACAAAGTGAGGGACATTTTTTGACTTACCACTTTAGAAAATAAATGGGAATTAATTTGTTGCAGCAAATATGCTATATCAACCGATGATCTCTTGAGAAATGTTCTTAGACTATGATGGAATGAAAACAAACAAATAGAGGAGCATTCATTCTATAGAGAAATGAATTTTTTACAGAGTGAAAAGTTCTCCAAGGTGCAGAAGTACTAATAGAAATCAAATCCATATTTCACCCTTTTTCTCGGTGAACTATTAATAATTATAGAAAAAAGAAAAATATATATACATATACATAGTGTGTGTGTGCACGCGCGCCTGCGTGCGGACATGTATGTGTGTACAGGTGGTATTTATTCAATTTTTGAGTTAAGATTGTGTGTGATCAACTCTGTGAAAGCTTAAAATATACCACACTGCTACAGGTGACATGCTATGCATAGTACTTTACTGCTTGATTATCCAATAACCTAAGGCCCTCCATTGGTACTATGTACCTAACAAATAAAAAGAATATTTTTTTAGTGATTCTTTTACATTATCAGATTGATTAAAAAACTACAGACACACATTCCTGTTGCCTTTTTCACTTTTTTTTTTTAATGATTGATGGATGCCTGGCTTTATTTTCTAATTTTTTTTTGTTTTGCATTATTATAATATTAGAATACATATTTATGGGGTACAATGTGATGATTCTATATAGGCATAAAATGTGTACATATTAAATCAGGGTAGTTAGCATTTCTATTTCCTTAAACATTGTTTTAAATTTTTTGATACATATTAAATAATTATTCATATTTATTCATTTTATTACTATTTTTATTTCTCAATGAGTCTTTCAGAGATTTCTTTTATTTATTTATTTTCACTAACATGCCTACTATTGCAATTTTTATTTGCAGTGGTTGAAGTGTACATAAAGAAATTGTATGTCTTATTGCATCTTTTTTTAAAACTTTTTAAAAAATATTTCTTACACACATGACAATAGTGGAATGCATTACAATCATAATTATCCATTCACAACACCACGCTTCTTAGAAGAAGATATACAATCAACAAATATACGAAAAAATGCTCATCATCTCTAGCAATCAGAGAAATGCAAATTAAAACTATGCTAAGATACCATCTCACTTCAGTAAGAGTGGCAGCCATTATAAAGATAAACAACAACAAATGCTGGCGAGGATGCGGGGGGGTGGGGGGGAAGGTACACTTATACACTGCTGGTGGGACTGCAAATTGGTGCAGCCAATTTGGAAAGCAGTATGGAGATTCCTTGGAAAGCTGGGAATGGAACCACCATCTGACCCAACTATTCCTCTCCTCAGTCTATACTCAAAGGACTTAAAAACAGCATACTACAGGGACACAGCCACATCAATGTTTATAGTAGCACAATTCACAATAGCTAAACTGTGGAGCCAACCTAGATGCCCTTCAGTGGATGAATGGATTAAAAAAATGTGGCATTTATACACAATGGAATACTACTCAGCAATAAAAAAGATCATGGCATTTGCAGGGAAATGGATGACATTAGAGAAGATTATGCTAAGTGAAGTTAGCAAATCCTCCCAAAAAAACAAATGTGGAATGTCTTCCCTGATATAAGGGGGGGTGATTCAAAATGGGGTTGGGAGGGAGAGTAAGGGTGGAAGATTACTCCTAGATAGGAGTGCGAGGGAAAGGGAGGGAGAAGGGGAATAGCATGGATGGTGAAAGGAGACCCTCGTCATTATACAAAATACATGTATGAAGATGTGAATTTGGTGTCAACATACCTTATATACAATCAGAGAGATGGTAAATTGTGGTATAAAGGTGTATTAAGAATTGTAATGCAAAAATAATAAGAGAGCTCATGTACAATGGCATAATTTTGCGTGAACATACTTTATATACAGAGTTACAAAAAATGGTGTTGTGAATGGATAATTATGATTGTAATGCCTATTTCACTTTTGTTACTCCATGGTTAGTTTAGAGAGAATTTCAATTTCAGTGTCTCTGTCGAATCGACAGAAATCTGACTAGCCTGTCTTATATGTTCCATTCATAATTTTTAAAAACCGTGAGCTATCAAAATAGTTCATTATTACTTGTCCACTTTGCTTTTTTGGCACTTCCATTTGGCTCTGAGTTTCTGAAGTTTGTAAAGTTGTCTGTGAACAGAGCAGGGTGGGACTAGGTGATTTCCGAGGTCTTTTCAGTTTTAATGTTTTATTGCTGTACACACTTCAGGTCACTTGCTTTTACACAATTCAGCGTCCTTTTCTTCTGCAGTATAGAGCATATCTTTAACCAAGACTTGACAGATCACTGGTGCTTTTGACTACAACAAGCTTATTAATTCTTAGATCCCAAATGATTCTTAAAGATCAAGAATATTTTTCTTTTTTCTTTTTTCCAATCTTTAGAATCCTTTAAAGACAATGTATGTGATGCCCAAAAGCCTGAAGGACCTCACAGGTGAAAAAATATAGTAGTGAAAATAGATCTGCTCACACCCCTCACTGTTTATTACACATTAGTTCCACATTTCTATTGATTTTTAAAGAGGAAATCAGCATGGGATCCAGAATATCATGCTGTAAACATTTCATAAGTGGGCGGATCAGAAAGTAAAAGGATAATGTCACAGATTTGGTAATAAGGTAACATTGGTCTAGATGAAGAGGCCGAAGAAAATAAATGCATAATTTTGGTTGCAAACAACCTAATCTGTCATGGCTTACAAACTAAGTGGAGATCTATCGAATCTCATCATTATAGCAAATTTGTGGTGTCCTTAAGGACCTGGTTTCTCTTCGTTTTGCCTTTGGGGACAAAGGTCTCAACCAGTCAGGTCTCCCTCATGGACATGTGAAGAGGGCAAGATTGAGACAGGGCCAGCAGCTCCCTGATCCAGAGTGGGGGTGGGGCACTCCAGCATGCTCTTGACCAGGAAGGAAGGACTCCCAGCGCCTGGCTGCATGGCCGTCCCTCCTGCCCTGGTGAATGTGGAGGACCATGAGCTTGCTGACTGCCTCTGTGTAGAGAGAGTTCTACAGATTCGACGCGGCCTTGAGGACGCCTTCCTCAAAGAAGCATCAGCCACATTTGGTAGGAGGGAGGATCTTTTGGGAGACAAGCAGCAGGTGTCCTCCATAGCACAGGAAAAGTGCATAAGTCTTGGTGGACTTTCTCCCTAGTGTGCCTCCCTACTCACTGTGCTGTGAGGGCTTCTCCTCTTTCAGAGTGGCTGTATACTTGAGCAAGTGGCTAAAAGCCCACCTGAAGTCTTCCTGTGAGTTCAGAGGGGCTCAGTCACTTACTAGCCAACTGATCATGGACAATTAATTTCTCTGTTTTTCGGCTTACATTGGATGTAATAATAGTTCCTTCCTATATGAATTATTCTGAGGTTTACAGGAGTTAATTATTATTAAGCGATTATAATAATGTGAAGAGCTGGGTGTGGTGGCACACACCTGTGATCCCAGAGACTCTGGAGGCTGAGGCAGGAGTATAGCAAATTGGAAGACTGCCTCAGCAACGTAGTGAACAACTGTCTCAAAATAAAAAAGGGCTGGGGATGTGACTCAGTGGTATAGCACTCCTGGGGGTTCAATCTTAGTACTAAGGGGGGGAGGGAGGAATGCTGAATATATAATATATAATGATTGCAATTAAATACTAAATAGTTGATTTAGGAGATAGGCATAGGTTTTGTCATACAGTAACGATACACATACTTTACATATATATGCATGCTTATGTGTACACGTACAATAGACAGATCATAAAATATAAATTGACATTTAAAGCATCTTTTAAAAATCTTTTTTTTTTTACTGTCATGATTTTTAAGCTGCTTTGTTTTAGTATCTTGACTCATCTAGGTTAATTTTCCTTGGTGCAAGATTAATTCTTAATGGACCATGTCCTTGCTCACAAATCTCCCATTTGCAGCATTGGTCAGAATTTAAATGTTGTGGACCATCCTAATATTTATGGCCTTTTGGAAACTGACCTTTTAAAACCTCCCTCGTTGTATGCTGAATCAGAATACCTACCTCTCACTTTCCAGGGTCCCACATATTCTCCATTGGAAGCCATTTCTCATGCTGTCTCCTGATGATTATCTCTTCTTACATCTTCACCTTCTTATTTTTTATTTTTTTAGGTCGACCTTAAATAGTGCCTCCTCAGTGAAGAATTCCCATATCTCTGGCAACCAAATGTACAATAGAAATTATTTTAATATACCTTCAATTATAGATCACTAATAATCGGCATTCCCTCTCTCTAAAACAACCCCATTGCCAATCAGTGTTCCAAAGCAGGTGTTGGGGAGTTGGAGCTTATGTAAGCAAGCAGTGCTGATCACAAACAGGTGGAAATTCCTTGGTGGGAGTCATTCACTGAAATGTTGAGAAGGGGCTGGGCCTGCAGCTCGGGGTGGTGCGTCTGCCTGGCACGAACGTGGCCCTGACTGAGTTCAATAGCCAAAAAATCTAAAAAAAGTGAAATGTTGAGGAAGAACAGGGACGAGTGACAGAAAACCCAGAAATAATAATTAACAGAATGGAAACGTCCATAAAACTAGCATCCGATGACCTTGTGACACCGCAGTGTAACTGACTGGCCCTTCCTGACGCCCGCCGTCAAGGTCAGGGGATTGGAGCCCCCAGGCAGCAGCTGAAGCTGTGTGCCAGTCCTGATCCTCCAACAGCCGCCCTGCCTGTGGAGGGCCTCTCAGGGTGGTCCTTTCCCCCTCCCACAGTGCTGCGTGCTTGTGGAGCACAGAGGTCTGGGGCCTTTGGGCAAGTTGGCCCAGGAAGACTCCTGGTTCAGAAAGAAACCACTCCATTTGTTCCACAAAATATGCTAACTGTATTGCAAACAATAACTGTTATTACAAACATGAGGCTTTATTAATTCTTTCCAACTGATCAAATTCATATACAAAAACAAAGCGCATTGTAGCTGAAAAAAATTCACTGAGACTTTTAAAAATATAAGAGAAAATAACAACATAATGGTTGAATTGGATGTCTAGGGTAGCACTACTTTAAGAAATCATACTAACAAAGAAAAATTATAAAGTTATTCTACACTCTGATTGTTTCATTAGTATTTTAAATTCTTTATATAATGGAAATAGAAAATTCTAGTTAGTGCCTTATGACTACTACTAAGAAAGACCTCAAAAGACATGAATATGAATAGGACAGCCATACTCATAGAAAAATCCAGATTGTATATTATAGACAAATTTCTTTTCCTTCCTGTTTAATGTTGAATTTAAATATGTACAGTGAGCATGCACTTTTAAATTATTTCTTGCTTTAAATACATTAATGAATCAACTTCCTGTCCTAATACCTGAGATGACTCACCAGTAATTGTTCTATTAGAAATGTTATTTTATCATTTTTATTGTGAAATGTTCAGGAACTGAGATTATGGAACAACAAAATATCCCTTCCTTAAATGAATGTTGAGTCTATTTGGAAGAACACAAATCTAAACATAATTGCAGAGTATTACGGGGAACATTCATGGAGATTTCCATCAGCTAGTAATGTCCCGAGTATCTTTGTCAAACCCTCCTCTTACACTAAATTTTTTAAAGACAGGTGCTACTTTTGCTTCATATGTTTCCAAGTGAAAACTATTGAATTGAGTTGAGCTCAAGTTGAGACACGTTGACTGAGCTGATAAAAGTTATAACTTCTAGAGAGTTGCAAAAATGTGGAAATTGTTTTTCCCTGTGCATACCTAGACAAAAACATTGTTTTATGCAGTTCAGTGCAGCTTCTTGAGAAACATAAGCTTTCACACTATTTTTCTATATTGAAACATGATGATCAGTGTGGACGGAGGCCTCACCAAAAGACAGATGCTAATTTAGATGCTTCCTGAGTACTGACTACAATAAAAACCCCATGGAAACCCAAGATGGGCTGCAGTCAGCAAGCAGACTTCACTAAGGGGCTGGCCAGAGGCGAGGGGATTCTAAAGTTTTCATATAACCTTTTGGAAAGAACCAGTCTACACCAATAAATGAAGGAAAGTAAAGAAAATTCAAGCCTTTCAGAAATGTCAGCAAACCTGGACCACACGAAACCATGTTGGTACTGGGATAAGAAAGACTTGGCTCACAAACCCTCACAACCTGAAGGACTCCATCCAGCCACTGGGCCTGGTACCCTGGAGAGGCGGCTAGGTTCATCTTTGATGTGGGGACACGTTAGGGGCTACACTGTGGCACCCTGACAACAGGAATAGTTTATTTTCAACACTTCTTTATGTATCATTCTTTCAAACAACTCCCAACATACATGGCAGGGGCTTGTTTCTTGCTGGCTGGGAAAGTGGAAGAAACAGCCTCACCCCCCATCCCCCCAAAAAAACTTGTGAAAGGTTCTGGAGAGACTCTTACTACAGATCATAAAGTTTGATTTACAGGTACAGCATCCATACCAATGCCTGCTCAAATATGCAAAACGACTTAAAGGTGATAAAAACTAAATTCAAAAAGTTGGTTCAAATGGCATGGACATTTGTAAATGACAGTCTCTTGTCACTGCAGTGAGAACCAGAGATCATAGCGTTAGCGGTGATGCATCTGGCAGGACATTTGTGCAGGTTTGAGATACAAGGATCGACCTCCAAAGCCCTGTGTAGGAGCAGGAGGAAGCGGTTCATTCACAATGTCCCTGTCGTGCTCTGGAAGATCATCTGCCACCAGATCCTGGGTCTTACAAGGAAAACAACAGACGCCTTGTCACACGCCCAACGGCTGCCCACCTCCCCAGCCTACACCGCAGGTGCCACATGTACAACAGTCACAACCATCTCAAGGCTCCGAAGCAGCCCGTGGCAGCAGAAGGACGCCCAGCGGTCAGCCCAGCCATCAGCCCAGCGGCCACAGCAGCCGCCCACAGCCGCCACGAAGACCTCCCCCCCGCGCAGTCCTCTCCCACCCGCGAAGCGCCCTGCGGGTTCCTCCCAAAGAGCCAGGCAGCAGAACCCATGGCCCCAAATCCCCCAAATAAAGACCATCCACCCACCGTTGCCTAGGGCCCCCCAGTCGCCAGTCCAAAGCCACCCCTCGCTGCAGCTCTGGGCGAGGCCAAGCCCCCTGGACCCGTGGATGCGGGTGACCTCCGCAAAGTCCTTATTCCTGCTCCTGCGCAGCCGGCCCCTGTGCACCAGCCCCGCCTCTGCCACACTGGCCCCCTCCAGCCACCTGACCAGCACGTCCACCACCAGCTGCCACAGATCTGGAGAGGGTATTAGAGCCTGTCGTCCACACAGAGACCCAGGGTGTCCCTCTTATGGCGCCCTGCCCCAGCCGCCAGCGGGCCTTCGCTACACCCCCACCACTCGAGCCTCCTTCCCCAGCCTCCTTCCCCCAATCTGCCGCCCCCCCATTCCTGGTTACCCCACCTCCACCCACCTACAACCTCAGCTTTCCATCCCCGCCCCCCACTCCTGTCCCCCACCCATGCAGTGCCGCCTCACCCTCCTCCAGGCTTGGGCCTGCCACGGCTAGCGGCCCACCTCCTGCCCAGCCCCTGGAGGACAGCCACCGGTGCCTCCCCCATGCCCCACATCCCGCTTGTCTCCTGTTGGGGGACCTGGGAGGGCAGCCTGGATGAGATAACCCAAAACCTTTTATTCTTGTGTTTTTTGTTTGTTTGTTTTTTAACAAGAGTTTTTCTAATTAACTTGAAGAGTAGTTTGAGTGGGTAAGCAGCAGGGACCTTGTGTAATGCCAGACAATTGCTGTAAGGAAAGGAGAGGCCAGATTCCTGGTGAAATTGGGGTGGTCCTCACACCTGGAGGATGGAGAGCCGGCCTCAGTGTGGCCTTGGCAGTGCCTCTTGCAGTCTCACGGTACAGTTCCAGCTAAGGTCGTCTGAGAGTCCTGCACTGGGTTACTTTATACTAGTGAAAATGTTAACCAGCCATATTGGCTCAATAAATAGCTTCAGTAAGGAGTGATTTCCTTCTAGAAGTCAGGGCCTATTTTCCTGGAACTCAGTTTTAAATAGTCCAGTTCCATCTGAGGTCAGGCTGCTCTCGTTGTTGTCATTCAGTGGTTGTCTCCCCATGAGACCCAGTAGGTCAGATGAACCACCTTTTTGATTCATAGGTATTTGCAGCCTTTGTGTTAAACTATTGTGAAGGGGTGGCCTTGTTGGATGGCTTATTTCTGTTTCCTCTTGGGAGAAGGGAAGAAATGTACGTGGAAAGTAATATATGTTTACATCTATTTGCAAATTCCTGTACAGAGAGCCATCCTGGTTGCAAACAAGACTCCTTCAGTCACTTATCCAAATAAAATCAGTTTTGAAAAAAAAAAAAAAACATGGACTGAATTCTATTATTATTCTCCCACAAAACGTAGATGGCCTTGCCGAGGTAGCAGAATAAATGTAAAATCCAGCCTCAGGCCCCTCTGGAGCAGCCATATAGACAACAAGCCCAGTTTTCACTGTGTCTGTATTTGTTCATTCAGTGAGCAATTACTGAGAGAGCACTGATTGTCAACTACTGTGCTGGGCTTAAGGGCAAGAGAACTAATAAAAATAACCCCTCCATTCAGAGAATACACAGGCTAATAGAGGGATGCCAAGCAAACAGAGAAATGTTATGGGTTTTACTTTAAATATTTTCAGTTAAAGCACAACACTACAAAGAATGCAAATATCCTGGGACACGTGCACCCACAGAGTCTCACATAGACAACTGCTCTTTCATTTGAGTAACCTGATACTGAAAGAAAAGAAACTCATCTGTGTTTATTTTCATTTAAATGAAAATAGATGGAGAATATAGTTTTAAATCGGTGTATTTGTTTTTACGTTTTTAGGAATACTTAATGTGTTGGTATTAGATTCGTCTAGGTGGATTTTACAGATGATATAAAATTTTGCAAGCTATTTTATCATGTGGCCTAGTGCCAGAGAAAATGAATGCTCTTCTGTGAGATGATATGTAGTAAATAAATTCTGATTTGCCATATGTTGGTTTATTCTGGTTCAAGTATAAATTTTGGTCAGGGATCACAAAGAACCACGTTCTTAAAAATGTGTGAACTCGCAAATACAAACTGACTGAACTGGGGAAAAAAGACTAATCTTTATAACTTATTACTGCCAGTATTTTATTTTACTATAAAAGATGAACTTTACAGGAATGCTATGAGGAAAGCAAAACATGGCTATTTTAAGCATTGCCAAAAGAGGTAAAAATAAGTGTGTGCAGACACTATACATTAAACTTCACTTTAAAAAATATTTATCTTGCTCCTTGTGGTTAACGGTTTTGAAAGAAATGAATTATCAACCACAACTTTTGTAGAATATGATGAAAGCCTGGAAGGGAAGCCACACTTGGTCCAGGGGCCAGCACGTGCACATGCTACCTCACACAGAGAGAATACAGCACAGCCACTCAGCCCTAGCTAGGAGAGCAGCTATCAGCTTTTACTTTACCTGTTAAATGGAGATGCTGTGTGCTTGAATGAAGGTTTTCCAACTTTGGGGTCTTTAGGCACTTGTAATAAATAATAACCTACTGAATTAGTCAAATATCATAAATTTTGTATCAGGTATTGATGTAGACAAAGTTCTAAATGCACTTTACTCTGCATTGATAGAACTTTGTGTGCAAAGCATGCATAATATTCCACCAGCCTCACACAACAGTGCAACCCCCAGACACCTTGAGTGTGTGTTAGGATGTGGAGCTGGTTGAAATTGTGGAATGTTATTTGGGGGAATGTGAGAAAACAGTAGACTCCTCCCTGGCATACCAATATGACTTTGCCATGTACCACGAGGTAGCATTTCCCTGGAGGAGGAAACTTAGGGGAATCCCTTTTGAACTAACCCTTGTCACTATGATAAAGCTGCACCGTCATCCTAATTCAAAGCATTAAAAGGTTTTGGTTTTGAATTATTTTAATACCTTCATAATAGCTGTACTGTGTTCCTGGCCTATTCAGATGCATTCATGGAATCCCACTATTCTTGAGATTAAATGTTTGCACTTAAGCTTGGGATTCTATATTTTCCACTAGTTGCCCTTCCAGTTTTCTATCATATATTTAACTGTAATGAAAGATTAAACTTTGACCTTTGCTAAATTGGACTTATTCAGTCTTTCTAAACAGACTCTGCATGATCATTCACCTTAGATCCTTATTTCTTCATTCTCTTAAATGCTTAATTGTATGCCTCATTGCATTATCTAGAAGCCTCTTTACTCCATACAATTCCTGCCTCACTTGATTTATTTATTTTTTTCTCATACCTCACTCCCACCTCCAGTACCCTTCCTTCCTGATAATATGTTACAGGAAACACAGGGTCAAGAACACACTTAATGTGTCAGAAAGCAAAGCATAAACAAACCCTCTTTGACCAGTCTTCACAGACAAACTCCAACAAGTAAAACGACAAGTTCAAAAAGCTGTTATGAGACTTAGGAAATAAGGGTAAATAAAGAAAGTGAGCTTCTTTAATGCAACTTGTGAATTTGATCACTTTTATTAAAACCACATCTGAAACAATTGTTTTAAAACTATCATAAATTGGGAAATATTTAGCATTCTAACTGAAAATTTTCACTATTTTAGACGACCTCAACAAAATAGGCCCGTATGATCAAGAGTCATCTCTGCTTCCTTAGTTCATTGTTGTAAGGGACACTGGTGAGTGGAAAATATAAACTCAGAAATTTCTGATTCAATAAAAGTAAGCTTTCTAGAATAAAGCATATGAAGGTGCAACCATAAGTGGTTGTCCTTTAAAGAGAACACCTGCAGTGTTTTTATGTCTATGATGCTGGGTGTTTCAGCTAAGGAAGAAACACATCAGAGAGGAGATTGATGCCGTTAAGGTTCACAGAGTTATGGTCCTAATAGTGTAGGTTAAAATTAAAAATCATATCTGTTAGTAAAATCACAGTTTACTTGAATCTCAGGTCCTAAATAATTCCAACCAAGCAATAAGAATTGATGCACATATCAAAATACGACAGCAGGGCTGGGGCTGTAGCCCAGTGGCAGAGCACTCGCCTGGCACATGTGAGGCACTGGGTTTGATCCTTAGCACCACATCAAAATAAAAACAAAATTAAAATAACAGCATCTACTACTACAACTACAAAAAAAATTTTTAAAAAATATCAAAGCATGATTCTCATGAACAGTATCCAATGCATCCCCTTCTTAGTATCAGGGCACCTGAAGGTGAAGGTAATCAGAAGCAGGTGGTGGTGGTGAGAAAAAGAGAAGTTCCTCAGCACAAGAAATAAACACATTTAATGGGTGTGAGTATGAGCAGGCCGGAGAGTTTTAGGGAGTTCAAGCTATTGTTGCAATCAATGATACTAATTTTGCTCTATCATTGATTAAATAGAATTTCCTAGACTACCCTAAATAGCTCTCATTTACTTTTTTGTACACAAGAATACGTGTTCTAAGTGATGAACAATAATTTAATACTTCTGGTATATTACCGAGAGCTTCAGTTTTCCTACATCCACTTGGACTGAATGCCTCATCTGACTTATTTTAATAATGAAACACAGTACACACAATTGGAAATTGAAGAATTTGTTCAATCAATCTCTTTTAAATATTTTTAGTTGTAGATGGACACAATTCCTTTATTTTGTTTATTTATTTTTATGTGGTGCTGAAGATTGAACCCAGTACCTCACATGTGCCAGGGAAATACTCTACCACTGAGCCATACCCCTATAGCCCTCAACCAATTTTTGACAAAGTCGAGACCATGTAACATGATCAGATTCTCTTCATTTCTCATAGCCTTTCCAGCTTTTCCTGTGGCCATTTCCCCTTTTCTAGATTGAATTGAATTCATAATGAATATATCTAACACGCCTTTATGATTTGAGAAAGATCATCACTTCACTCTTTGGTTCTCGAGATGTATCAAACTTGATCATGAGCCTGTGCAACCCGTGCCCCATGCCACTGTAGTAGAAGTCCCCTTTATCTCCAGATTGGCCAGATGCTGCACTCAACTCATCATTTGCTCCACTTCTTAGATGCACTAAGCAGTGACAGGCTTTGGACTCAGCAAAGCTGGTGATAGGAATGCAGTGTAGCCACTATCATGGCCATAAAAACAGGCAGATTAAGTTCATAACTGTGGCCATAACCGTGGTCTAATAAAATAAAACAAACTACAGCCCATTAGAGTGTGTTTATTGCCATCTGTTACTCAATCCTTCTGTTGGATAATTCTGGAACAGCTTCATAGACTTCACACTGAGCCGGCTGTCTCTGAAATGCAAAGCTCAAAGGAATTAGGAAAAATGCTAAATGAACTCACGTAACAAATGCAAATCCTCTGCTGCGTTCAGAGGTGCTATATTCTCAATTTATGCTGTCTGAATTTACCCTGAATGATTTCCATCCCTGGTGAGAAGGCAGAGGACCGCCGGCAGATCTACCTTTCCATGGGGCCTGTGACCTGGACGTTTAACCAAGGTCATCGCTTGTCTTTGAAAAACCACCCTCCATGGGAAAGATAAAATTAAAACATGGGAACTGTGCACTGGATGGTCACATGGGCTAGAGCAGACCAAACAGTGTGTCTCCAGGGGCCCAGGGGCCGGGTTCCACAGCAGGGTGCGACTCAGTTACACCCCACTTGTGAGGAAGCCGCCAGGCACTCCTTGGTCAGGGACAAGACAGTGGAATTCTGTGCAGTCCTTTGTAGTGTGGTAGGGATGGAGAGAGAGGGACTCTTCCCCCAGTGACCCGCTGCCGTGGACTTGGCCATTCCTCCAACACTGGAAAACGCTTTACTACAGTGAGCAAGTGGTTAGCATCCTGAACAGAACGTTTTGCAGAGCTAAAGAGGGGGCTTTATGAATTATAATGGAGCCAAAATTGTGGGTGCAATAGATATATAAGATGGATGGCATTCTGCTTTAAATAATTCTAGATCTTTCCTACTTTTTTACGTTTGTATTATGTATAACATTCATCTACTTCACCTCCGAGTCAAGTTCTATTTGTGCTTCTCTTCTTTAAAGAAATTATGCTAAGCCAGGTGTGGTGGTGCACACCTGTAATCCCAGTGACTTAGGAGGCTGAGGCAGGAAGATCGAAAGTTCAAGGTCAGCCTTGAAAATTTAAGGAGACCCAAAGCAGACTGTGTCTCAAAATAAAAAGGGCTGGGGATGTGACTCAGTGGTTAAGCACCCCTGGGTTCAATCCCCAGTACCAAAAAAGAAAAAAAAATATGCTAAAATACAGAGTTTACCATTTTTGTTGTATATAATATTGCCTAATAAATATCCAGGAATTCTTACTTTGTCATATTTAAATGTAAATTTTTTTAAAGTGTGTGTATATGCATATCACATATGTTTGTACATGTGTGTGCAGTCATGTTGCCCAGTGGCACGGATATGGAGAAACACATCATTAGGCCGTTGCACTGGGTGGACTTGGTGATATGATCACAGAAACCTGATGGAGTAGCCATACACACCTGGGCTGTGTGGGCAACTGTGACAGGATGGCAGGTGTCTATGTGTCATACTAAAGACAGAACGAGCACAGGAAAAATACAAAAGATACAAAGCCGTCACTCTATGGGGCACTTGCCGAGGGAGGGAATGTAGAGGCCACGTGGTGGTGACTATGTCACTGCAGACTACCAGCATGGAAAACTCAGCTCCTTAGATTTACAGGTTTTTTTTTTTTTTTCTGTAAGTTAACTATAGTATACTGTAAATATTTTATATGATAAATGTTTCAATTTTCTAAACTTTCTGATTCTTTTGTAGCTAAAACCAAATTCACTGGATAACTATGAAATATTTTTTTCATTATATCCTTGATCTATAGGTTTTTTTCTATTTTTTGATATATTTCTGGGTTTTCATCATTTTTAGTCACTAAGACATAAACCCCCACTCCACCTTTGGCCTGTACAAGATCATCCTTCTCAACTGCTGCTTCTTGTGTCCCTGCAAGGTCTCCAGGACAGGGACATGCATGGAGCTGTGGCCATCTTCAAGGCAACGCCTTCCTCTAGATCCTTCCTCAAGGACCTGCAGTCAATTCTTGGTATAAACACTGCACAAAGCTTTTAGGAGTGTCCTCTAGGATAATGATAGAAGGAAGGACAGCAAGTAAGCGAGTCCGGGATGTGGTTCACCACAACAGCACACGGGCCTGTTGACTTCAGGAACTCCACACACATACAGGAGCAAGATCTGTGCTACGGTGCTGCCACGGCGACGTCACCACCAGAGGACAGGAGTTCTTATCTCCGTTGTGACATCAGGGGAACTCTACCATGTGTGCGTTCTGTGGTAGACTGAAATGTCATTGTGGTTTGCTTGACTCTGTGAGTATGTACACACACAAGATTGCCGCAGTCCGGCTGCAGCCAAATAACCGGGGTTTGACAAACAACTTGTGTACATTGATACAGCAGGAGTGGGAGCCGTTTATTGTAGGACAACAGAGGTATTTGTATATTCCACACAGCTTATCTAATTAACATAAATTAGATACAGCAGTCAACCAATAAGGAATCTCCACACTTAATGGCTCGCTGGCGCCACCTCACAAACCACTCCCTCTGGCAAAATGCCAGGCGCCATCCTGACTTGTTTACAGACTCTAACATTTCCCCCTTTTGTTTAATTTAAATAACGACCATAGTGGTTTTTACACAAACACCATAAATAATCTGCTACAAGCAGAAGGGGAGGATACAAAATGTAACAATACCAAGCCACTTGATGGCTCCATGCAAGAAGCCCTTGGAAAAATTATACCAGCAATGACACCATTAGCAAAGATACCGAGTTACAATTTGTTGTAGATTACAGTTTGTTGTCTCAGTCCAGGTAAAGCAGTGCCTCAATAGATTAACTCACAGTCCAGGTAAATCATAGTCCAGGTAAGTTCTGTAGGCAGCTAGCTTAAATCATAGTCCAGGTAAGTTTTGCAGGCAGCTAGCTTGATCCAAAGTCTCGTCTGGTTCTCAGCAACACTGGAAATTCTTCCACCCTCGTCGTCACGGCACTGGGACAAGGCAGGAACTCCAGCAATGCTGGCTAAAGAAAATCCTGTAGTATTCCAGCAGGCGCTAAGAAAACAACCTTTTGAACAATTTAGTACATTATCTCAAGGTTTTTTTACATTTGAAATAAGCCTTAATAGTGCTCATTACTCATTAGCTTCCAGTTGTGGGAGAACCATTGTAGTTACTGGCCTTGGAAATGATCAAACTTCAGGGACAAGGGCCGTCTTCTGCCTGCAGGTCCCGGGCAGCCCCAGATGGCCCTGGGGAGAGTCCCAGACTCAAACTGCCACCAGGCACAGGTTTGGATTTGGGCTCTCACAGTGGCGTCCCGCTCCCCGGGCAGGGGGTGGGGAAGAGCCAGCCGCTGCAGCTTGGAAAATCCTTGGTGCGCCATGACCGGCTCGCGCATGTGGCAGCGGCTGCGCCAATTCATGCACCCTCCAGTAACGAAAAGTATTCAGTAATAGCCTTTTGCTGCAACATTTTTCCTAATAACTTTTTTCCTTCCTCCTCTGAACTTTCTTCTTCTTTCTGACTAGAGTTCCTGGGCTTCCATCAACATATGCCCTAACTATTCTTGGTTCCCCTGGGGTGCCTCTTTCCCTTATCAATTTACTTCTCACCCCTTCCATATTTTCATCATAAAGACAATACAATACACTGAGACAAAACAAGACACAAACATACTGTATCAATCTTTTCCATTTTCTCAAAATGGCCATTTTTCCTCTCGCCCTATCTGCCTAGGGACAAGCAGATTTGCTCCCGTCCTATCTAGGGACGGGCAGCTTTTTTTTTTTTTTCGTCACTTACCCCCGAGTGTCCCGGGGCTCCCTGTAACGGGCCACCATCTGCCGCAGTCCAGCTGCACCAAAATGACCGGAGGGTGATGAGCAACTTGTGTACATTGATACAGCAGGAGTGGGAGCCGTTTATTGTAGGACAGGAGGGGTATTTATACATTCCACACAGCTTATCTAATTAACATAAACTAGATACAGCAGTCAACCAATAAGGAATCTCCACACTTAATGGCTCGCTGGCGCCACCTCACAAACCACTCCCTCTGGCAAAATGCCAGGCACCATCCCAACTTGTTTACAGACCCTAACATTTGCCAGGCGCCATCCTGACTTGTTTACAGACTCTAACACAAGATATGCATATATATATATGTATGTATATGTATAAAACTTTTCTGTCTCAAAATATCATTGTCGCTGTCATTTTCTAAATGACCTTTTATATTCAGCATTACATTTTTCAAAAAGAAAGTCTTCACCTAAAGTGATATGTACTTTGAAGTCAAGCTGGGATATCTTCACAGAATGAGATATAAAATGTTTGTGTTTTCATTAGAACACGTGACTTCAAACGGTGCAGGAAAATATCCACCTGCTGGTTCTAGCGATCACAAGGAAAACCAGACAAACCAAGAAGCAAAGTTCTGCCTCTAGGACAGGGACCAAGGACAGAGGACCAGGACAAAGAGGAGCTCAATTCGGGATCATCTGATTTAAAACGTTATTAATTCCTAAATAAATTGGTCCCCACATCTGAGACAGGTCTGCAGCTGCAGGTGTGAGGGGAAGGACTCAGATTTGGTGGGCAGAAGCCAGGGCCTGGGCACAAGGCCAGCCCACTCAGGCCAGCCCACTCAGCTGGGACTGGTGGCCAAACTTACTCATTTGCCAATATGACCTTATTTACACCTTAAAAAGTGATGATTTTAAAGCTGCCTGTATCATTTAAACCTTTATGAGCAACATTCCCAACTTCTGTGTAAATATTACGATGACCATCTTTTTAGTTGAGCTGATTAGAAGTAGGAGCAAAAGCTTTCTGTAGCCATGGAATGTGAGAGTGGGCTGGACCAGAGGGTGCTTCTGCTCCTCTTGGGTTACAGATGGCGACAGGAGGACCAGAAAATGCAACCGATTTGCCCAAGGTGCGGAAACCATCCGTGGTAGCCCTGTAGCTCCATTCTGAGCCTGCAGAACCCTGAGCAGGTCGTCCCTGTGCACCACGACACCCCACGCCCCTGTATTTCTGCCCAAAGACATGCCTTGTGTCTCCCATCCTCAGATATTTGGCTATACATTCTGTTAGCTTTCAGATGGCCTGAACCATCTTTAAGCATTGTTCATTAAAAAAAATTATTTGTATGTCAGTACTTACAGTACATATGACATACACCTAATAATACTAATAACACAGTATGTGTAGCTATCATAACTGTCAATTTTAAATGTTGATAGCTTCTAGAATTCCTTTAATTTAGAAAGACTCAAGGACATTTTATTATGTTTCCACTCTAATAAAATACACATGGTCTAGGGAAATTGGGTCTAGTATTTTCAGGTGATGTGCTCGCTCATTCATTCATCAACCTCATGGAGGCCTGCTGTGTGCCGGGTGGCTTCTAGGTATTACAGAAATGCTGACAAAATGAACACAAGTGACCAACGGGTACACACCAAGTTCTCAGGGAGCTTAGACTCTGCATTTGCTATTATTTGACATGGAATTTTTGTCTCAAAAAAACAAAACAAACAAACAAAAAAAACCCACAAGGAATGAGAACATAGCAGTTTAAATCACAAAGCAAAAACAGTTCTTGTGATGTTCCCAGTACACTTAAGCACCACATTGGATGTAATAAATTGTCATTTCAGTTTGAATTTTTAATTATTTTCAATACTCTTCTTATGCTATACTTGATTCTGTAAGCATTATACTTTTAGTTAGTGGAGAAAAAGTCATTTTTGAATCGTGTGACTGATGGGTGTTCCCAGGATCCTTTAACCTCACTAAACCTATGTCCACTTTTGCACATGGAAACCGTGTATTATACCTCTCTACTCTTATTTTTGCAATGGTGAGCAACCCTGATCTTAAACCATTTTATTGGTCATTTCTTATGTATATTATAAAAGTTTTCATCTATAACATTATACATATGAAAACTCTCAAACTTTAGATTCTTCATTTCCCCAAACTTCTGCCAATCTGTAGGTGTTACCTGATTTTTAAAAATATGATCCAATATGGTAGGAGAAAAGGAGATTTTGTTTTGATTTACTTGTTTTAGGATGAATTGTAATGAATACACTTTCATGTGTTTGTTCTTCATTTTTATTGGGGGGGGTTCCCTTGCATTTGACAACTTTGATAGGAATTATGGCTTCCAATTTTCCCTCTGTGATACATATTTAATTTCACAACTTTTTATTTTCTCACTCATTACTATGTTTTCTGTAGAATAATTAGCATTTTTCATGTGCACAATAAAACGTTTTCTTCATGAGACCATGGGTTTTATTTTGTTCGGAATGACCTCGTTTCCAATATCACAAATATTTGCTTTCTTTGAGGACTATTAAGTCTACTTAATATTTACATATGCACATTTCAACATCATCTGAAATGTATTTCATGTAAGATATGATATCAAATTATACTTTTTTCAAATTAAAAAGAAATAAGTCCATGTGTAAACTATTCCTTCTTTCCTCTTTAGCCTGGGAAGCCTCTAAAAAGATTTAGTTCTTTTGCAATATTGCTACAGTGTGGAAATGTAATAGAAAATAACAAAATTGGTTACAAGACCTCTCTTTAAGAGCTTACTTTAATAAATCGTGTTGAGAGAGGGGAGAGGCTTGGATAATGCTGATTAAGGGAGCTGCTGGCCAGCGTCTCATTGGGGGGGGGGGTTCTTTTTCCTGCCCAGAAGGATGTAAGCCACTCTGAAACTTAAAGTCTCAAATAATTAGTGAATAACAAAACACAAATATTCAGAAATGTATTTACAAAAGCGAAACCCCTGATAGATCTAGTCCACATGGGCACTGCAACTAGACAAAGAAAAGATGGCTCTGGTGGTTGATTTAAGTGGGTACATCAAAGGTAGGGATATGGTCTCAAGGGCTGAGTCTTGCTTCCTGATGTCTTGTAGTCAGGTTGATTGACATCTTGGCAGGTCACACTCATCTCAGGTGCTGCATGGGCCCTGGCTGAGCAAGATAGAGATCCACATTTTCCCTGGGCAATTGGCCAGAGGAAATATCCCCTGGTCATTCCTGGACACCAGATGATTCTATGCACTAGGCTTCCAAGCACGGTGACCCACATGCAATCCATGAACGGCTCGTGCCAACTGATGGCCGAGTAGATGGAGCAGAGTGGAGAGACTCCTACAAACTCAGAGCCTAATGGGCCGTGGACTAATGGACAGAGGAGGGAGGGGAAGAGAGCACTGAGGGTATTGGTGGTGAGGACTGAGTGAGAAGGAAAGAGACTCGGTGCAAGTCCAGAGGCAACGGAGAGCACACAGAAGCTGTTATCCAAGCTTCTCCAGGAGACACAAAATTAGGAAGCACAGAGTATGGATGGTTTTGTCTCAGCCGGAGCACTACAGAGAAAGCCCTGAGAAAGCCAAGGCCAGGATGCATTGAGAACCACCTAGAATGTGTGGATGGTGTCAACACACAACTGGGGACAGCTGACAAATGTCATCTGTGCTTAAAACAAAGGAAAGGAGTGTCTAGGAAGGTCGTCCTCTTTAATTTTGATTTTGCTGGGGATGCTTTTTGTGTATTCAACAAAGCGTGCCATCCGTCTCCAAAGACTATCTCTCTGGCCATAATATCATTCCATGTCTGTCAAATCTTTAAGAAGAGGTGTTTTTTACCCCCCTTTGTATCAGGAATTGACCCAGGGATACTCAACCACTGAGCCACATCCCCAGCTCTTTTTATATTTTATTTAGAGACAGGGTCTTTCTAAGTTGCTTATAGCCTTGCTAAGCTGATGAGGCTGGCTTTGAACTTGTGATCCTCCTACTCAGCCTCCTGAGCCACTGGGATTACTGGCATGTACCACCACACCTGGCTAAGAAAAGTTCATAAAATGTATTGCATACTTGATGAGGTAGTGTGATATTTCAACATGTGCACGATGTGTTGTGGTCAAATCAGGGTAGTCAGTCCTTCTGTCTTCTGTCACCTGTGTTTGGGCCATTGAGCTACTTTCTTCAAGATCTTCATAAAATACATTAACAGGTGAGTGGTGAGCTCCAGCCACTCCTCTGTGCTGCAGAACACAGAACATGTGTTTGAACCCACTTCCCATTCTCATCTGCCCCCTCCCTTGTCACACTCCCCAGTTTCCACTGATCCGTGTTCTATCATTAGATCACTTTATGGGCTTCCACAGGGGAGAGAATAGGAGGGATTTGGCTTTCCGCATCTGACATTATTTTACTTAAAATAATGTCCTCCAGCTCCATCTATTTTTCTGCAAATGATAGGATTCCATTTTTCTTTATGACTGAAAACAACCCATTGTGCATGTGTGCTGACTTCTAAAAGAAAGATTTTGATTTGCATAATCTCCTCTCTCTTGAAGTTGTTTTTATGTTAGCCATTGCTACTTGAAGCATCAGGTGGGGGTCCGTTTGAGTGAGTTTATCTATTTTATTTTATTTATTTGGTACTGGGGGTTGAACACAGAGGGGCTTTATCACTGCGCCACATGCCCAGACATTTCTATTTTATTTTTTAAATTTTGAGATAGTCTCTCACTCAGTTGTTTAAGGTCTTGCTAAAATGCTGCAGCTGACCTTGAACTTGCCATCTTCCTGCCTCAGCCTCCCGAGTTGCTAGGACTATAGATGTGTGCCACCACCTGCTTGAGCGGAGCCTCTCAGTGGCTGGTTTTCAAGCATCACTCTCCTGCTGGCAAGAATGCGAAGCTCTGAGGTGTGCTAGCTGACAACTGGCATCCCACTGGGCTGATAGCCTGTGAATATTTTTTATTTATTTTTTAAGGAGATTCTGATTGTGCCTGGAGACAATGAAGTCACTCAAGGCTTCTCTCTTCTGTGCTCCAGGGCACTTCAGTCCTCTCCCCAACCTGCATCTCACTGGTGGTGAAAGAAAGGCTGTCTAGGGGGATCCACTCCGTGGAAATCTAGTTATGGATTTTCTAGTGTCTGAGGGCCCTCGGGAGTTTCATTCTCTAACTGAAGGGGAGATGAAGCTTTTCCTTCCGATTCTGCACTGCTACATCCCTCCCCAGATGAGTTCTGGTAAGCACAATCGTCTCTCTTGGAATACATCCCTCTGAGATGGCTGCCTCAGGCTCCTGCCTCCCAGACCCGTCCTTTAATCCACATCTGATGGCAGAAAATCAAAGCTGCTCTGAGGAACTAAGTTGAAGTGGACAAGAGGGGGTGGGGACCCCAGACACACATTCTAATGGTGTAGATCAGGGACAGAGTGAGGTGGTGTGATTGGATTCAGGGAGGGAAAGTGTCTGTCCAAGAACTGACATCTGGGAGAGCATCCGGGAGCAATCTCTAGGCGGAGTCCGAGGAACCTGATGAAGACAAGCACACCCTGGCTCCAGTGTTAGCCCAGTTAAATAGACTAGTGGAATCTGTGGCTTGTCTGGTCTGATCCTCAAGTGGAGTTTGGCCCCCCTTGTAGAGCGAGAGGAGGTGAAGCTTAGCCCAGCCTCCATGTTTGGAGGCCCCTGGGAGGAGATGAGGGGTAGGTAAGGCCATGGGGCAGAGCCGCCTTAGGCAAACACTGGTGGCTTTGTAAGAAGAGAGCAACCAGAGGACAAGTGTGTGCACGAGGTGCTCCCTGAACATTGCCACGTGACCAGATGCAGCCCCTCCGCCTTGGACCTGTAGAACCTGAGCCAAAATAAACCTCGCTTTGTTAAACCTGCTGGGTCTGTAGTGTTGTGTTAACCGCAAATGAAAATGGGCCGATACCAGATCCAGCAGGTCATGGTTTTGTCCCTGATGAGGCAGATGGGGAAATGACATTGAATTCATAGCATCGTGATCTTTCCCTGAGACAGGACTCTCATAATTATTTTGTTATCTTATTTTTGTTCTGCCAAGAAGAAATGCACCCTTGGGGCAACTGGATTTCGTGTGCCCCTGCACTGCTACTTAAGAATTTTGGCAGAGCTTCCTTTTCTATGCACTCAAGTGATAATAGACTGTGGGCTTTGCAAATCAATCAGTTTTTCAAATTCCGGTTGTGATCCAGCATCTGCCGTGCTAAGGGTTTGCAGTGTTCAATGGATCTAATCTCTTCCGAACAATTGTTTTTACTCTTTCTGTCAACATTCATCTCCACAGTACCTGGAAACATGACACTTGTCATAGCACTTGGCCGTTGTCCTACCAGCTCTATCAGTCTCAAAAGTAGCAAAAGCTGACAGTAGTTTAGAATTCTTGCAGTGGCATATTGAGAATATCAAGCTGTCAAATTCCATACTGTTTTTTTGGATAGCTCTTTTGGGAAAAGTTTAAAAAGGAATTTATATTTTAGTAAGTGAAATAATTATAGTCCTTCAGTTGAAGGAGGCAATATCGACAAGTTTGTTCAGTAATATGGCTGTATTTGTGAAATTTGATTTTTTTTGTCACTGTGACCAAAAGACCTGACAATATAATATGACAAGGTGGATGTTTAAAGCAAAAAAACTGTTTTAATATACAATGGACTAAGGAAAAAACTGAGATATTGAGCTTTCTTATTTCAGGTTTATCAAAATATATAGTGATCTCAATTTGAAAACTAGAATTTAAATATTCTTGAATAGTCTAAGTGAATTTGTAGTGCATATACTTGTGATACACAAAATGATGTTATGGGATGCTTATGTGTAGTAAAATGGTTTCTGAAGTGAAGCATATTTATGGGAGTGGAGTTATTTTTGTGATAAGAATAGCTAAAACCTACTTACATAACAAGAATTCCCAGTACAATTATATTAAATAAAGTCCTCGTGTTGTGCATCAGATCTCTATGCTTCTTCATATTACCTGTCTGCCGTGTTGACTTGAAAATTCTTACGGGGAGTATCTCTTAATTAAAAGTACGGGTAAAGGTTTATTTTATAGGCTGAAAATTACTTTTCTAGCTTTGAGGTGGAAAACCCTGCTTATACTCTTTGAAGTGTATGTCGTGTGTGCAGTTGTTTCACCAATGAGGCCGTGAACTCATGCATGTGATTGGCAGTGAGGACCCAGGGGCATCATAGAGGGACTTGGATGACAGAGAAGCCTCTGGGCTCAGAGTTTGTTGGAAGCCCCTGGCATCCTCCCCCAGCTGCTGTCAGTCCCTAGTCCTCTCCCTCGCCCAGCCACCCCGAGTGCAGGGTTAACCTTCTCCTTCACCCTGCCAATCTCCCTAGGCCACCCCTGGTAGTGAACTCCAGGAGAGACTCTGCCCCAGGCTCTCCCTCTGTGGTCCAGGGAGCGCCATTTCTGTGGCTCCTGGGGAAGAGCAAAAGCTGAGTGGGCTGCAGCCAGTGCAATCGCCCTGGAATGTCACATGGTGGCGAGTGGTTGAAATTGAAGTTGGATGTGACGAGGGGTAACTCATTCCGTTTTCTTTTGGGGCACTAGAATGACGTGAACAGAGTTACTGTGTAGGAAGTCAATGCCATCGGCAGAGCCTTCTTCCAGTTTTCCTTCTCTGCTCTGTTCTGCGTATCACTTATGTAGAAGTGCAGATATAAATCTTCTTCTTTTCCTAATGGTGCCAATCTTTCTCCGAGAATCTCTTTGCTATTCGTATATGCAGCTTGTTCAAGCTCCTGTGTGTCAACTAGTTTAAAGATAATTCTATTTAATAAGTACATGTAAATCACCTACCAAGGACTTGGCAGTCAAAGAAGATTGAAGACAGTAGAAAAAAAAGAATATTCTTTAGTATTTTAAGAAAGATCAGACTTGCAAAGATGAATAAGTGTATATGAAATACTTTAGAGGCATGTAAATTAAATGATTCCATATGATTGCAGGCAAAATACACTAAAATTTAAACAAACAGAAGTATTGAGACTGTTAGACCAGTGTTGACTTTGTTCTCCAGAAAGGTAGAGAATGGGAGGAGTTATTTGACTTTCCTATTGGATAGAGAGGTCTGTGGACTTTTGCTCTATTATAAATGTAAATGAATCGATTACAAAGAACTGATTAAATTATAAATTCCACTTCCATGATCCTCCATTCATAATCCTGTTTTCTGCAGTTTTTTTAGCAGTGACCATTCTGCATTTGCCATAGATCTGATGGATTCTTCTATAGGTCTGTGGCTGTGACCAAAATACCTGACAAGGGCCACTTAAAGGAGGAAAAGTTGATTTGGGGCTTAGAGTTTAGAGGTCTCAGTCCACAGACAGCTAACTCCATCGCTCTGGGCCTGAGGTGAGGCTCACATCAAGGGGCGTGGCCACTGGAGGAAGAGGCCAGGAGGAAGAGGCCACCGAGGAAGAGGCCACTGGAGGAAGTGGCTGATGGCAGCAAGGAAGCAGAAGAGAAGGGATCTCAGGGAGGATGCACCCTTCCACCTCCTGCTCCCAGGGGACCCACCTCCTCTAACAAATTGGAGGAGGCCCCATTGCCAACAGTCAGCACCCAGTTAGTCCATTCAAACGAGGCTGGACTGATTCAGTCACAGCTCTAATAATCCAATCATGTTTCTCTGCATATTCCTGCATTGACAGGAGCTTTTGGGGGACACCTCCTATCCAATTATGATAAGATCTAAGGCAATTTCTTGGTTTGCCATTGTTAAACTGCATATTTTGGTTTTCTGTTATAAACATGAGGAATATGCCCAACACACCTCTATTCCAACATCTTCTTCCCTTTCTCCACTACTATTAGTTATTTGGCTTTGCTAATGGTGAGCTTTATAAGGCAACCATCCATTTCATGGTCCATCAAATTTTCAGAGTTCTCATTCTCTCTCTATCAAGTACAATGAAGAAATTAATATCACTCTAATTCTCTACCCAGCTTAAATACCCAATTCTGTGTTACCACTTGTTTAAGCCAGTTGAATTATTATTATTATTATTATTATTATTATTTTTGTCACTGTGACCAAAAGACCTGACAAGAACAACATAGAGCAGGGAGTGATTAGTTGGGTCTCATGGTTTCAGAGATCCATTGCTCTGGACCCAAGGACATCATGGTGGAAGGTTGTGGGCTGGGAGAGGAAAGCACCTTAGGATTTGGCCACCAGGAAGCAGAGACAGAGAGAGTTCTTCCCACCAGGGACAAAATATAAACCCTCAGGCATGGCCTCCAGTGTCCTCCCTCTCTCCTCCAGCCGCACCCTACCTGCCTGCACCTACCACCTGGTTAATCTGTATGAGTAGGTTAAGCCATTGATTGGGTTACTTCACTCATAGACTAATAATTTCAACTCTGAAAATTCTTGCATTGTCACACACATGAGATTTGGTGGGATACTTCACATCTAAACCATATACACTGTTGGTATATTAGGAAAAATTGTCTAACTTATATTGTAATCTATAATCTTAATTAAGTTCTCCGTGTTTTATTTATAAAATAATTATATCCTCTCCTAACCATGAAATAGCATTTAAAATATGGATCTGGGGATGTAGCTCAGTGATGGAGCACTTGTCACATATATGGCAAGTCCCTGGGTTTCATCTCCTGAACCACACACAAACACACAAAAATAATAACACTTTATAATTTGGGGAAGATCAATCTTTACAGAAGTTAGTTATGCAGTAAATCTAAGATACCACCCATGAGGAAAAATTAATATACAATTGATAATATTGAGGTAAAATGAATTTGTTTTCCAAAATTTCTATCAATTATATAAAATAATCTAACATTTTCATGAGCTTTCCAGTCTGTACATGATTTCTTTGCTATTTCTTGGAATTCCTCAACATACTTTTCATTTTTGGTGAGATCGTTTCTCTATGCCTGTGTGCTCACCTTAACATTAAGATTATTCTTCTGTTCATTTAAACACAGGTTCTTTTCAAGCTATATTCTTGGAGGCTGCTGCTTGTTGTTCCAATTTAGATCAGTTTATCTCTTGGTTGTCAGATAGCTGTCATCCTGGGATTCACTGCAGTCATACATGACTACTTGTTTATGATGTCTACTTAAGTGCAACCTTTTCATTCTCACTGTATACTGCCAGAATTTATCAGATTTTTCTCACTGTCACCAAATATCTGATAAAATGAACTTAAACAAAGAAAGATTTTTTGGCTTTAGATTGGAGAGGTTTCCATTCATGTTCCACTGTGTCTGGAACTGAGTGAGGCGGAGAATCAGGGCAGAAGGGCCTGGTGGAGCAAAGCTGATCATCTCTTGGCAGTCAGGAAATGGAGATAAGGAGAGGAAGGGCCAAGAGAAAGATATACCCTTCTGTGGTTACACACAAGGAAGTCAATAAACATAATTCACCACATCAATAAACTTAAAGATCAGAATCATATGATTATCTCAATAGACACAGAAAAAGCATTTGACAAAATTCAGCATCCATTCATGCTCAAAACACTAGAAAAACTAGGGATAGTAGAAACATACTTCAACATTATAAAAGCTAAATATATGCTAAACCCAAGGCCACCATCATTCTAAATGGAGAAAAACTCAAAGCAGTCCCTCTAAAAACTGGATCAAGACAGGGATGCCCTCTCTCACCACTCCTATTCAACGTAGCCCTTGAAACCCTAGCCAGAGCAATCAGACAAAGGAAAGAAATTAAAGGGATGTGAAAAGGAAAAGAAGATCTCCAACTATCCTTACTGGTGGATGAGATGATTCTATACTTAGAAGATCCACAAAACTCTACATCAAAGATTCGAGAACTCATAAACAAATTCAGCAAAGTAGCAGGGTTTAAAATCAATACTGATAAATCAATTGCATTATATACACCAGAGATATATCAGCTGAAAGAGATTTTGAGATCATGGATATTGTACAGAATTCATAGCCTCTCCTAATAACTACTCTTTTCTTTGCTCTTCTTAATGTCTATAATCTGGATACAGTCTCTATTTTTAAATTCAATTAATTTTATTTAAAATTTGAAGTTAATATTTTTAATGTAGATACAATTTTCTGGGTTTTGATTGTCCTTCTGTCAGAGAACCCAGCCATTTTTATAGTAATGTTCTTTGTGCTCTCCCTCCTAAGTAACTTCTTCAAAGATAGCTATACATACTTGTATGGTAGTTTCTATTTCCAGCAAAGGTTTGGGATTTGCATGATGAATATTCCGTGGCCCTTTCATAATTTTGCATAGTGAAATGGAGAGCCACTAAAGATGTCCTCTGTTGCTGGCACAACCCATGTGACTGGGGCCCTTGTATGAAGGAGATAATTGAAGGCAGACACATTCACAGGAAGAGAGCCAGGCAGGTACAGAGGCAAAGACAGGGTGATGCATTCACAAGCCAAAGTGTACAGAGACCACAGCTCACCAGCCAAAACCAGGCAGGGGGGCAGGTGGAGATCAACCCTTCCCAGTATCAGAAGGAACCCACCAGCCAACAGTTGGATGGATTTCTAGCGACCAGAAGTGTGGAATAATTGATTTTTGTTTGAGCCACCCACTTTGTGGTTTTGTTATGGCGGCCCTATCAAACTACTGCACAACCCAGGTGTTAATTAACTGGCAAATAATTAACATGCCATGCTATTTCATTATAATGGAATAGAAGGTGATATAAATAATGAAATATCCATGTCTCAAACTGCTTGGCCAAATCTGAAAAAACACTATGCTACCGTAAAAGTGGTCTAACACAAAATACCACATTCCTTGTGTTTCCATTGATATTCAACTCTAAAAGAAAGCATAATTGTGATAACTGAAAACATCAGTGGTTCCCATGGACAGGGATTGATTGAGAATGACTGTAGAGGGTGGGAGGAGGATTTTGTTGTGATCTAAATGTCTTTCATCTGGATTTGATAACAACATTATTAATACAATCATCCAATCCCATCCAACTATGTACTAAAAACTGGTAATTTTTATTATATGTCAATTATACTTCAAGGGTAGTTTGATTTTAGGATTAGGGAAACATATCAAGAAAACATAATAGATTTTCCTCAAAATAAACCCATGCTTATATGAACATGTTTTATATGACCAACATATCATGGTACAATGGTAGGCAGAGTGTGGCTTTGTAAATAAATGTTAATGGGTACACTGGACATTCATGGAGAATGAATAAGTAAAACTTGATGTTTTTGCATACAGTACTATCCATTACTCCTGAAGTTCTTCCTCTGCCATCTGGCCAAAGTCTCCTTGGTGTCAGAAAACATATCTCTGCCCACTGCTTCTCATCTTAGCCAATGGAATGTGGCTTCTCTTGATCTGAGTTGGAGGCTGAAGGTCAGTGTGAAATAGACCTGAACATGATTTTCAGTCTGGAGCAAGCAGATAGAGCCAGAACCAAGCCACAGACCTTGGATAAGGCTTCTAGAGTTTGCTATCAGAAGCCACTTATATCTTGATAGTGTTCATTATCCAGAAAAATCTTATTAATATAGATGCCAACCTCACTGGAGACAAAATATTAACTCCATTTGGGACATAGGTAGGGTAGTATTATGGTTTAGATATGAGGTGTCCCCCAAAGCTAATGTGGGAGTCAATGCAAGAGAGTTCACAGGTGGAAAGATTGGTTATGAGAGCCTTAACCTAATCAGCGCGTTGATCTGCTCATCAGGATTGGCTGGGTAGTAACTGTGGGCATGGAGGGTAAGGCTAGAGGAGGTGGGCCATTGGGGGTGTGCCATTGGGGATATATATTTTGTCCCTGGTAAGCCCAGTTCTTTCTCTGCTTCCTTATTGCCATGTCCTGAGCTGCTTTCCTCCACCACACCATTCTGCCATGATGCTCTTCTTCGCCTGGGGCACAGAACAAAGGAGTTGGCTGTCTACAGACTGTCTATGGAAACCAAGAGCCAAATAAACTTTTCCTCCTAAAATAGTTCTTGTAAGGCCTTTAGGTCATAATGCCAAAACAAAACACAAATCACTGACTAAAACAGCCAAAAAGCTGATTAAAACAACTAGCCATGTCCTTTAACATCCAATCTGGTGAACTGGGAGAGAGAAGGAGGTACTGTTGGTATCTTGCATAACAGTTGCAAAATAACAATTTCCAAGGAACATAAGGATGGTCGACCTAATTATTGCCTTAAATGAGCAATTTTAATCTTCCTTTATAAAATGATACAGGAGAATATTTTTAAATTCCTTTGTAATTTCTGATTTCAGGTTTTAGTTTTCGTTTTGTAATGTGAAAATAAAAATTATTCCTCAATCATTTTATAGAATTTAACTCTATGGCTGGATGTGGTAGCCTGTTATCCCAGTGACCCAAGAGTCTGAGGCAGAAGAGTCTCAACTTTGGGGCCAGCCTCAGCAATTTAGTGAGGCCCTTTCTCAAAATAAAAGACTGAAAAGTGCTGGGGATTTGACTCAGTGGTAAAGCACCCCTGGGTTCAATCCCCAGTACCCCCCCCAAAAAATGTAACTCTATGTTTTAAATATCTGTCCTTTTACTAATAATGTTTATGAAAGACATAGACTATTCAAATTAGTGCAATCTGAGTTAAATCTAATTTTTTAGAAAAGACAAACCATGGAGTTGAAAAACATGTTATCATTATGAGGCTCCCTCCTGTTCTGAGGGAGGGTCCTTCATGACCTAGCCCTCTCCTCGCACGTGGGGATCAAGTTTCAACATGAAGTTTGGGGAGGGGGGCAAACAAACTGTAGCATTTGATAAGCATTTTATAGTCTTAAGGTTTTCAGCGTATGTCAATTTTTAGCATGTCGGCAAGTCTGGCTGGTGAGAAGGGTACTTTCCCTTACACAGAGCCATACAGGCAGGCTTTGGGGTGAACCTGAGGTGGGATTGAATCTGGGCTCCTCCCTCTTCTACCTGCATCAGGGCAGGTTGGTGGGCCTCCTGGATCCTGGGCTCCTCCCCTCAACACTGAGTGTGACCTGCCTTCAATCACTAGGTGTAGATATTCCACCAGCAGCGCGTGAACTGTCACAGCCCATACTGGCCAGGGAGAACAGTGGCACCGGGAGGCATGTCCTAGGTGAGCAGGGAGGGGAAGCTAAGGAAGCAGAAATAGTTTTTAACGCTCTCCTTAGCTAATCTAAAGCATGGTTCTCTTTTATGAGTTAAGAAAGCCACCTTTAGCTTTTGATTAAGATTTTAAGAGTTATTCATTGCCACCTATGCAAAAAAATATATTCTAAGTATTTCCATGATGATGAAATTTCAAGTATCTCTTCCTAAAATATGGGTAAAATTTAAGTATAATAAACATTTTCTCGGCATTAACAGGAATTTAATCAACCTCACAATAAGTACAGAAATTAGGCAGTAATACTCTAATTCTGAGAAAGTCATTGTTTCTTATTTTTATAACTAAAATACCAGAATTGTGATATAAAGAAGTCAAACCTAAGAGAAATTTTGAACTACTCAGGGAGCAGTGCAAATATCCATCAAAGGCCTCAGCGAGCCCGCGTCTGCTGCAGGGTGGGCTTCCTGTGATGTTGGCATCCTGAGAGCGCACAGCCAGACTGAGGCACGGATTCTCATGCATGTCGATGGCGTTACTGTCACACACTCCTCTTTTGAGTCCTGGAGGGAACATGAAGAATGGGACCAAAGCACTTTTAGGCATTCTGCACGAGAGATACTAATTCTGTTCCTTGACATGTTATGTTATTGAGTAACCAGGTAAATCTCAAATGTATCCTGCTGTTAGAAATGAATCAATCATCGTGAAAGATAGTGAAATCAAGTTAATAGCCGACATAGCTTTTCCTCCATGGTTATTTGCCAACCTTGTATCTGGCATCTGATGAAGCAGCTCCGCAATGCACGCTGCCCCCCCAGGCTGGTTGCTGAGGAGAATGAACTGTTGCTGAGCCTGGGGACTTGTGAGGTGGGAGCGGCTCTTGCCTGTGCATTGTCAGTGGCCATAACCTAAACATGTCCCTCTGTTACCATGACCTTAATACTTTTCTTTAACCTTGTTTATAATTATAGAGGTCAAAGCATCTCTATTCCTTCCACTGCATTCTAACAGCAGTTCAAGGATGTATGGAACACCAGCTTAAAAATGGATTTTAAAAAGCTACAATGTATGATACCGAACAATCTGTTGAAATATATATTTAATTGAAACACCAAAGAATTTGCTCTTAAAAATAGCACTTCCTGACCCTGTTGTCCCAGGTTTTCTTTCTCCATCTATTCACTGAGCAGCCATCAATGACAAACCACAACCAAACAAAAGGTGAACAGCATCTTTGATGGCTTAGCCATTATGTTTTAAAAGTTGTTCTGGCCCCCTTTCAGGAAGGATGGTTAGCAGAGGCTTGATAGTTGTATTATGGAATCATTTCCAACAAAGGGCACTTCAGAGACAAAATAGGAGGTAGCAAGGCAATAAGGATGCACATACTTTTCTAATATTTTCCAAATATCGTAAAAAAAAAATTTATGGCAAAAGAAGTAATTTTTACTTAGCAAAGCTTAAGGTTAAAAACAGTCTGACAGTAACCCCATGTTTCCTTACAGTGTGGGTGGGGGGTGCAGTAACTTGTATTACAGATTCTCAGTCATTATTTATAATCTGAAATTGCTACAAGAGGCATCCTAGTTGACATTGATGCAATGGTGTGCACTTTGCTCATTTATGTAGTATGGATTTCCTTTCTTTTCACACTTTTTCTTTCCTGCAAATCTGTCTTTAATCTTGTATTGAAAGGTAAATGCATCCAAGTGTGATGGTAACGAGGGGTTGGAGTTCCTGTGCCTATAGCATTAAGACGACCCCACTCGGTGGCTTCCTTTATTTTATTTCAGCTCCTGTCATCTTCCTGTGCTGGCCCTCTTCCCCGCTGTGCCCTCTGGGACACGTTAGCTCACAGCAAGGCCATAGTCAGGACCAGGGACCTTGCCTTAGTACCCCTGTTTCTAGTCTCTTCCTTCAGCCCACCTCCTGCTGCACCTGGCATCTCTGCGTCCACAGCGTCTGCGGGAGAAAGTAAATATAGATTAAAAGGAGACAGAAGAAATATAAAAATAATAAATGAAAATAAAAGGGACGGGCAGGTGGTTGTGAGGGCGGTAGACACAGCACATGTAGGCCGAGGAGTAGAGGCATGTGGCCACAGCACTGTCCCGCCACACCTCGGACCTCTGCCGTCTGGCCTCATGCTTCGGAGTCCTGGGTCATCCATGTGGTTCAAGTATTTTTTCTTGGGTACTTTTTATTCCTCCACTTTAGAGGACTTTAGTAATAACTACACACATGTTTCTAGGTAATTTACCTGTTCTCTCTCCCCCAGTTTCCTGAATTACAAAGATGCACTCAAATCTCTTATGGTATCTGGTTTTCTTTGCCCTTGTGAAGAAGGTTTTTCCATTCTATCTTTCTGCTTTTAGAAGTTTTGAAAGTACAAATGATCATTCTCTGTAGCAATCTGCCACATTTATCTGATTTCAATTAAATCTTTTGGGTCACTGATTTCCCTGCAAATCATCTTACGGTCCTCAGATCCTAAATTCTTGATAACATCCTTGAACCTGCATTAATGTGGGTTAGCAAGATTCTTAGGGGCCAGGACTCAGAGGAGTGAGAGTTGGTACAGGTGCTTTGTATCATTGAGGGGCCTTTCAGTAGCACTTGAGTATTTGGTTCTGACCTTGCAAGCACCTTACAGGGACTCTGCCTGCACTTGTCTCTCTATCCCCTATTTTCAGAGCATCACTGCAATAATTTTTACATGTTGAGATTTTATCCACTGCAAAGGCATTTTGGGGGAAAAAAAAAGAAAGAAAGAAACAAGCTGAAGATAGGAACTGCTAACTGCATTTTCAGAACAGTTGCACAATCTTAACAAAGTACTCTATTGGAAAAGAACGTATAGTTAATTTGAATAAATCTATTAGACTAAAAACAGAGCTTTCTGGCCATTTAAAGAAATAAAAATAAGGGATTACTATCCTCTTGGTTCTTGAAGGTCGCTTCATCTCGACAGGGCAGATAAGATGGGAAATGGAGTAGAAAGGCTGCTTCTGTTACCATGGTAATGAGCTAGGATTGGATGAGGTAAGACAGACTGCAGGTGGGGGTCCCGTGGAAGGTGACCCTGTCCTCCTGAGTTCAGATGCCATCTGATGCACAGTTCTGCTAACTTTTCTATAGAAAGGTAATCCACACATAGTCTCTGTTTGCTTAAAAATACCAATTATTAATTAAAATTTCAAAGAAAAAAACATAGTACCATTCGTGGGAAGATTCAGCATCTTGTTTTTCAATAACATTGTAATAATGAAAACATGACATAAAAATATGGATAAGATCTTTGTGGATAAAATGTTAAGTTTTAAGTTATTTTGAAAGAAATACGTTATTCTATACACAAAGAGTTAAATTCAGTGGACCTTAGAAATTGTGTCAGATGGAAGCACTTATTTTTAAAAGGTTACATTGTTTTGAAGTTTTGAGGTATGTGGTATTTTCAGAAATCTAGTCACCCCTTTGCTAGTCAATAGAATCTTCCATTTCTTTATTTTGTTTTTTTTTTTTTTAAAATATGTGGTGATATGGTCTACCCTCATATCACCCAATACAAATAATAAGTACTGTACAATTAAACAAGAACAGATTGGAAATAAGGGCAGTTAATTTGAACAAGTTCCCTAAACTTAAAAAAATAAAATCAGTATCTTTGAACTTCATTATGATGGTAGATTTCCCCTATCTCCAGTGGTTGCTGATTCCTCTGCAAGAAAATTATTTAGGTTTTCATATCTATTTCCTTAGTTGGGATCTTTTTTCATGAAACCTAACTAAATGACAAATGTATTTTTTAATATTAAAGAATACTGTCACAACTACACATTCTATTATATCTTCTTTTAAATCACATGCACATGCATTTTGCTACCCTTTACACATTCGAATCACACAAAGAAGTGCAGGGAATTATACAACAAACATTCAGGAACCCACCATCTTAGGTGGAGACAGTCAAAGAAAATTTACATTTTAAAACCTACTTTGTATCATGTTCTAGAGCAATGTTTCTATGTAGCCATCCAGAGATAATGAACAACCTGAGGTTGGTTTCTGCTTGCCAGTATTTTTTCAATCTAGGTAATTCTCTATCCCTTTTGATTTTAAAATTGTATGTATTAATAAATTCTCTTATTACTTTTTAGTTTTGTTGGCAGTTTTACTTTATCTTTATTTGCTGTTTTATTTTCCAATTTTCTAGTGGTTAAATTTTCTTCCAAAATTAATTTTAAAACATGCTCAAAACAAGATCAAGATGTCCGTTTTCACCATGGTCATTCAATACTACACGGAAGTTCCTGCCAGAGCCATCAGAAAAGAAAAAGAAATATGTGAAAGGAAGAAGTGAAACTTCCCTCTGAAGGACATGATCCTATGTATAGAAAACCCCAGAGTCCCCAGAAGTCTACTAGGTTGAGGAGCAAGTTCAGTGAAGCTGCAAATCCATAGTCAGCTCTTGGAAAATAGTGGTGTTTTTATATCCGTCAATGAACAAACCAAAAGGAGATCTTGTCCAGGAATAAACTGATCCAAGGAGATGAACGACTTGTACACTGAAAGCCAAAGAGGAAATTAAGAAGATCTAAGGAAATGGAAGGTAGCTCATGTTCACAGATGCGTGAGACAATATTGGCACACTGTGGGAAGTACCCACAGTGATCTACAAATTCAACACAACCCCTAAGTTCCATTAGTATCTGTGGCAGAAAAGGAAAAGCTGATCCTCAAATTCAGATAAAATTGTCAAAACAATCTGGAAAAAAAAATAACATCAGGACACTTGTACTTCACAGTTTCAAGACACAATACGAAGTTACCGTAATCAAAACAGTATTGATATAGAATATAATTAACAGTTCTAAAATGCATGTATCTCTGACCAATTGATTTTGACAAGGGGCTTAATCAATATGTGAGAGAAGTCTTTTCAAGGAGTGGTGTTTGGATAACTGGATTTCCTCTTTAAAGAATGTAGTTGAACCTGTACTGTACACGCTCCACAAAAGTGAACTCAAAATAGATAAACAACCTAAGACAACAGCTACCATAAAACCCTTGGAAGAAAACATGAGGAAAATGAATGACCTTGCATTGACCTTGCCATGGAGTCTTAGATATGACATCAAAAGAACAAACAACAAAGGAAAAAAAAAACAGATAAATTTGACTTTATGGAAATTTGAAACTTCCTCACATCCAAGGGCGTTATCAAGATGGGGAAGACTTCCAGCAATGCAGTTAGCTAGAGATATTGGCCCACTGTCCTCCCACAAAGGAAGACCACAAAGATAGAGAGCTTCTGTTCAGCTACACCAGAGAGTGCAGGAGGGCAGCGTGGATGAAAACTCAGAAACTGGGACATAGACTCAAGATGGCCTCAGAAGGAGGGAATGAAGTGCCACCTGTCCCTGCCAGATGGCACATGGGACAGTCTTCCTATAACAGAAAAGATGACCAGGAGGTCTCCAACAGACCCACTGATACCAGCCCCACTGAAGTTCAGGGTCCCTGAACTTCTTGCTGCTAGTGATGCTCCTGTAGCCCTCCTGGACTCTGGGCCCAGTTTGAGGAGCTGTGCCTCCTGTTCTGATGGGAGCCCCTCCACACAGTGCCCTCCCCTCCCTAGACTGCTGCTGCAGGGGTTTTCCAAGCCACACCCACTCCCCACCAGCCTCCCACCGCCCATCTTGCTGCCATACCTCTACTGGAACAGCCCTGCCCACACAGAGCCCAGGAGGGTGGGAACAGGTCCTCTGCCACTGTCAAGCCTGACGCACTGCTCCTGCCTAGGCTGGCCAGAGGACCTGGCCCTGTGTCCCCCAGGAGATTGATAGGTGCCTGTTCCCACTCTGTGCACCCCATTCGGCACTCCCAGGCCTGCTGGAGTGGTCCCACCCCACAGCCAACAGAGACTCCCCCACTTAATTACAGCACAGGTTTGCACAGGGCCCTCAGTTACATTCCAGGAGGTTACATGCAGACCGTATTACTGCACCCAGGTTTCATAGAAACTCATGGATATAAGATTTTAAGGAAAAATAGTGGAAATAATGAGCACATTTTCCTAAGAATACTTGAAAACTGCAGACCTGCCTTGGTTACTTTCCACGATGACACAATGCCAAATGCACACAGGAGAGGCTGGTGGTGTCCCCTAGCTGTGGTCAACAGGCAGCTCGGGTCCCTCCCACCACGGTTTGGAATAGGCAATAAGTCACTTAAGAAAGATCCCGTATTTTATTCTTTGTGAGCAGAACTTGATACCTATAAAACCAGAACTTAGCTTCCACTCTAAAAGGTCAGTGCTTCTTAACGTATATAAAATCCCAAATCATTCAACTCCACAGGGATGTTCTTTGAAAAACACACAACATTGATGACTATAATATTATCAAGTGTCCTTATCTGTATATTAGAACTTTGAGCTAATGAGCATTAGAAATATTCAGTGTCTTATCTACAGATTTTTGTAGCCACACCATCAAACCATGATCCAGAACAGTATGGTGGTCTTGTCAGAAGAAAGTGGGAGAAGGAGAGAGAACGTGACTTGTCTTAGTGACTTAGTTGGACCCAAGACCTGCAGTCATGTAATCTCTGTGTTCTCGTGCATTTACTGCAGTCTGACAGAACCGCTGGTGCTTTCAGTCTCTCCCCTTGAATTGCATAAGAAAGTCTTGATTTCCTAATCAGTGGGGAGAAGAAACAGGAGCCTGCGCTTTATCACACATGGAAGCACTTACGGGGCAGCTGCTGGTGCTGAGGGGCTGGCTTCTCCAAGACTCCGCTGTCAGCTGTCAGTGAATTGTCCCCCAAATGAATATTCTCACACATCCGTGTGCAAGGAAGGGGATGCTAGTAGTGGTTTGCCCGTTCCCTGATTTTATTTCTTCATTCTTTTTTTAAAAAAACAATTCATAGAACTTGAAAATACACTAAAAGCTTGATTCAGTTTAAAGTATTTTCACAATGAATGCAAAACTTCTGCACGCAGTCAAAAAGGGACTATATTCTTTGCCAGGTATTCTGACTAAATGATTTAAATATGGGGCAGAAGAAACCAAATAGGAATCATTTTCCATGGTAAACTAATTTAAATCATTCCACATAGTGATTTTTATGACATACTTCACATGAGGATTAACAGGACTGAGCCATTTCCTCTCTGGCCAAAAAAAAAAAAAAAAAAAAAAAACCACAAAGATTTTTTTGGACATTCTGGGTTGTTACATAAAAAAGAAAAACCTAATTATTGCAGGGTTTTAAGGTAACCTTTTGGAGGCTAGGAATGTAGCTCAGTGATACATCTAACCTAGCATGTGTGAGGCCCTGGGTTCCACCCCTAGAGCACAAAACAAAACAAACCAACCTCTTTGTGCAGGCCTTTCCACATGAAGATTTCGTCGGGTTCCATCTGTTTTGGATGAAGGCCCTGGAGCATGAGGCTTCAACAGCGACTCTGATAACAAGAAAACACACAGGGCTGCAGACCTCAAGAGCTTCTGATTTCTACCACAATTGGCTGCAGTTGGGAAGGCTGGTCCTTCTCTTATGCTTTGCAGAACTCAATGTATTGAGCTTAAAAGTAGCTGCTATTTAAAGTCAATTTCAATAGGGTTACCCATCCAGTTTTTTTAAAAAAAGGAAAAAATGTTTTGTTTTGTTTTTTGCCAGAGAAACTGTTCCTCCAATATCTAAAGTCGTCCAACACCCATGTGTGTGGAGCCAGTGGCCCACCCGGGCGCTCTTGGTGATGGCTGGCACTGTACTTGGCTCCGTGTGTATGGCTCAGAGCAAATGGAACACTTCCGAGACTTTCAGATGATGCCAATCGGCAAGGACAGAACTCCTTCAGGGCAAGAGGACTGTGTCTTACGCTGTTTGCACACTCAATGTTGTCTTAAGGGTCGAAACTCAGTGAATTGTGTTCTGGGCATCCTGAAGTACCGTGTGTGTGTGTGTGTGTGTGTGTCCTTTTCAGTCTTTCCCCCTCATTTTATATATGGTTTTAGGGATGTCGCTCAATGATTGAGAAAGAGAGACAGGTATAGAATTTTTCTTTTTAATGGACAAACTAGTCAGCATGATCTTTTTTACAACTTTATTTTTTTTGCCATGTCGTTCACCCCTTCTAATAGAACCCTCCATATCCATCCCAAGGCGGGGCTTTTGTAAAGGCTGGGGTTTCTGTTTGTTTTGTTCATTGATATATTCTCCAAATCTAGAATAATTGTTCATGGCACATAGCTGACATTCAATAAACAATTACTGAATAAACAGTTGTAATGATCCGACCTTTTGGGAGGGGTTAACACAGGAGCTCAGGGTAGAGCTTCTCAGAAGCAAAAGCAAAGATGAACAGTCAGCCACATCAGCAATTAGTACGTGATGTCTGTGATCCCTGTCTTTATGGATCAAAGGGGACTTCAGATCATGAATCTCAAGGAGAGAGAATGTGGAATACCTTCTACCTAATAAAAATGGTCATGGGAAATATGTAAAAATATTGTTTCCTTCAAGAGGGTCTGTTTCTCATCGAGCATGTGAAGGCATCTAAACAAAGCAGAGATGTTGACCTCTCAGCTGCCAGCACTGAACTGAAGGCAAAGGTGGATACGTAGAGACACACTTTATGCATCATGTGCCATACCTATACATATGGCCACTCTATTTGTATCTCTATACCTAGGTTTATGCACCACGTGTACATAAATATGTGTGTATATATTATATGTGTTTTCGCTATTGGGTCTTTTAAAATTTTAGTCCTTGCTAATTTAAGAGTCCGCCACAACGTTTTTTTCAATGATTTCCAAAATTAAGCGGAATTATTTTAAATGAATACCCAGAGAATGAGGAAGAGGACACATAATTTGCCTCCTAGAAGTGCTTTAAGAAAGATCACCCATTCCTGGCAGGTCGCCTTGCTCCCTGTCACCGTTTCTGCTCCTCCTGCCACGAGGTTTCTCCTTCATTTTGGCCGTAAGAACAGGAAGCCGCCCTGTGATCCTGATCACTCTTTCCAGACCAGGATTGCTGTTGTTCTCGTTTCACCAAAATGCTCTTTAAGTATCCTTGGTTTGATTTTGTATTGAAAGTATCAATTTCCACAGTTAAACTTAGGCCTACCATAGATATTCTAAAATTGTACCGAGTAATACGTAGGAGTTTATTGCATTTTACCCGGGACATTAAGCAATCCTAAGGAACCCGGTGTTTTAAGGAGAACTGTTAGCCAACTATGGCCAGGGATCACCCTGAGAAGCAGAGTAAAGAGCCCAGGGACTCACCAGGTCAGCTCCTCTGAGGGGAGCTACAAAACACACACAGGACGGGTAACTTAGCCTTCTATGAAGTCAGCAGGAACCTTACCAAAAATGTAAGGTTCACAGCAAAGTGAATGGCAGGCACAGGATTTCCCATACACTCCCTGCTCCCACAGATCCTCAGCCTCCTCAGCGGGTTCCACATCCCTCACCAGAGGCGTAGAGTTGCTGCAATTGATAAGTCGACACAGACCCACTATCACCCAGAGTCGACAGTGTTCACAGGGTCCCCGCCTGGCGTTGTGCCATCTGTGGTCTGAACACATTTAAAATGACGTGCATCCCGGGTGGCTTCCTGCCCTGAAAGCACTTTGTGCTCTGCTGACTCATCTCTCCCCCTCAAGCCTGGCAACTCCAGAGCCCGCCTTTTCCAGAATGTCCTGGCTGGAGTCACACACCAGGCCGTCTTCCACGCTGGCTGCTTTTCCTTAGCCATGCATCCCTTGGTGGCTGGACGGTTTCTTTCTCTGTGCTGTGGTGCCATGACTGACTTGTCCCTTCACCTCTAAAGGGCGTCTTGGTGGCTTCCAAGTACTGGCAATTTGCATTTCTTTTTTATATTTCACTTGGCATAGTTTTGAATGCATTAGTCTCAGTTACTTTTGTGTCAGGTAAGTAGAATATCCAGATAAATTATGGGTCTCCTAATTGTCTGTTTTTCTCTTAGTTAGGTTTTTTTAGTGTTGAGTGAAATTTTTATTGAAAGCTGGAAGTTATATATGAAATAACTTGTCCCCATCCTTCTATTGATGAGATCATTTTTATTAAGGCCTTTTGCCTCCATTTCAACAATTAAGGCACACTGACAAGTACAACTTTCTTTTAAGAGAGCTCAGATCACATAGTATATTTTTCAAGTGTTAAAATAGAACCTGAATTCCATATTCAAAGAAAACGTATTCCAGAGTGAAGGTTAAATTGGGACATTTTCATCAGGAAAAACTGAGATACTTTGTTGGCATTCCATCTGTCTAAAAGAGCTAAGCACATTTTTCAGGCAGAGGGAAATGAGAGTAGAAACCAAGCTGGAATATGAGGCCCACTGGTGAGGGCTCGGGGCAGCTGGCACGCTTACCCACCGCGGGTAGGAGAGCAGAATGGTGTGGCCCTCCTGGAAGAGCTTTGGCTTTTAGAATTACGCACACAATAACCAGATGGCACAGCAATCCTCCCCTGGTTGTGCTCACAGAAAGGCGTGTTCACATTCTGACTGGGGTGATTTGCATTTCTCTAATTGTTAGAGATATTGAATATTTTGTCATATATTTGTTGATTGATTGGATCTTTTCCTGTGAAGTATCTGTTTAGTTCCTTATAGCCTATTTATTGATTGGGTTATTTGGTTTACTGTGGCTGACTACTGTCTGCTCCTAACTGCCAAAACCCAGGAACAACCCAAATATTCTCTTTTTTTTAAAAAAAAAACTTGTTTTAATTAGTTATACAGGACAGTAGAATCTATTTTGACACATCACACATATATGGAATGTATCTTCTTATTCTTCTGGTTGTACATGATGTAGAAGCCCACTGGTCATGTAGTCATATATGCACACAGGGTAATAATGTCCTATTCATTCTACTGTCCTTCATACCCCTATAACCGTCCCCTCCCTCATTCACCTCTGCCTAATCCAAAGTATTCTTTCCTAACACCCCCATTATGAATTAGCATTTGCATATCAGGGAAAACATTCAGACTTTTTTTTTGGGGATTGGCTTAGTTTGCTTAGCGTGACATTCTCCAGCTCCATCCATTTACTGGCAAAGGCCATTATTTCATTCTTCTTTAAAGCTGACTAATATTCCATTGTGTGTGTGTGTGTGTGTGTGTGTGTGTATATACATATATATATGTGTGTGTGTGTATATATATATATATATATATATATATCACATTTTCTTTATCCATTCATCTGTTGAAGGGCTTGGTTCCATAATTTAGCTACTGTGAATTGAGCTGCTATAAACATTGTCATGGCCACATCACTGTAGTATGCTGATTTTATGTACTTTGGGTACAGACCAAGAAGTAGGATAACTGGGTCAAATAGTCATTCCAACCCATGTTTTCTGATTCCATAATGGTTGCACCAATTTGCACTCCCACCAGCAATGAGTGCACATCTTCCCCCACATCCTCCCCAACATTTATTGTTGCCTGTATTCTTAATAACTGCCATTCTGACTGGGGTGATTTGCATTTCTCTAATTGTTAGAGATATTGAATATTTTGTCATGTATTTGTTGATTGTTTGGATCTTTGCCTGTGAAGTATCTGTTTAGTTCCTTATAGCCTATTTATTGATTGAGTTATTTGGTTTTGGGGGTGTTAAGGTTTTTCAGTTCTTATATAGCCTGGAGATTAATACTCTGAGGTACATGTGGTTTGATTTTCTCCCATTATGTGGGCCTCTCTTCATGTTATTGATTGTTTCCTTTGCTGAGAAAAAGCTCTTTAGTTTGAATCCATCCCATTTATTGATTTTTGATTTTCCTTTTTGCGCTTTAGGAGTCTTCTTAAATGGGTGACGGAAAAACAGTCATATATTTGCACAATAGAGTACCACTAATAAAGAGTAACAATGTTTTCCTTCTTATCCTGACACTGGTAGAGGTGTAACAAATCTATAGATGAACTTGAATTCATGGAATTTTACAACAAAAGCAACACAAAGTGAATTTAATTATTTTAATTTTAAAAATAAATATTTAAAAATTTAATTGAAGTTCACTTAACGATTTTCTTAGTGTCAATCAAATACAGTTATTCAATTTTTATATTATTTTATTATTAAAATTAAAGGCCATTTGTTAAAATTTATTTTAAAAAATGGGGTGCCAACTATGTTGCCCAAATTGTCATTGAACTCCTGGGCTCAAGTGATCCTCCAGCCTCAGCCTCCTGAGTAGCTGGCTCCATTTACTTCTTAATTAAAACTCAGACCTATGTATAGAAATAACTTGATACTTTTAGCAATCAGTGAAACCACTGACTAAAAACTTAAAATTAAGAATTATTTTAATAGTTTAGATGAATGTCCAACTCATCTGGAGTTGGTATGTCACTGGGCTTTGAAATTTGTAAATAATATCATTTATTTACTGTTCAGTAGGGGTAGATATGGGAAACAGAGGGAAGTTAAGACAGAGGTTTTTGGAGACAGAGGTAACAGGAGAAGTCTTCATCTGAGGATGCAGAAAGAAGGAGAAGCCAAAGGTGCCGCAGCTGAGTGTGAGGTGGTGTCCCTTGCCGAGGTGGGTGGGCAGGGCGATTCACTTTGCTATTTGCTGAGCCTGAGATGCCCAAATGTGAGGTTCACTAGGAAGCCTGGAACTCACATGTGGACCAAAGGGCAAGTCTGTCCTGTCTCTGTGTTAGATGGCTTCTTTCAAGGTTAGTAATTAGGGGATGCCATCACTGAGTCCTTTAAATCTCAGCTGCACACTGCGTCACGCAGCCCACTGTACTTGAGCTCATGCACCATTTTTATTCAACCATGGAGCACAATAACATTATTAATGTTTCCCAGGTTGGGGGACATGTGCTGAAGTGAAATATGTGATTCAGAGGAGACTTTATTGATCGTATATACACTTATTATTATTCCTTTCCTTTGAGGAATACGAATTCTGAGGGTCACCCACAAGCATTTTTTTTTATTTGAATTCATCATCCTTTTCCAGAGTAAAGTGAAATATATTTTCATGTTTATGATGAATTTCTCACCAGGGGTGAAAATGCTTTCATAGAATATTTTTCATTGTAAATCTCTAGTGATATGTCATCAAAGATGGCATGGCATACTCAGACTGCAATATTATTCTTTATTTTTTTCTTTAAATTTATTGTATAACTGAAAAACACTTGCCTTTTGACAAATAACAGGCAAATAGAATAAAATGTTCTCAAAATATTTAGTTGTGATAAAGAAACATTTTATTTTAACATTGTAAACTCACATTCCTGGGTTGAACAGAGAAATTCTCAGGGCAATGTCACCGGGAGGCTGGAGCCCCGTAATAAAAATCTATCACAGCCAAACAGCTTGGCTTCCACCACTGGACCTCATTTGTTGATGTCTAATTAAAAAAATCATTTGCATTTGCTAAGGCATGTGTTTAGTTCCTACTCAAATAATTATTAAGCAAGCATGTGATTTAATTTTAATCTCCATTCTCCAGGGGCTCACTTTTCATGGTCACTTAAATAGGACCCTTCAAGATGAGCATTATTCATGTGTGTGGTACTTGTGCATCGTCTTCCCATCATAATTCATTTTATCACCTTCCCTTTTATTCTCCCTGTTTCCAGCATTTATTTTGCACACTAATTCTGGATGAGCTTATATTCTGGAAAGAAATGCCATCAAATTCCAAAGAATCAGGCTTTATTTCTCCAAAAATTGGGTGAATTCCCAGAAGATATTTCATGCTTCATAGTTTTATAGTTTAAGCAATAAAGAGGAGGAAACTAATTCCCTCTCCATTCTCATGCCCTCCTTCTAAGTAAAATTGAAACAGCCTTCTGTGCTCTTTCTGATTTGTTTTGACATCCATGAACGATCTTGCTGAAATGCAGTTTTATTCTTTCCTCTGCTATACCCATTGATTTTATTAATCTTCCATTCTCAATGATGTAACCTGAATAGGATGTTATGCAATTATTAGGCCAAATCAACAAATATTCGATTAAGAATCAAGATAATTGAAACCAGGAATATAAGTCATTTTTGTGAATAGAAGTTTTTACAGAGATAAAATGCATCTTACTTTTAAATAATTTTATTTTCATTTGGATGTTGAAATTTTGTCTGGAAAACATTTAAGGGCTATAATTTTTAAACCAGAAAAATCTGTTTTACAAATCAGAAATCATCAGAAATATAGCAGTATATTTCATGAAGAGTATTTCTAAAACCTCCATTTCTCAAATTGTATTAAACATGGAAAATGACTCACTTTTTTATATTCATTGCCCTTTGGGGCTTAATTTGTACTTCTGTGCAATTAATGATTTATTATGTCAAGCAATCAATAAAATTATACATTTAGGCAAGGAATTTAGCATGTGTCAATAATTAGAGCACCAGCAATGATCTCCACCGGCTTTAGCCTATGATCTGCCTTGGTGATTTTTTTCCAATTAATTTCATTTCACTCCATGAAAGCCAGGAAAACATTGCATTAAGCAAGAAATAGAATTCTATGATCCAAGAAAAAAAATGGGAAGAATAAGAGTGTTTTAATCACACTGACATAGTTCTTTTATATAATTATCACTATTCTATTTTTCATGCAGAATCAATTTATCGGTCCTTGAAGCAAATAAATGACAATTCTCAAATAATGATTATTCAATGTTATCCCTTTAATGTATAAGAATAAGAAAAATCATAAGCAATAAATTTACAAAGATAATTTTAAAAGACAGATCCAGATGATGTAATCTGTACAGAAAAATGTTATATTTTTTATCTTCTACATTTAATAACTGTGAAATTTCATTGCTATATTTGGAAAATGTCTTATGATGCTATGAATTTGTTGAGACATTTCAGAGTGATGAAGAAATAAGAGATTTAATTAAATTCCATATTCCAGATTTTAAGGGAGGAGAACGATTATTGAATTTTAAATATTTTAAATTACTCACATAATTTTAAAATTATTTCCTTTGATGATGTGCATTGATTGAGAACATCTTGAAGATGCAGGAGAGGGTAAACCTGGGAAAATCACTCATTCTTTCATTAACCACATATAAGCCTGTTAATATCTATTCTTTTGCTCCTTAGATTCAATCAGCCAACAGCTCCCTACCAGGCACCTGCTATATGTGGACTCTATTCAAGACAGCCAACATTCTGCTTTTGGAGTCTATATCAGTTCATTTTCTGATGCTATAGCAAAGTACCTGAAGCTGCCTACTTACAAAGAAAAAATAGTTTCTTTAGCTCGCAGTTTGGGGGCTGAAAGTCCAAGGTCAGGTGGGCCATCACCTTTGCATCTGGTGATGGCAGATGGCAACATAATGGCAGAAGCCTGGGTGGAGGAAGCCCAGGGGCCAGCAAGAGGAGCCAATTTCACCCTTTTTTCACCACGCACTCTCATAAGAACCATCTCAGGGTCTCACAGGTACTATACTAATCCCTTCTGGGGGCAGCACCCCAAAGACTGAAGAGCCTTCCGTAGGCCCGCCTCTGGAAGGTTCCAGCACCTCTCAGTACCACAAGAAGACCCGGCTTCCAACAGGACCCCTTGGGGCACCCAGGAACCATGCCATGGGGAAGCAATGTCAGAGCGGCAAGATGGCGGTCCTGTGTGAGGAGGGACGAGAAACCAAGCAACCCCAGGAGGACAGAGCACCACAGGGGGAGGGCGAACCGTGGGCCCTTCCTCTGGGCGCCCAGGAAAGCAGGGGAGGACGTGGCCTTAGAAATGCAGCCTGGATGATGAGATGGAGCAGTGTAGGCCCAGGATTTCCAGATGCACTAGGAAAAAAGATGCAAACTCCTAATGTGGGAGTGATCTTCAATGAACGGGGACAGAAATGAGGGCACTTTAGAAGTTCTGGTAAACAATGGGTAAGGTGGACTGACAGGGGCGTGGAAATAGAAAGTGACCAAGGGCCGGATGGGAATGGTCGGCAGGCTGGTGATTTTAACTTGAGAGTAATTAAAGACTCATTAAGAAGGGTTCCACATCGCGGTTTCCTTAAATCGGCCATTTGGGTGCAGAAGGGACTGTGGTAGGCGAGGACTGGGGAGCGGCAGAGCAGCAGGGAAGTCGGCTGTTCTTCAGTCCAGATGGGAGCCGGAGGCTGGAGTTGGGAGAGGGTCGGAGGCCAAGGAAGGGGCACCAGAGTCAGGGCACTTTGGAGGGGCAGTCACAGGATGGGCCAGTGGCCACAGGATCTGGACACCACCTGGGTTCTGAGTGGGTGGAGGCACCATTTACAGAGAAGGGGTAAGATGGAGGAAGAGGTCAGGAAGGAGAGAACTCTTTCTAAAGGTCTCTTTGTTAAAAAAAAAAAAAATCACATTCAAAAAAATGTTTGTTAAACGTCCAAGTGGGAATATGAAGTAGGCCAGCAAGTGTGGAGATGTGGATACCAACACATGTATGTGTGCACACACACGCATGCACACACATGCACACCACACACACACACGTGTGCACACACAGATGTGTGTATACACCATGGTTTTGTAATCTATTCTTGTACTCTATTATGCATAAAATTATTTCCAAAATATCATTTCGGAGACTGCACAGATATCCATTGAATAAATGTAGCGTAGTTTCTATGAACTATTTCCTTTTTTTGGTGAGATTTACTTGTTCCTAAGTACCTTGATTTCCCCCACCCCAATATATCTGTTCGTCACCCTTGAGCATAAATATGCACATCTATTTTATCCGAATGGATGAAAGTTCCAACAACAGAATGGCCAGATCCACAGGTTTCCACGCCTTTATAGATTTGGAAGCTCGAGTCCTGTGCGGCTGCATCGAGGGCACGGTTGGCATCCCATCAGCAGCTCAGAGGGTGATGCTTCTGACTGCCCCATCCAATAGTTTATGTTACTCTGTGCCATTGTGAAGAAAAGTGTCACCTTGCTGTGTAGTATTAAAAAAGGATTCCTGAGGTTGGGGTGCAGTTCAGAGGCAGGACATGCGCTTAGCATATGAGACCCTGGATTCAATCCACAGCACCAAAAAGAAAAGAAAAAGAAAACAGATAGTATTTCTTTGGTGCTGTTGAGGGTGAATTTTTCACATCCTCAGTCATTTGTGAATTAGCTGAATGTGGCCTTTGGCTTTTTAGGATTTTTAACTTTTTCTCCATCATTTGTCTGAAATCTTTATTCTGTTCACCTCTCTCTCTGTGGACTCTGGAACTGTGCCTCTAGGGTTGAACAGGGTCTAGACTCGGGGAGGTAGGGCCTGTTGAAGTGGTGCTGTGGAGCTGTCTCAGTGGTCTTCTCTCTGTGTCATTTCTTGTGCTTAAGGAGGTGAAGACACTGATTCCACGTGTTTGTGCTGGATTCTGATAACTCGCCCCTCAGACCCCGCTCTTCCCTTTCTGGCCCACTCTGTGAAGCTGAGCCAGCCTGGTGGTTCCCTCCCTGGTGCAGGTAGAGAGGCCACACCTCTCAAGTCCAGGCTGGTACTTCCGGTCCTGGCCCTGGCCCTGACAGTCCCCACCACTTGCTCTCTCAGCGTGTGAGGCTGCCCCGCTTTCCGGACAAAGCCTCATTAGCTGAGCAATAGACAGGAAGAATTTAGAAAAATAACTCCAGCAGAACCCCATGAAAAGTCACTAAAATTCATACTCACCAATCGCCTTTCTCTTAATTACTTTTTCATTAACTATGCCGCAGTTTCCATTTTTGTACTTGTTATTAGGTGCAAGAAGGTACTTGAATTTTAATGTTGCTGCACTTGGTTTCTGACTTGAGTTCCTTGAAGCTCCTGTTGATAGCAATAATTTTAAAAAGAGAAATTTTGGGATCATTTGTCTTTAAAATATGGATAGTTTAATGTTTCCAAATTCCTGGTTTTTTCCCTTTTGACTTAGAGCTTCCATTTGGTCTCTATCACAAGTCACCTGTCTACCTGTGCCTGTTCTCCTGAATTAGCAAGGTTGTATATTTGGGGTTGGGAGGACGCAGGGTGGGGGGCAATCTCACTGGGGTCAGATTCCAGGTCCATATTCCATGTGCACTTTTTAGGCAATGGCCAATTCTTACCTGGCCGAGCTAACAGGGAAACTGCACCCCGCCCGCAGACTCGGTGCCCTTTGAAGGGCCTGGAGGCCAGCAGCCGGCCACACCCTGCCCCTCTGAGCTCCCCGCCCCGCCCCATCAGAGGCCTGTGATGCACAGGGCCACGCTGTGGAGGCCTCTTCGCGGGGGCGTCCTGGGTGCTCTTGTCCCCTCTGAGATCCTTTCACTCCCTGCCCTTACCCCCATCCTGCTCAGGGTTCCCTCTACCACGGGACCCTCCCCAGTGTGCGGGGGGGGGGAGAAGGGAGGACCCCCGCCCTGCTCCAGGCCCAGGCACCCCACAGAGGCTCACTGTGGCTTCTGCTGGGCTCCTTGTCCCTGGATCCCCCAGGACCTGGAGCTCGCTCTCTCCTGCCCACCTCCACTCCCACCACCTACCCGCAGCCTCGGCCCCGCCTTCTTTCTGACTGGAGGCTACACCCGTCCGTCTGTCCACAGCAGCCACCGAGGGCAGGCCCTGGAGGAGGAGCACTCACCTCCCAGGAGCGACCCTGAGGCTGTCTGGCTGTGCTCCCTCGTGCCTGTGTGGCCGCGTCCCCGAGAGGCGCAGAGACCAGCTCTGCTCCTACAGGGTCCTGCAGGAAGGCAGCCAGCCCACAGGGCGACGGGGCAGACGTTGTCAAGTGCCAGCCTCGCTGAGCTCCTGCGCCTCCCAGCAGCTAAGTCCTTCCTGGGGCTGATCCCCACGTAGATAAGCCATGTGTGTGTGTGTGTGTGTGTGTGTGTGTGTGTGTGTGTGCGCGCGCGCGCGCTTGAGGACGTCTGATAACAGAGCCAACGGATGCATCTTGGAACTATCAGGGGACGAGCGAGGACGTGGAAGGAAAAGGGACACTTCCTCTGGTGCCCTCAGGCTTTCCCTGGAGTTACCAGGAATTTACTCTTGGAATCTTGTCACCTGAAGGAAGGGCCACCGCACAGACGCCTGGCAGTCACCAGGTGTGAAGCCATTATCGCCCATCAATAAAGACTGTGTGGAAATCCAGCTCTGGAAGGAGCACCCTGGATCGTTTCTGTCCCCGTGAATCCTTCCTGGTAGGAAGCTGAGGAAGGATTTGAAACAGGCACACGCTGACTTCGCTGTCTGCACCCAAAGAGTGAAGTGACAAAGGAAAAATGACAGGCAGCATCAGTCATCCACGGTGCACCTGCTAACTGCAGGCCTGCGGCCAGCCTTGGAAGACCAGGAATGTCCAGGCTCTGTGTCCTCATGAAAACTGCCAGGGCCAGGGAAGACAGGAGGGAGAAACCTGACCAAGCCGGTGACCCCCTGTGTTCAGGCCTGCCTGGCACCTGCCTATGCACTTGCTATCACCCAGTTTCTTTAGCGAAGTTTGGGATTTTGATTTGGTCCTTCCTAATGTGAGTTTTTGAATGATTCAAGTGTCTCGACTTCAGCGTTACCCCTAAGCACTAGCCAATGATGACTGTTATCTACAAATGCAGTATTGACATTTTGTGGCTTGAAAAATATCCCATTTATATTTAATCAGCTTCAAAGAGGGACTATAAAGAGGGACTGTAAAGAGCCTATGATTTTCATATCACATAAATATTCTCTCATAAAGGAAGTCTGTGTGCGTATTTAAATCTCATTCGGGTAACACTGCAGGTAGACGGCAGATAAGAATTCTTCGGGTAGGTGTCCATAGCACTAGCATTTCTGAACTAGGAGTGTGCACCAGTTGTTCATTCTTGCCTCCAAGTTCCCTTCCTGTATCAGTGTACTCCTTGTGCTTAAGCTAGAATAACTGAATATGTAGGATTTTATTAGCTTTTCCTGGAAATTTTTAATAGTATTTCATTCTGTTGTCAAGATACCAAGGAGCATGTCTTCATTTCTAAAGAAAAACAGATGCCCATTCTGTGGCATAATACCTGCATTATAACATTATGAAATCTTGGAGGTTCTATAAAAACATATTGATTGACATATGTTAAATAGCATTAAAATGATGTGCATACTTACACACACATATACATGCATATTTATAGGGACACACATATTTGCACTTTAAAATATAAGAGAGATGTGGAATCATTAAAATGCCTTCTGTAATTAAAGTTTTCCACTATAATATAGTATTATGGTATAAACAAAATATGTATTTATGTGCATATAAACACATATAAATAAGAGCTATGTTTTAATATCTGTTTTTATTATATAATGGCCATAATTGCTTGCTTGTTTTCCTGAAACTGAGTTTTCTATCATTCTATTTTGCCTCAGTCTGGCTGGGCACAAAATCACTGGGAGGTCACGAGCCACTTGTAGGTTCAAACAGGAACTACTTTATTGCCCGAACCCAACGGGAACTCTCTAGAACTCAACAGGAACTCTTCGAGAACTCAAAAGTAGCGGGCACCCGAGGTAGCAGGAGCCACCTTATTGCCGGACAGCAGAGGTTTATATACACAACTGAATACACAGCTTGTTTCAATTTAGCATCATCCAGTTACAGCAGTCAGTCATTATCTTAATAATTATACACAGCTTAACTTAATTATCATCATCTTAATGGCTCACTGGCGATACTTTTCAACCACTCCTTCTGGCAAAATGCCAGGCGCCATCTTGACTTGGTTGTGGCTCTCAACACTATTTACTAAAAAAAGTCAATGTTTATCTCATTTTTTCTTTTTAATCCTGTGTACATCATGTTCAACTGCAGAATCATTGAAGTAACTTAGAGCCTCTCTTCTGGCTCACTCCACAGAACCTTCTCACCTACTTCCACTGCCTGGACTTCTGAGATGGCAATTCTCAGGCTTTTCTTTATAACTTTTAAACCTCATGAATCCACAAGCATATCTTCATATTTAAAAGTTTATGTGTATCAATGCATACCTTTTAATTCATCTGTCACTTCTGTTTATGCTTGATATTTTTCTTTGTGAGATTTATCTATCTTGCTCTGTGGTTTGGTCATTTTCATGGCTGTATAATATTCTGGTGAATAAATATACTGCAATGCAATATGTGATCAACGGTTCTTTCGCTGGATTCCAGTGTTTGTTGTTATACACGGTAGTGTAGAATATTACATATGTACAGAAGTTTCTCTAAGATCTAGAGTTAGAAATACAATTAATTATTGGGCATGTGGACTTTCAGTTCTGCTAGAAAATAGTAAGAGATAGCTTTTCTCTCAAGTTATAGCAATGCACATAGTCACCTTCAGTAAGCCAAGTTTCGATTCCTTGGAACCTTCTTGCTATTACACAATATTGACAGATTACACATTTTTCTAATTTGATAGATGTAAAATGGTATGCATTTGTAGTTTTAATTTGCATTCCTCTGAACTTTAGTAGTAGTAGGCATTCTTTTTGTTTATTGGCTATTAGATTATCTTTGCATTGCTTTACTTTTCTCTCTATAATTGATACATAAAACCTCTTTAAAATCTTTGATGACTAGTATTTTGTCAGTTATATGTGTTGTCAGTAATTATTGCCACAATACTGTTGCCTAATAAACCATTGGCAATCCTTGCTGTCATTCACAGGAACTACACATTCACATCATTCTGCAGGCTGGTGCACAGGTTAAGCTGGCTGGGAGAGTTTTCTCATCTCGGCTGGGCCCCTCTCGGTGGCATGTGGCTGGAATGTGGCTGATCTATTATTAGCAGAATAGTCCAAGTTCAGATGTATCATTTCTCTAGCTACCTCTCTCTTCCTGAATACCCAGCCTGGTTTCCAGTTATTTGCTATTAGTAACACAGCTGTAATGGGTATTCATACAGAGAGCTATTTTTGCATGTGTTGGGACAGCAAGCTCTTTAGGACTGGTTCTTTTTTTTTCTAGTTTTTAATTGATTTATTTTATTTCATTTTTTTAATTTTTTAATTTGTTTTAATTAGTTATACATGACAGTAGAATGCATTTATGCACTTTGATATATCATATATAGATGGGATATAATTTCTCATTTTTCTGAGTGTACCTATTGTAGAATCACATTGGTCATGGAGTCACATATGTACATAAAGTAATAATACCTGTTCTGTTCTACTATCCTTCCTATCCTCACATTCTTTCTCCTCCTCTCCCTTCATTTCCCTCTACCTAATCTAAGGTGATTCTATTCTTCTCTGGGGACCCACCCCCATTGTTGTGAATTAGCATCCATATATTAGATAAAACATTCGGCCTTTGGTTGTTTGCTTGCTTAGCAGTATAATCTCCAAGACCATTCATTTACTGGCAAATGCCATAACTTCATTCTTTCTTAAAGCTGAGTAATATTCCATTAAGTATATATACCACATTTTCTTTACCCATTCATCTATTGACAGACACCTAGGTAGGTTTCATAGTTTAGCTCTTATGCATTGGGCTTCTGTAAGGACTGGTTCTTAGCAGAATTGTTGCAGTGACACAGAGGCAAATTTTGATATTTCATTGATTCTGTCAAGTTCCCCTAATAAAGGTTTTACCAGTTCATTCCCACATGCTATATGAAGAATCTTCTTTTCCCGTTGGTTCAAAATGTATCTCATTTTTCTCTTATAAGGTTTTTTTTTTTTTTAACTGTCAGCTGTCTTTTTCCTGTTTTCAATGTCTTTTGTAATTACTTTCTCATCCCTTTTTAAATTTATCCTTTAAAGTTCTCTTTTTCATGTTGGTTTGTAGGAGTTTCAATTTTCTTTTCTTTTTTTTTTTTTAAGAGAGAGTGAGAGAGAGAGAGAGAGAGAGAAAGAGAGAGAGAGAAATTTTTTTTTAATATTTATTTTTCAGTTCTAGGCGGACACAACATCTTTGTTTGTCTGTGGTGCTGAGGATCGAATCCGGGCTGCACGCATGCCAGGCGAGCACGCTGCCGCTTGAGCCACATCCCTAGCCCAGGAGTTTCAATTTTCATTCAAACTATGATTTGATAAAGAAATCAATTATCATAAATGTTTTTCATATTTTTTTTCATCCAGCCAGATTTGTCAGCTTTTTCCTTTAGCTGATTTAAATTTAAACAGCATTTTTGTTTAAATTCTGGGGATTAAACCCCAAACTCAGGTATGTGAGCAAGTAGTCTACCAGGGAGTTCATCTCCTGTTTTCTTTCCTGGAAGGCACTCTGCACACACAGTACATAGCTAAAGACACGGACATGCTTTTCCTTTATAAACTCCTTTGCCACACAAAAATAGAGTGTTGTATTGCTATTTTTGCTGGTATTTTTCATTAAGATTTCAGATTTACCCAGAATTCACTGTGTCCAGAATGCATTGGAAATCTGTGTTTCTTTTTTTCCCAATTATAGAAGCAAATTGAATAGCAAACTTTTTATTTAAACCTGAGACAGGTTCTGAAATTTTCAATAACTATAACTCCATATAATCAATCATAGACACAATTTTACAAATATTTTAGTTTCATTGGACTTGATTATCAATCTAACTTAATCTCTTATTTATTAATAGTCTCATAAATTTTTCCTTTTAATATGCTAATGCTACCTCCCACATTTCACAGCATGGCTGAAGATTTATTTTAAAATTTGTTTCTTCTTTTATTTCAGTGAAGTTTTAAGAGAGAAGGGAGATGACAAAAAGGGGGGGGGGTCCTTGCATTTATCCCATCTGAAACCAAAATTTTTAGATGAAACTTGATTCCTTGCTTTGCCATCTTCCTTCTGGGTTCCTGTCTCTAAAATTTGAAGAATAAAATCCATGGACAATAACAGAAGGGGAGAATAAATGGAGTAGGATTTATTTAAGTGAGAAGACAGAGAACCCGCAAGATGTAAGAGGGGGCCACACAGCAGGAAGAACCTCATTGGGTGTGCTTAGGGGCCCAGGTAGTCCTGGGGCACCAGCATTGATCAAAGTCTGTGTTAAGCAGGCATAGAGAAGGCATCAAAGCTGTTGGCTGCTCCCGTAGCCTGAGTTCTAACCCTTCCTGTAACTCCCACGGGGTCCACTCCTACCTCCCATCTTCCCACCTCCCTGGGACCAAGAGGTTGGCTGGAGGGTTCCACAGGTGAGCCTTGAGGTCTTTTAAATTTGAAATAGGCCTTGATAGTGCCCATCAATACTTCTCAGTTCAGCCTCCTAGCCTGGCCTCCGCCTTTGAATAAGACATTAATAGGGGCCCATTGCCTGACCATGACCTATCCTTATTCCAGTCATTGGTGAGAATAGCCCTTTATATTTGGGTTTTAAATTTGTTCAGATATTACTGTATATATTTTATAGTATAAATTATTATGAAAAGCAATTAATCATGCCCTGATCTACTTTTATAAAAACATTTATGTACTTATTAAACATTTATGATAAAGTTTGATTAGTAAACACATACCTAATACTCAAAATGATCCTGAGGATATTCATACTCCCTGTGGCAAATGCGGCATGTTCCTGTGTGTCTATGCTGTGCTCCTTCAGCAAACACCTCCAAACACCGACTCACTTAGAGAATGCAAATTTTCTTTGTCCTACTCTAAGTGAAAATCTTCCAGGCTTTGGGGTAAATCTTTATGGGTTTGAAACTTTTCATTCCCTTTAACTCAGGTGTCCTGGGAGGATCCGCATCCTCATATCGAGGGAAACATTTGACCTTCGGTTTTTTGGTATTGGTTTACTTCACTTAGCATGATATTCTCCAATACTATCCATTTACCTGCAAATGCCATAATCTTGTTCTCTTTTAATGCTGAGTAATATTCCATTGTATATATACCACATTTTCCCTATCCATTCATCCATTGAAGGGTATCTGGGTTGGTTCCACAGTTTAGCTATTGTGAATTGTGCTGCTATAAACATTGATGTGGCTGTGTCCCTATAGTATGCTGTTTTTAAGTCCTTTGGGTATAACCGAGGAGTGGGATAGCTGGGTCAAATGGTGGTTCCATTCCAAGTTTTCCAAGGAACCTCTATACTGCTTTCTAGATTGGCACCAATTTGCAGTTCCACCAGCAATGTATGAGTGTGCCTTTTCCCCACATCCTCGCCAACACTTATTGTTTTTTATTTGTATATGACAGCGAATGCATTATAATTCTTATTACACAGTTCTTAGTAGCTGCCATTCTGACTGAAATGAGTTGAACTCTTAGTTTTGCTTTGCATTTCTCTAATTACTAGAGATGTTGAACATTTTTTCATATATTTGTTGATTGATTATATATTCTCCTCTGAGAAGTGTCTGTTCAGCTCCTTAGCCCATTAATTGACTGGGTTATTTGTTTTTTTGGTGTTGGATTTTTGAGTGCTTTATATAACCTAGAGATTTGTGCTCTCTCTTATGTTCTGTGGAGAAGATTTGCTCCCATTCTGTAGGCTCTCTGTTCACCTCACTGATTGTTTCCTTTGCCAAGAAGAAACTTTTTAGTTTGAATTCATCCCATTTATTGATTCTTGCACTATAGGAGTCGTATTAAGGAAGTTGGGGCCTAATCCAACATGATGGATATTTGGGCCTACTTTTTCTTCCATTAAGTGCAGAGTCTCTGATTTAATTCCTAGGTCCTTCATCCACTTTGAGTTGAATTTTGTGCATGGAGAGAGATATAGGTTTAATTTCATTTTGTTACACATGGATTTCCAGTTTTCCCCCCTCTTCTGTTGAAGAGGCTATATCTTTTCTCTAATGTATGTTTTTGGTGACTTTGTCTAATATGAGATAACTGTAATTATGTGGGTTTGTCTCTGTGTCCTCTGTTCTGTACCATTGGCCTATTTTGAGGCCAATACCATGCTGTTTTTGTTACTATTGCTTTGTAGTATAGTTTAAGGTCTGGTATTATGATGCCACCTGCTTCACTCTTCTTGCTAAGGATTGCTTTGGCTATTCTGAGTCTCTTATTTTTTCAGATGATTTCATGATTGCTTTTTTTATTCCTATTAGGGATGTCATTGGGATTTTGATTTGGGTTGCACTGAATCTGTATAGTGCTTTTGATAGTGTGGTCATTTTCACACTATTAATTCTGCCTATCCAAGAACAAGGGAGATCTTTCCATCTTCTAAGGTCTTCTTTAATTTCTTTCTTTATCATTCTGAAGTTTTCACTGTACAGGTCTTTCACTTCTTTTGTTAAGTTGATTCCCAAGTATTTTATTTTATTTGAGGCTATTTTAAATGGGGTAGTTTTCCTCATTTTCCTTCTAGAGGATTTGTCATTGATACACAGAAATGCCTTTGATTCATTGGTGTTGATTTTATATCCTGCTACTTTGCTGAATTCGTTTACTAGTTCTAGAAGATATCTGGTGGAATTTGGGGGGTCTTCTAGGTATAGAATCATATCATCAGCAAACAGTGCTAATTTTAGGTCTTCTTTCCTATTCATATCCCTTTAATTCTTTTTTGTCTGTCTAATTGCTCTGGCTAGAGTTTCAAGAACTATGTTAAATAGAAGTAGTGAAAGAGGGCATCCCTGTGTTGATCCAGTTTTTAGAAGAAATGCTTTCAATTTTTCTCCATTTAGAATGATGTTGGCCTGGGGCTTAGCATAGATAGCTTTTACAATATTGAGATATGTTCCTGTTATCCCTAGTTTTTCTGGTGTTTTAAACATGAAGAGGTGCTATATTTTGTCAAATGCTTTTTCTGCATCTATTGAGATGATCATATGGCTTTTATCTTTGAGTCTATTGATGTGATGAATTACATTTATTGATTTCCGTATGTTGAACCAACCTTGCATCCCTGGGATGAACCCAACTTGATCGTGGTGCGCTATCTTTTTGATATGTTTTTGTATTTTATTTGCCAGAATTTTATTGAAAATTTTTGCATCTATATTCATTAGAGATATTGGTCTGAAGTTTTCTTTTTTTGATGTGTCCTTGTCTGGTTTTGGAATCAGGGTGATATTGGCGTCATAGAATGTGTTTGGAAATATTCCCTCTTCTATCTTATGAAATAGTTTGAGGAGTAATGGTGTTAGTTCTTCTTTAAAGGTCTTGTAGAACTAAGCTGTGTGTCCATCTGGTCCTGGGCTTTTCTTGGTTGATAGGCTTCTGATGGCGTCCTCTATTTCATTGCTTGCAATTGATCTATTTAAGTTGTGTATATCATCCTGATTCAGTTTGGGCAAATCACATACCTCTATAAATTTGTCAATGCCTTTGATATTTTCTATTTTATTGGAGTAAAAATTTTCAAAATAATTTCTAATAATCTTCTGTATTTCTGTAGTGTCGGTTGTAATAGTTCCTTTTTTCATCATGTTTGTTAGTAATTTGAGTTTTCTCTCTCCTTCTCTTTGTTAGCAAGGCTAATGGTTTATCAATTTTATTTATTTTTTTCAAAGAAACAACTTTTGTTTTGTCAAGTTTTTTAATTGTTTCTTTTGTTTCAATTTTATTGATTTCAATTATTTCCTGTCTTTGAGATGTAATATTAGGTCATTTATTTGTTGACTTTTTCTTCTTTTAAGCAATGAACTCCATGCAATGAACTTTCCTCTTAGAACTGCCTTCATAGTGTGGTAGAGATTTCGATATATTGTATCTGAGTTCTCATTTACCTCTAAGAATTTTTTAATCTTCCTCTTTGATATCATTTGTAACCCAGCGTTCATTCAATAGCACATTATTTAGTATCCAGGTGTTGGAGTAGCTTTTATTTTTTATTTTATTATTGATTTCTAATATCATTTCATTATGATCTGATAGAATACAGGGTAGTATCTCTACTTTTTCATATTTGCTAAGAGTTGCTTTGTGGCATAATATATGGTCTATTTTAGAGAAGCATCATGTGCTGCTGAGAAGAAAGTGTATTTGCTTGTTGATGGAGGAAATACTCTATATTAGTTATTGATTGTATTATTGAGTTCTATAGGTTCTTTGTTTAGCTTTTGTTTGGAAGATCTGTCCAGTGGTGAAAGAGGTGTGTTAAAATCACTCAGAATTATTGTGTTCTGGTCTATTTGACTTTTGAACTTGAGAAGAGTTTGATTGATGAATGTAGATGCTCCATTGTTTGGAGCATATATAAGTGTTATGTCTTGTTGGTGTATGGTTCCCTTAAGCAGTATGAAATGTCCTTCTTTATCCCTTTTGATTAATTTTGGGTTGAAGTCTACTTTATTTGAAAGGATGGAAACCCCTGCTTATTTCTCTGACCATGTCAGTGGTATGTTCTATCCCCACCTTTTACCTTCAGTCTGTGGATGTCTTTTTCTATGAGATGAGATTCTTGAAGGCAGCATAAAGTTGGGTCTTTTTTAATCCAATCTATCAGTCTATGTCAGAAGACAGTGGTGAGTTTAGGCCATTAGCATTCAGGGTTATTATTGAGTCATGACTTATATTCCCAGCTCTTTTTGTTTATTTTTGGTATTTAACTTGGCTTGGTTTCTCCTTTGGTTGGATTTTTCTTTAGTGTAGTTCTTCCCTTTGCAGATTTTCATTGTTGTTTTTCATTTCCTCCTTGTGGAATATTTTGCAGAGTATGTGGTACAGGCTTTTTTGTTGTAAATTCTTTTAGCTTTCATTTATCATGGAAGGTTTTAATTTCATCATCAAATGTCAAGTTTAATTTTGCTGGATATAAGATTCTTGGTTGGCATCCATCTTCTTTCAGAGGTTGGTATATGTTGTTCCAGGATCATCTGGCTTTGAGGGTCTGGGTTGAAGAATCTTCTGAGATCCAGATTAGTCTTCCCTATATGTAACCTGATTTCTTTTTCTTGTAGCCTTTAAAATTCTATCCTTATTCTGTATGCTAGGCATTTCCATTATAATGCGCCTTGATGTAGATCTGTTTTAATTTTGTACATTTGGTGTCCTGTAAGCCCTTTGTATTTAATTTTCTAATTCATTCTTCATGTTTGAGAAATTTTCTGATATTATTTCATTGAATAGATTATGCATTCTTTTGATTTGTATTTCTGAGCCTTCCTCTATGCCATCCTGACTTGTTTACAGACCTTAACACCAATAAATCTTAGATTTGGTCTTTTGATGTTATCCCATAATTCTTCAATGTTATGTTCATGGTTTTTTACCATTTTCACTGTGAGGTAAACTTTATTTTCAAGATTGTATATTTTGTCTTCATTATCTGAGGTCCTGTCTTCCAAGTGATCTACTCTGTTGCTGATGCTTTCTGTTGAGTTTTTTATTTGGCTTATTGTTTCTTTCATTTCAAGGATTTCTGTTTGTTTGATTTTTTTGTTTTGCTTTGTTTTTTGTTTTTCAGAATCTCTGTCTCTTTCTTGAAGTAATCTCTTGCTACCTATATTTGCTCTCTTATCTCTTTGTTGGTATGATCAATGTTGCCTGTATTTGTTCTCTTATCTCTTTGTTGGAATGATCGATTTTTGCCTGTATTTGCTCTCTTAGGTCAATCTTAATTTCCCAGATCATTTTAGTTATGCATATTCTGAACTCCTTCCCTGACATTTTACCTACTGCTCTATCTATGGATTCTATTGTTATAGTGTCTTGTAGTGTCTTGGTTTGTTTGGGGCACTTTCCTCCCTTGTTTTTTCATGATGTCTATGTGTCTTCCTCTCTTGTAGTATAGATCTGAGTTATTATAGCTTCTGTCCTATTGTCTTATAGTGTCCCTACAGGTTACTAATATCTCATCTTTAAGGGGTATATCAATATTATAGCACCCAGTGTACCCAACATGCAGCTATAAATCAACTAGCTTCTATTTTGACATTTACAGTTTTGTCTCTATAATCAGAAATGATGAGTTCAGTTATCTTCTACCATATAGTCAATATGTTTGCGTAATGCTAGAAGGGGGGTGGGGGATTGGCTGAGATGTTTATGAGATAGGATGTGAGAATATGGAAGTATTAGATTATATGACTAATGAGAGGGTAATCATAAGAAGCTGGCTGTTAGCAGGAGAAACAAGAGAGAGGCAACCCCATGCAAGACTCCCCATTACCTCCGTAACAGGATAATTGTTAGCAGCCCTAGTAGAGAAACCTCTGTTGCAGCCAGGCCACAGAGACCTTGGTGACATCTTACCAGGTCCTTATTGCTGTCAGTTGTGCCTTGATAGAAGCGGCAATGTCCCAACTTGGTGGCAGCAGCAGCTTCAAGCCTATATGTTCTCTAATGTTGGGCTGTGGAGCCACGGTTTGGTGAATAAGGAACCCCAGTCTGGGGTTCCTCTCCGTGTGGGTGCGGGGTTCCCTTCTCCTGGTCGCTGAGCCATGGGGTGCCTGGAATGAGTGTTCTTGATGAGACAGTGGAACAAAGCTCCATGGCACGGGGCTCTCTAGGGTCCATGGAGCCACTTTACTCTAGAACACTAGGGGTCATGTAGCAGCCTTGAGCTCATGCAGTGGAAGCTGTCTAAGGGGCCCTGTCCTGTAGAAATCTATGACAAGCTCACGCACCACATGTTCTTAGAGGTGAGAAGGACAAAAGATGACCAGTGCTTTCAGTGATTCATACACCAGAAAACATGAAAACTGCAAGAGCTGAGGGCTGATGTCGGCGGCCAACAGGTCTCGTCCAGTTTCCACGTGGGACAGTTCTATGCCCCAGAGATTCTTGTTTAGAACAGAAAAGGAACACCAAACACCACGGGAGTGACTCTGTGAAGCATTTCCAAGGGAGCATTTAGCCATTTGCCACATATATATACACCAACAGAATAAGAACACTGAGGATATTTGAACACAGAATCTAAAATGCCAATATTGCCTGGACCCTCAAAACACCATCACGCCCCACTGTTAGAGTGGGCACATGTGGAGGCCGGTGACAGGAGGATCCTGGCCAAAGGGTGCCTCTCCTTGGGCCAAACCACCCTCCAGGTCTACCCGGTGCTGCCCCGGCATGGGTAGCTTCTCGCCGGCTTCCCTCTCTGGTTGCTTTCTTGACCAGTGGAGTGAAGCTGTGATGGCCGCACAGACTAAGCCGAATCACGCTGTCCCTGGCCAGTGCAGAAACTCAGAGCAATGCCACACTCCAGTAGCATGGCAGGGTCACCCTCAGTAGCTTAAGGGATTCAGACTCCTAGTGTTACTTAGATCCTTGCTTATTTCACCAGCCTGGTCCCTTTAAAAACCACATAGACGACAGCAATGTCAGGGGACAACCATGAATTACTTAAGCAGCAGACAGTCTCACTACTTTATGGGAGGTGGTGTCTTTAAGATAGTGCACAGGCTCTAGGACATGGTATATGACACTTTGCATCCATATCACGGAGAGTCAGATTCATTTACTTTAGCTCGGAATGAACAGCCAAATACACTCACAACTGTGTCTTGGGATCATGCTACCTCTCCTGACACTTGTCACACTGAAGACGTCTGGACATCACATGACACATGACATCATGCTGATGTACTACACTGGAGAACCCTGTTAACCTGACCTGGAGAAAAGCAGGTGGCCAGAGTGCTGTATGCCCTGTGCATCAGAGGGTGTGAGGTAAGTCACAAAACATTCAGGGACGTGTCTCACAGCTATCATATTTAAGTGTCCAGAGAGCAGGGTCATGCTAAGACAGCTCTTCCAAGATAAAGGACCAGTTATTGCACCTTGCACTCCACTATTAGGGGAAGGCAGAGCTTGGGAGTCCTCTTCTGATTGTGAAGCCAGCACACCCACTCTTGAAAATGTGGCTCCACCCTGTTCATCAGACAACTTGGAAAGTTATCAGTTGGTTGTCCCTGACACATGACAATATGGTGCTGAAATCTCTGGACAACTCTGGTAGAAATTTCAGGGTCTCAGGGCTGTGACGTGCCAAATGTAACAAATGGTTGAAAGGCAGCTCTGGACTCGCTATTGGGCCCTGTGGCCTGAGCACTGAGCGTGAAGCATGGGATGAGTATGCAAGAAGAGCTGCCCGTCGTGACCAGGTGTTATGCAAACCAGCAAGTCACGGCAGCGTTTGCAATTAAGCATTTCGAGTCATGCCCAATCAGGTGTGGGGGGCACAAGTAACTTGCCATGTACAACTCTGTCTCCCCAAGGCTCTCTCTCAGTTTGTGCCTGTGGTTTCATGGGGGATCCCTATGACCAGGCACTAAAAAAGAGAAAAGTGAAGGCCCGGCTCATACATGACTGAATAGACACTTTGGTGCAAGCCCAGAATGCATTGCTGCTGCAGTGGGGTCCCACTAACTGTGGCCCTGAGGGACAGTGGGCAGAGATCCAGATCATCACGTTGGTGAGGAGCAGGTGCTGACCTACATAAGACATTCACAGGTCCTGACCAGCAGCACAGGCCCTAGCTGTTGATCAGGAACCTGAAACCACACATTTCAACAGGCAGTGATGACCTCTTTGGGGGGCAGAGAACTGCGGGTAGCTGCAGTAAGATATTGGGCAGAAAGATAACAGCTTTTTGTGACCCTGGTTGATGTTCACAAGAGAGCATCTGCTGCAGAGGAGGGTGAATTACACAGAGAGCAGGTATGGCCTGGTAGATCAACAACACTAGAATTACATGTCTGAGCATACCTGGTTGGTCCACAGACCAGCAGGCAATGCAAGGAGTGCCCATTCCCACAGTGATAGAAGGTCCTCATTACTATGAGGAAGGAGGGTGGCTGAGGGGCACACTTGGGCAGCCCTGACCAGCAGGGCTCAGACTCCTGGGGCAGGAAGCTCTGGGCTCGGGTATTAGGCAAGCATTACTGACTGAGAGTGAGTGGAGTTGGGAAGGGACGTTCCAGGAGAAAGAAGATGAGTCTCAGTTCTGAGTCATAATAGCATTGAGTGCAAATGGTGGGAGGAAACAAAGAGGGAAAATACCACAATCCTGTGAGAAACTAAATGAATCAGAAGCCACTTGTGGAGGACGTGACATCCCATAGAGCCCCAAAGAAATGAGACCAGACTGGACAAGATGTGCAGCTAATGGCAATCTCCTTCAGAATCAAATGTTAGCACCGACTTATTATTCATAATTATTCCCTCCTTCAAGACACACCGGTCCAGGCTGGGAGAATCTCCAGTGTGAGTCCTTTCCTGTGGGCGGGTGGCGCTGTGGGAAGCCTTGGAAGGGCGAAGGCTCTGTTCCCGGAGATAACTGAGGGCGTCGAGGACCCTTGGCCTTGGCTTCTTCAGTCGGGGTTGCTGCTGCTCAGACAGCGGTTAATTCCCCCCTCACTTCTGAAGAGAGGTTAATGGATTTCTTCTGCATGCCTTTTATGAGCACGTTGCTGGAAAATGAAATTTCCCAATTCCACAGTTCATCTACTTCCTACATGATTGCAGAAATTAGTGATTAGGGATGGGAATCTGAAACCAAGGAAGGGTAATTTCCTTCCAGCTTTGAGACGGGAAACTCTGCTCTTTCATGATCTAACGTCCCCTCCTACCACATGCTGCCAGCAGCAAGGAATTGACTGAGGATTTTTTTTTCCTCTTACAAAGATGTGAACTGAAATATTCATGGGATAAAAATGATCCTCAAAACAAATCATCTATTTCAGTCCTTTCCAGAAGATTAATGTACCAGGCATCTAAAATTATTATTCTTTCCTTTCTAAACTTACATAATGTGTGGTTCTCCCTGTGGATCAGTTATTCACAGTAGTCATTCTTTCCTAATGTGCGTGAGACTACGTGACATTGCTTCCAGAAGGATTTGTTCCTTCAGAAATGGTGGCTTGGCCTGGTACGGATGGTTGTGCATAATGTTCAGTAGCTATTTTGGGTGCCTCAGAGGATGATCCAATTAATATTGTCAGATGGTGCACTGGCCAAATGCAAATCAAGGCTCTGTAAAGAAAGATAATGAGAGAAGATTCTTTATGTCTTCCTTTCTATTACAATAGAAATGATAACGGAAGACAAACATAATCTTTCTTTCTTTTGTAGTTCAGTTGTTCCAAAATGCCTTTGAATTCACTGGGGAAAGTTCTTCATCTTTCATGGCTCAGGGTCTGCCTACCTCTGACCAGAGAAACCTTGTCTCCCAGTTTTGAACTATGAGATTTCTGTCACTGAATTCTCATGTTCTGTCCATGTCATTTATCCAAACAAATATAAAAATAATTTTGCAAGACTTGTATGTGCATAGCATATTGCTTCAGACATTTCTATATTTCTTCATAAATATTTTCTAAAACATTTATCATTGTAATATTTACATTCTTAAAAATGTTTTTAGAAAAGCTTTCTGTAGACTCAAAGTTGAAAGAAAAAATATAAAGGCTATATAGGTAAAAAACATCTGACATAGACATATAAGAAAGAAAATACAATTAAGAAAAAGTTTAAAAGAGAAGCAAGTATACCAAAAAGAACGGAAATGTAATTCTATTTTGAAACATGCAAAACCTTACCAATAAGCCATGTGCATTCAGTGTCCCTGAATGTATTAGTTATGGCTGGAACCTAAGTATAAAGAGCAATTATTAATCAAATCAAAGTTGAATGTACCCAGGAGTCAAAGAGCTAATTTAAAGACAAGACTATTTCAGGCAATTCAATTTCAATACCTAAAGGTTTGAACAGAGAAACACCCTTACCTTATGTTACTAAGTATCAGACTATTTTAAGTAGGTAGGATGTAACCATTTTAATATCAAAGGACACACTCAGTTTCATGCAACCTTTGAATTCAACTCACAAAGCAGCCCCATTAGCTCAGCATACTCAGTTAGGAGACCTGACCGTGAGAAGGCAGAGCCCTGCAGGCTTTGGAAAGATGGTGACTGAGACTTAGCACTTCAAAGCCTTGAGCGTTTCCTGCATACCATGGTATATTAATGCTTATGGGAAAAGGAAACCAGTTTGAACCTGCAGACAGACACAGTATAAATGACTTTACACAGAAGATAGCCTAGTCCACCCATCCTGTTGGGACACCTAGAGTATCTAAACACAGAGAAGCCCATGCTCTATGACAAGAAATCCTGTCGTCAGTCTCTCAATGAGGGGCAAACAGTAAGCACTCAATAAATCCACTGAAATAGTGACGTGGAGCAAAAGAGCAATGAAGATGGCAGCAGCCCGAGGGTAGTGTTTCTGTCCAAGTGTTTGCTTCTTCCTAAATGAACCTAGACACATTCTTTCCAGCAGGAATAAAACTGAGTGTTGTACACAGCACACACTGACACACACACACACACCCACACACACACACATATAGAAAGGGAACACCTCGCTCCACCTCAGGGAGTATTCTTATATTCACACATTACACATTGCATATTCTTTATCACCTATGAGGAGTGCACAGACTTAGAGCTTCTCATGCCAGAGGTCCAGGATTCAAAACCGAGTCTCACCAATTGCCAGTTGTGGGACATTGGCAAGTAGACTAACTTCTCTCTGTTCTACGCCCCTACTTGTAAGTGGGGATGATAATAGCTATCATTCATCAGTCATAAGGAATAAATGAGTCATCACCGTAGGTGCTAACAGAGCCCAGGGACTGTGGCTGGATCTGGCAGTTATTGCTCATTTTAGCACAAGAAATGGAAACAGCGTAACACCCTGCTCCATCTCACTTGGGCCACTGCCCGGTCCTAGGCATCTGCAGCCCTCTCCCCCACAGTCACCCACATGCATTCCATTCAGAGTAACCTTTCCATAATGTGGTCCTGCTTACACAATAAAAAGGTCCACTTACCATGAACAAAACACAGGGCTTGTAGCCTTATGTAAGGCCTCTGCCAATCTAATTTCACAATCTTACCCCCTCCTGGTCTCTCTCACTCATCTTTCATATAAATTAGTTGCTCATTTTCTGAAATGGCCCTTTCTGTTCCCATCTATGATCTCTGTCCTGTTCCCAGTACAAGCTGCCCTCTTGGCCCTGCTCTTCACTTATGGTTTTGAAGGCCTTATCTCCCCACGAACCCTTGCCTGAGTGCAAAAGTTTGAATTTGTGTATTATAAAAGCAGGATAAGGATTTCTGCATTGATTCTGAAATGCCAAGTGTTTATAATATGTACTTTTACAATATCTAATATTTCTTGGCTCATTCACAAAGACCTTCCATCTCTCCTGGATTTATGGGTGAGGAACTCTCTGCTGTCACTATGACCTTGTGTCACTGAAGTACATTGTTGCCATTACCTGAAGTGTGATGTTTCACATTTTGAACTCTGTCTTGTTGAGGAATAACCTGACCAGCATGCAAGATTAAGTCCATGTGCTGATGATCAAGCTTCTATCAAATCTAAAATTTAGTTTATTATCTCCCTTTTAATAACTAATTAGTTATGTAATAACTAATCAGTTGTGCGAGATGAAGCTAATTGTTTTGATAAAACGCATCCTATGAACCTGAAGTTTTCAGAATAAACAGGAAATTAAGTGAACTCTATCTGTTAGAGTGAGATTTTACACATAGATTTTTGATGAGAGAGTGAAAATAGGAGATTTTGAATAAGAAGCCTCAGTGTGGGTCCCAGTCTGAGTGGCATGCAGCCCGGGGTCTTCTCTGGCCTTTCATTTGTAGCTTCTTTATCTTTCAAGCGAAGTCATCAGTTCCTGGGAAGCTGCCTAGTACAGTCATCATGAATCGCAGACTAAAGCCCTGCATGCTGAATACTTTGAAACCGTATGATATATGGATAGACAGGGTTATTACTGAAAAAGGATGAGAGGTTTCTAAAGCTTTCTTGTATCTCTAAGCATAAAAACTTAGGTTGGATAGTTTTAATTCTTATACAGTTGTCACTTATGGTCTGATTACAGCTAACCTGAGGACAGATCTGCTATCTTCTGCCATCACTGAGTGGAATTTACTTAAATACAGAAGGAGACCAGTCACCATCTTCCCAGAGCCTCAGAGTGGGAGGGGAACCTGCCGGGAGGAGGCAAGAATCCACAGGAGCTGAACCCTACTGGCTGGGCCTGGAAGAAGTGGGAGCCAAGAGATCGGTCAGTTTTGTATTGCTGCTGAGATGAATTATTCCAAATGAAGAGGCTTTAAACAGCCCGTGTGTATTTCCCTACAGGTGGGGAGGGCTGAGGTCCGAACAACTCTGACTGAAACTAAATCAAGGTTGGTGGGGCTCCATCCTAAGAAGCTGTGGAGGAGATCCATTTCCTTGCCATGTCCAGGTTCTAGTGGCCACCTACGTGCCTGGGTGACAGTCCTGCACCAAATCACCTTTTACCTCCTCTGACCTTGCCTCCTTTCCCCATGATCCTTGAAATTATGTGGACTCACCTTGATAATGCAGGGTGAACTCCGGTCAGAATCAATCACATCTGCAAGTCCCTCTCACCCCATAAGTAACACCCCGACACTCTGAGTTAGGATGGGGGTGTCCATGGGGAGGAGAGAGGACACTACTGGCTTTCTAGAGTTGGGGACTTGCCCCTTCAGGCCCTTCATATACTCCTGTGTCTGCTTCCCATTCAATTCCTTGGGTACTTTGAGACATTCCCTTGTCATCACAGCAGAGGAAGGAGAAGAATACAAATTGAATACAGAAATCACTTCCCCAAATTCAGTGCTCCTTCTGTATAATCAGGAGAGCAATGAAAGGCATCCTTGATGATGATGGCCCGTCCTTCCTCACCTTGGCATTCCGACAGCTCTTTCTATTTTGGAGGTTTGGCCCTGCTTTACTTGGTCTTCACTGGGAGTGAGGCTGCCTTTGGTGATGTCATACCTTCTCTCCCAATGTGCACTGAGATGAAGTTGATTTTGAATGGGAATACCATGATTGCAAGTGTTCAGCTGGGAAAACTGAAATAGGATCGAGTGGCAGGTCTCAATGGCGGTGTTGCTTAGCAACATGGTGGCAGATTTCCATCCCAAGAAATGGTAGGAAGACCTCCTAGGAAAGGTGTGAATGACAGGAGCTTCTGACAGAGACCTTACCACTTCAGAGGAAGGAGAACAAAGTCACTGAGCCGTTCTGCGATGGTAATAGAATTAAAAGAATAAATTTACCTTACATTCATTATTTCCTATTTTTTATGTCCCAATTCTTTTTGTTGGGTGCAGAGCAGGCTGAACTCTGTTGTCTGCAGGGCAGGCTGAACAGATGTTGGCTGCAAGATAGCCCACGCACTCAAACCCCCCTCTATCTGGTCCTTTATCACCTGTTTGCCTCAAGTCTGAACATTCAACCCTGCTTAAGGCTGAACACTTAACCCCCACCTTGGGCCAACAAGGCAGCTTGCAGACCCAGAGGCCCCATTAGATTTGGGCTATAAAAACTCCCTCCTGCCAGGCCCCCCTCTCTCTCCCTCTCTCTCTTCCTCTTTCTCTCTTGCTCTCTCTCTCTCTTGCTCTTTATCTTTCTTACGCGCGCTCTCTGTCTCTCTCTTGCTCTTGCTCTCTCCCTGTTCATCTCTTCTCTTCTCTCTCTCTCTCTCTCCTTCTTTCCTTTCTCTTTGTTGCACTGCTGCAATAAAGATCTTTTGGTTGCTCCGAGTGTTGTGGTCACTTTCCTTTCACTTTTCACTCCTTTACAGTCTAGCATTTGGAAAGGCAAAACCCAAACAATACAACTGTAAACTCAAAAGTTTCATTATATACTATCTCCAGGAGGTATTACAGTGAAATCTTTTGTTAATATTTGCATATTTATTTTTCCCATGTTTAGAGCATTGCAACTTTTTTTGCACCAATAAAAGAAATTTAAATGTTATTAAATGCCAAGTGAATGGAGAAGTCAAGCAATAATCAGGGTCCATTGTTCTGAGAAAGATCATAAAAAGTAAAATCACACCCTTTCATATCTGTGTAAAAGTGGGAGCAAACACCACTGCTTCAGGTGTTTTGTCTATGCTGTGTGCCGTTCCTATTTTTCAAAACAGCTCAGGACATGCATGTAGCTTCAGTTTGCCCCAGCTCCTCAGTTTTTATACCGCCTACTTTAAGACGAGACAAGTGTTGGGGCATGGCCTGTCTACCTGCCACTGTGTGTCCAGTGGAAATCGGTTGGCCCTGAGGCTCCAGACTGCCATTGTTGAGGAGCTTGCTGTGCCAGTAAGGCTAGAGCCCGACTTGCCAATACAAAGTCATCCCGACTTGTCTCAGCATCTTGGCCACTTCCCCATCCCTTCATCAACACAGCAGCAAAGGCTCTGGGGTCTCCCCTTAACCCACACAACCCACACTGCTGCCATGTGCAACCCCCAAACCCCTCTACGTATGCCAGCTCTAGGCGACTGCAAGCACCTGCTATAACTAAAGTATTCCTAACAAAGGGGCTCTGAACCTGCACTGGGTGTCGATTCTCACTTTACCCTCGCCCTACTCAACCCCAATTATTCAGACACATTTGCTGGACTTAGAAACTCTTGGTTGCTTCCTCACCAGCTGAAGGGATAACACAAGCATGGGCCCCTTTATCCAAAGGACATTTCAACTGTAACATCAAGTTATTATTTTGATGAAAAACAATTTAAAATTACAAGAACCAGGAGTATATGTAAATATCTTGTCTTCTGAATGTTTCTGGTAGTCAAAGCAAAATTGTATTTAAACAGAAAAATTATCATCAAAAACCTATCTAGGTCATTTCACACGTAAAATCATTTGTCTAAGTAATCTTTAGATGGCTACATTAGATTCCTACAGATGCACTAGCAAATTCTCACAGACTGAGTGGCTCAAAACAATAGAAATATCTTCTCTTACCCTTCCGGAGGCCAGCAGAACCAAGTTTAAGTACCAGCATGTCTGCATTCCCTGCAAAGTCTCTGGGGAGAATCTGGCCTTGCTCCTCTGGTTTCTGAAGATTCCTGGTGGTTCTTGGATTACTCCAATCTCTGCCTTAGTCTTTCCCTGGAGTTCTTCCAAAAATCTTTCTTCTTATGCTTGTGAGAACATTATCATTGGATTCAGGGCCCACCCGAACTCATTTCAATCCTTAATTACAACAGCAAAAAAATCTTATTTCCCAATCAGGTCACATTTGGAGGTTCTTAGTGAATGTGGATTTGAAGGGACAGTACTTACTTAACACACTACAATGACATGTGACAAAAATGTCTAGATGGGTAATTTCTAGGAAAGGTAAGCACATTATTTGACATTTTAGGAGAGCTCCTGCTACAGACGCCATGTTTGTGCTGCCCATTCTTTGTTCAAATTCTAAACCCCAAAGGGATCCTAGTGGAAGGTGGGCCTTGTGAAAGTGATTAGGTCATGAGGTAAGAGGCCTCACTGATGGAAGTAGGGACCTTGTGAAAGAGGCCCCACAGAGCTACCAGGCCCCTTCTTCCATGTAAGGACAAGAGAGAAGTCCTCATGTAGGGATATGAAGTAGGCCCTCATCTCAGCTCAAGTCTGCAGGTGCCTGGAGTACTCAGGCTTCAGAACTAGCAGAAATGAATTTCTGTTACTTATAAGCTTCCCTAGTGTTGGGGAAGGCTCAAATGGCTCTAGGTAGGCTCCCCTGCCTGGGCTTCCAGCAGCCTATGTTATGTTTCTAGTATGTAGTGCAGGTCATGAATCAGTGATGCTATGGTTGGTGCATAGTCAAGGTCATAAACACTCTGATCCAGCAAATGCAATCAAGGTCACAAACATTTGCTTGTGAGCATGCATCCACTGATGTAACCTATTGGCAGTGTGCCTTTGGTCTGGCCTGCAAAACTAAAAGGCCTCTGGAAAAGACTCAGGGGGCGAAATGGTCCTGGATGGGCAAAATGGAACTGGCTGGAGGCTGAAGCTGGAGCCGGGGCCTGACTCAGGGCTATTGCCACCCCTGGATAAAAGCATGTCTACTATCCTAACTGCGTCTTGAGTCTTCTTTCACCTGCTGGGACCCAAATCTGTTTCCTGGGTCTGAGCCTCTGCTCGACACCATAGTATTTTGTTATAGCAGCCTGAACGGAATAAGTCTGTTCTTGAACATATTCTGCATCTCAGTGAGGTTAAGTGCTCAGTGAAAGCAAGTCATGTGATTCTAACATCTTCATGCAATCTGAGATTCATCAAGTATCCAAAGTCTCAGAGCTCACAAAGGCATAAGATGGAAAAGGGAAGAGAATTGATCCCCAGCTCCTTAACCACCCAGGTAGATTATATTAAACATTCTTAACATTCCTGTGGATAAAGAAAGCAAGAAATTAAAGTAGCCAGACCGTCATCACCATGCCCCCATGCCATACCCAGCCTGTTTGCTGAGGGAGGATTCTTTCCTGCCTGCTGTGCCCCATCAGGCAGTCTAAGGACTCTGCTGAGACCATGCAGGACTTGCTGGTTTCTTTTTGTTCTCAGGTGTCTATGAGCAGGTTTCATTTGCCTAGAGACAGAAGCTGCACCCTGGGAACTGGCCCACTGCCACTGAGATTGCTATCATCTGTTATGGTTTAGATGCGAGGTGTCTCCCAAAAGCTCATGTGTGAGATAATGCAAGAAGGTTCAGAGGTGAAATGATTGGGTCATGAGAGCCTTAACCGAATCAGTGCATCAGTCTCTGATAGGGATTAACTGGGTGGTAGCTGTAGACAGGTATGGTGTGGCTGGAGGAGGTGGGCCTTTGGGGGCGTGCCCCTGGGGTTTTTGTTTTGTTGGAGGTGAGGGTAGTCTCTCTCTGCTTCCTGTTCCATGTTAGGAGCTGTTTCTTCTGCCACATCCTTCCACCAGGATGGCCTGCTTTACCCCATGCCATAGTAATGGAGTTGACCATCTATGACTGAGATCTCTGAAACTGTTAGCCCCTCAAGTAAACTTTTCCTCTTTAAAGTTGTTCTTGTCAGGTATTTTTGGTCACAGCAGTGAAAAAAATGACTAAAACACTATCTAAAAATCAAGATCCGAGACTCCTTTCTTCTTGGTGTGTGCAAGCTAGCCTCAGAGTTCAGTGGCTGGGAACTTCTCTTCAGTATTTCCATCTCTGTGGTCCCTCTAATGTGTAGAGACACCAGAAACGAGTGGATTTCTGGGTCTGGAGTTGTTGACCAGAACACAGTGACCTTTCCCTCTTCAATTAAGCACTAGATATGCTGGACCTTGGGGTCCTTCCTTGTCTAATAATATGTTATAACCACAAAATAGAGATGAAGAAAGCAGTTGAACATCCTTACCCCAGACCTGAATGGCTCTCTTTCTATGAATTTGGTTAAAAGAGTTCAGCAATGTCATAATCTGTGTGGTTGTTTCAAATTTTAAAAATAGTGAACCAGTAGAAATCCTAAGGAGGAGTGGGTTTTTTTTCTGTATGTGCACCTTTAAATGAACACGTATCAGAAGTGCATTTTCTCTCAGTAACACTGTATTTCTGTGTGTAAATTTTTTGTTGGAAAAAAGTATAATCATTTTATTACTTATTCTACTACAGATTACTTTAGAAGAGAAACTAGTTGAAGTATACAGATAAGCCTAATATTTTAAAATAAGTGCATGAGAATAAAGAAAAAAAATTAAAAGTGTGCTGAATCTAATGCAATAATTAAATATGGGGCTGGGGATATAGCTCAGTTGGTAGTGTGCTTGACTCACATGCACCAGGCTCTGGGTTCAATCCCCAGCACTGCGAGCGCGCGCACGCGCACACACACACACACACACAAATTAAATATGATTCCAAAAATCAGACTCTGCAGTTGCTGCTAGCCAGCACTTACAAAGAATCCTGAATGATCATCCTTCTCTATGATATTCAAAAATTGAAATAACTGGTATAATTATCACAGTTTTCCTTGATAGTGAATTCTGAAAGATGCATCTCTTTGTGATTTTCATAATAGGAATATTGGCTTAGCTTTTGAATTGCATCCTCAGAATAGTCTTAAAAAAACAATTCAGGAAGGTTTTAGAGCAGGTTGTGAACACTCACATCCAGCAGCTGCAGGAGATTCATCAATGAGTAAGACACTGGCTTGAAAGATGTATTTAAAACTACATCTCTACTGGAAACAAAACCATCAGCATCTGCTTCAAACCAGCTGTGAATTCTTTACCAACAATTACTGCTAATAAATGACATGCTCATGATTACAAGCCTTCAATAAAGCAAAGATTATCAATTAAAAAAAGTATTTCATATATGCAATTTATTGCATAAGAAAGTTCTATTCATTCAATTGTGACAGGAACAGCAATTCAGCAAAGATTGAGGAGCACTGACCCAGGCGTCCCTGCAGGGGAGCAGAGCCAGCACTGTTCTCGATAGGTCACTTACACAGGCCTGTTAGGTTGACATTATTTAAACCTGCCATAAGATGAGGAGTTAAAATGACATTGAAGATGTATATCCCACAGAGAAAATCAACTTTGATTAAAATGGAAAAAAAAAATAGTGGATTTTTGTTAAGGGTGCCATAAATCTTTCATAGTAATAGGTTGAACATAAATGATACCATGATGTGTATGGTAATCTTTTTAATGTTATATTTCATAACTTGCTTGAAAACCGTGTTGTAAAATACACAAGTCTCTGGAAAATGGAGGACAGTGGCCTCCCACAACCACTTTTTGAACAGCAGAATCACATTAGTAATATTGATTTTCAATATTTAAAGCAGGTAAAAGCATTATGGAAATAGCTTTGCATTATGTTTTAAACAGCTGATTCATATTTAAAAATCAAACAGAACAAATATAAAGTTCAGAAAACAAAAAAGTAAAATAAACAGTATATAATTCCTATAACCCCTTCTACCAGAGAAAACCACTCTTAATATTTTTGGGTCTGAGTGCTTTGTTCTAGTTTTACTTATTTGCATAACACTCAATATTCTAGAAATAATCTAATGGAGAAAACAGAATAATATTTATTGCTTATATTATTAGAAATACACATTAGCAAACTCATGATGAAGACAAATGTAAATCTCCTTCAATTGTATTTTTAATATTGTTGTTGTCTTTTTTCACTCTGAAAGCATAAACTCAAATGATGGAGTTTATATCTTTTTCAAAATCTGCAGAAGTATTAAAATGATTACTATTTTACAGCACTTTAGAATTCACAAAGCACTTTCAAAAATTTATTTCTCATGTGTCATCTCAATGGCACCTGTGACTTTGTAATGCTATCTACAGCATACTTACAAGGCACAGCTGTGTGTAAGGGCTCCAGGTCATGCACTGTGACAGCCCTTTAGCCAGGTGACAAGATGATTCCCCTGGAAACTGCCCTGAGCTGATCCGATAGAGCCTGAGGATCACAGGGAGAGTTTCACTTTAATGTGAATTATGGTGCCTTGGCCTAGAGTTGTACCACCAGGTTATGACTGAGAACTTAGGCTTCATGGGAGATCCTGTGCTCACTCAGGGAGGTTAGGAATTTTTCTAACTGAGCAAAGGGACTAGCAGTAGTTAACGAGGACACTAAGATGGACACCCCCTGGAAAGTTATCACCACTCCAGCGTGGAGCCCAGGGAAACCATCTGATGCATGGCCATTGGGGCTCTCCAAGAAGCACTCAGCATCAGGGGCTTCACAAAAACTCAGTGTCCCTGGGGCTGGAGAAGCACTAATTCTGCACATGGCGGGCAGGGGATCCCTTCCAGCGCTCTCCTAAGTGTTGGTGTGCAAACTCAATCTTCTTGCTTCTTGATCCCCAACACTTATCCATCTCACAAGTCCCTCTTGCATATAGTGTTCCAGGGGAAGCTGTGGGAGAGTGCAGTCCCTCTCCTAGAGCAGCCCTCCAGGGACCCAGTAGGGGACTTTGTTCTAGGAGAAGTATTAAATTAAGAAGTATTAAATATTACTTTAACATTTAATACTTCATATTAATTCCATAATAAATACTTATTGTATTTCAAGTATTAAAATAGGAGCATCTTAAGGGATAATAATGGAGGAGGAGAAGGGTAAGTAAAAAAAAAAAATACAAGAGGCTGAGACTCTGGTAAACTGCCGTGGATTGCAGCATTCAATGGACAGTGGATATGTGGAGATCATGCAGTTCATTCTTCTGGTCTAGAAAACATTTAAAAACAACAGTGTCGCCATTTTTTGTGCAAACTACACAGTATACACTATGTTGAAAGCAACCATGGTCTCTAAGCTCCAGGATAGCTGTGGGGCAGGCATTATGGAAATAATGGAAAGCTAATGCCAGAGAATTTCAGTAAATTTTTGAAGTTAAAGTGGCTGAATCAGGATTGAAACTCATGGCTGTGGCTGCAAAGCGCCAGCAAGCTCCAGTATGTTATGATGATTTAAAATGATGTCTTTTTCTAGGGGGAAAAGTATTTCAGTATTGCAGCTGCTTATGGAAAATTAAGTGCTTCTCCAGGCTAATTAAGTATCCAATGGTATTCCTTGCATAGGAAAATCTGTGCAAAGTCAGGGGAATGATATTTGATTATATCATTCAGAGTATATCTGAGAAGACATATTGAATTTCAAATGCTGCATTAGCTAGTTGAGGACAGACATCTGTTGCAGTAGTTAGAACAAAAGCTTAGCATTTCAGTGGAGGGATACTTCTGCTCAAGTCCAGGTAATCATTTAAAATGTGGGACATCCTAGGAAATCACTAATTCAATGTGAAGTTTTCTTTAGTGCCAAACTGAAGATAGGCAATAAGTTTATTTTGTTTGTCTTGCCAAAACCCAGTCAGGACAAATTAAAGAAGCAGAAAAAGTTAATCTGAAGGAAATAGTTTGTTGTTGTTGTTGATGATGTTGTTTTGGTATGTGCAGTTGGGGGAAAGTCTTCAGAGTTGGAATTTAAACATTTTTCTGAGATTTTATAACTTTTTGATATTTTTCTCCTAACTGAAGTACTGTCAAGAGTGGTCAGACTTCCTTCTCTTCCTTGAGAATGCACAAGGTCTGGAGGCTGCCATGACCCTGCACATGAGAAACTGGATTTAGAGAAAGTTTCTCCTCTTTATTCCACATCATTGCTCTGAATTATTTCTTCTACTTATATTGATATTATTTATATGTGAAAATGAAGGAAATACATATAATTTATTATATGTAAATATAATGCTATTTAATATAGTACTATTTATTATATGTAAATATAATACTATTATATTACAGTAATAAGCACTTTTGGGCAAACAGTTTGAAACCCTATTAACTGTCTTTTACTATTTTACGATATGCTCTTCTTGTTTGGTGTTCCTCTATAGTTTTTATTTATTTATTTGTTTCTTCCTACTGCTATAACCTGATTTTCCCCCATATTTTTATTGGTGCATTTTAGTTGTACATAATGATGAGACTTGGTATTACATATTCATAAATGCACATATGTAACAATGTAATTTGGACAGCATCCCTCCCCAGCACCTCCCCGTCCCATCCTCTGGTCCTTTTCTTCTATACAGCTTTTATTTTCTCAAGTCATCATTGTTTTGTTTGTTTCCTTGAGTGAGTTGTTTAAGAGCTATAAAGTGTATATATACATTTTACAGTAATATATACACAATGGAATATTACTCAGCATTAAAGGAGAATCCAATTATGGCATTTGCAGGTAAATGGATGGAGTGAGAGAATATCACGCTAAGCAAAGTAAGCCAATCCCCCAAAACCAAAGGCCGGATGTTCTGTCCGGTAAGTGGATGCTGATTCATAATGGGGGAGGCATGGGAAAATGGAGGATGTTTGATTGGGCAAAGGGGAGGAAGGGAGGGCAGGGGGCATGCAGGCAGGAAAGATGGTGGAATGAGATGGACATCATTACTCTAGGTACATGTATGTCTGCATGTATGGTGCAATGCTACATCATATATAACCAGAGAAATGAGAAGTTTTGCTTCAATTGTGTACAATGACTCGACATGCATTCTGCTGTCATATATACCTAATTAAAATAAATAAATTAATTAATTTTTAAAATTTGTCCCTAACTTAAACTTGCTTACCTCTGACATTGCCAAGTGATGGATGTTTCTAGAAGGGGGGGCAGTTATAATGCTCCATAACATGTAATGATTTAATAGTTGTTATGGATATAGGGGGAAACTAAAATAAATAGGTGAGCTTAACACAAATCATTTATTACCAACAAAATATATGCACTGGTTGGCCAAAACAGAGAAGCAGCAGGTCTATATGTCTTCCAAGGGGGTCAGGAAGTGTTTTCTGGGTTTACCCCATGAACCAGTTCTCACAAGGAAACAATGAAAACATAAAAAGAAAAAAAAATGTTTGGCCACAATGAAAAAAAAAAATGATCTTTTATACTTGCCCCAGTGAGGAAAGTACAAAAAGAATTGGCTTTTCTATGATTTTTTGAATGTTCCAGTCCTTAACAGACCCTGAGGATCATTTCCCTTATTTCTTCCATGGCAAGTGCAGACTGTGCAAGTCAAGGGCATCTGAGTTGTTCTTGAAGTCTTGCTGTAGGTAAGTGCTTGGAGAGAGTTCTGGATCATCTTTTCTGATGGCTGCTTTAAACTCCGTCCTCCTATAGTCCTTCTACTTGGGATACTGACAAATAAGAGGGAAAAAAATGGAAGAAACCTGGACGATTATAGAATAAATTAGGTGAATGCATAAAAAATGTCCAGAGGGAAGTCATTATTTCCAATCTCATGGAAAATCTATCCTCTATGTTTCTAATGCTCTTTTATTGTCTATGTATTTAGATGTGACAGATATTCCTTATTGTACTCTAATTTTTCTGTTCCTTAATATGTTTAGTTTTAACTCCACTGGATTATTGCTGTGTTTGTAATTGTGTATTTTATTGGAGACATGTGGTTTAAAACTAAGTTCTTTTGTAAGTCTATTTTTTTACTTTATGGAGAAATCACTGCTACTTAGGAAAAGAATACAAAGTTTAAATATTATTAAAAGTTTTTTTATGACATTAGCTTAATGGTCAATATTTGTTCTTCTCTTCTGGACTAAAAATTCAATATGAAAGTACATGTAAGAGTCAGGATAAGGTAGAAATAGAAGAATTGAGACATAAAACTAACTTTATATACATCACACCCACACTACTAAATTTAAACTTAGCAGTTCTTTCCTTTTTAAGTGAATTCTTCAGTATATTAAGTAATTGGCTTATTTTAAAAACAAAAATATTAATTTTAAAAAACAATAAAACAGCTTTTAATTTTGTGCTACGATTTAAGAATCCAATAATATCTATACTATTCAAAATTTCTAATATGATATGAATTAGGTCATAATATCATAATCCAATATTTCCAATTTAAAATAGCTCATCTGAATTTTTGTGGAATTGTTTGAGAGAAGCAAACAAAATCAGTAAACAGGTAGTGGTATTACCTTTCCTATGAATTTCATTTGTTTATCTACCAGATTGGTCGTTTTCACAGTTTGACTAAAGAGTGGGCTTTAGTCTGATGTTTGAAATTGCTGAGAATTTCAGTCTTTTAGAAGACCTTCCTTCCAAAGCCCTACTGGGAAAAAATAGAGATGGGGGAGGGGACAGGGAGGGAGAGGGAGGGACTGCACAGACTTTCTGTTTAAATGAGTTATAAATATAGACAGTTTGGCTTTTAGATAGTCAGTGAAATTATATAAATGTTCAAGAATGTCATTGGAATCTCTTGTTGGTCTGACTATCCACAATTCTCAGTTACTTTCACTGTAACCACTTTTTGCTGTACATTCTTTCTTTCTTTATTTTTTTATTGGCTGTTCAAAACATTACAAAGCTCTTGACATATCATATTTCATACATTAGATTCAAGTGGGTTATGAACTCCCATTTTTACCCCAAATACAGATTGCAGAATCACATCGGTTACACATCCACATTTTTACATAATGTCCTATTAGTAACTGTTGTGTTCTGCTACCTTTCCTATCTTCTACTATCCCCCCTCCCCTCCCCTCCCATCTTCTCTCTCTACCCCATCTACTGTAATTCATTTCTCTCCTTGTTTATTTTCCCATTCCCCTCACAACTTCTTATATGTAATTTTGTATAACAATGAGGGTCTCCTTCCATTTCCATGCAATTTCCCTTTTCTCTCCCTTTCCTTCCCACCTCATGTCTCTGTTTAATGTTAATCTTTTCCTCCTGCTCCTCCTCCCTGCTCTGTTCTTAGTTGCTCTCATTATATCAAAGAAGACATTTGGCATTTGTTTTTTAGGGATTGGCTAGCTTCACTTAGCATAATCTGCTCTAGTGCCATCCATTTCCCTGCAAATTCCATGATTTTGTCATTTTTTAGTGCTGCGTAATACTCCATGGTGTATAAATGCCACATTTTTTTTATCCATTCATCTATTCTTGATGCTCCATCCATCTCTATGTTTTCACAGACTTAGGAGTTGTTTTTGCTAAAATGGGCTACTGACCAACTTTTTAATTTTTACTAGATAAGTGAAGGATTCACTTACAATTTGTGTATAATTTGGTTATAATTTGTGTTCCTGACTCCTCCTTCCATTCTCCCCCACCTTTTTTAAAATCAGATTTTGCCATAAATCACCATTTGGAGAAATAATACTTCCCATTTAATGTATTTATGGATGATCTATAACTCCCTTTGTATAGCCGATTCTCTACAGTTCTGTAATTTATAAAATGCTGTTCTCTAATAGGCTTACTTAATTGTACCACTCTAGAGTGTGATGGGGAAGATTTTATAAAATGTCTTATGTATGGTAATATATTATATATAACATATCATATATATGTGTGTGTGTGTATATATGTATGTGTATGTATGTTTGTGTGTATATATATATATATTATACCTTTACTCTTTTTAAGAATAAGAAGGAACCAGAATTGAGGGTACTGAAAGCAGGAAGAATAGAAACAGGTTTATCTGTGAACCTCAAATTTAGCTTTTACTAACTAAATGATTTAAGGTAAGTTACATAATCTCTCAAAGACTTATCATTTGACAAATGGGTATAATATCAAAATAAGACTGAGAAGATTAAATATCCTAAACCTAACACATATCCTTAAATCTAATACATCGTAGGGCTCAAAAAACTATTTTCATTCATAGTTGATTCTCAATATTATTTTAATTCACTGACAGAATATGCCTAGCATTCATCACTGATAACACAGGACTCTGAAATAATTTTACAATAAAAATTATTTATATTTCATTTCTGGTGCCTGTCACGGAGTCACAGGTGCAACTGTACTGTGCCACTGTTGCTTGGTCCATCCACTGACCAGCCTGTCCCCTTTCTTAGTGCGCCTGGTCATCTCATCTCTATATCCACCAGCAAAGTCCAAGACCAGCCAGTAGCTGGGTTCCTGAAAGCCTCATTTAATTTCTAAGGTATCTGATCACAGTCATGGTGGCTTACAGGAATATTCATGACATTGTATATTTGATTTCTTCTAGTGACCTTGAGAGGAAGATATTCCTCTCAGAATTTTGAGGAGTTACTGATCACCTACCCCACAACCTTCATGGCCCATGAGGACGCTGTGACAGCCGCATTGTAAACCGAGTTTTGGACAGGGTCTGTGGTAGACAGAGCTCAGTGTGTGCATGGAATTGGCCATCAGCATTTCTCTTTATTTGAAAACTCAGACTCCTTCCTTTACCAAGATGTCCCTTGAATTGAAATTCCTATATATTTGGAAGAACCAAGTAGAAGTTCATAAAACTGGCTTACCTATCACAGTTCCTTTATGTGCAAAAAGGGCAAAACCACAAGCTGTACTACATCCCTGAAAGAGTGATAAAATTGGTGTCAGCACAAAAGACTCGAAAGTTAAAATATCACCTCGTACATACCCCATAAAGGTGTATGTCAATTACAGATTTAAAATATATATATATATATATATATATATATATATATATATATANTGTGTGTGTGTATATATATATATATATATATATATATATATATACATATTAAAATTCCCAGTTATGGGGGGACAAGGGTCAGCATCTCATTCAGGGGTTCTTCTTCCTCCTCAGGATAATCCAAGCCACCCTAAAACGTACAATCTCAAATAATTAGTAAACAACAAAGCACAAATACTCAGAAATATACTCACAGAAAGTGAAGGCCCTGATAGATGCAGTCCACATGGGTTCTGGAACTAGACAAAGACCAAATGGCTCCGGTGGTTTATTTGGGGGGTTTCATCATGGGCAGGGATAAGGTTTCACGGGCTGAGTCTTGCTTGCTGATGTCTTGTAGTCTGCAGGTTGATTGACATCTTGGCAGGTCACACCCATCTCAGGTGCTGCGTGGGCCTCCCAGAGCGGGACAGAGATTCACATTGTCCCTGGGCATCTGACCAGAGGAAATGTCCACTGGCCATTCCCAGACACCAGATGTCTTTATCCATAAGGCTTCCATGCAGTGATCCACGGGCAACCCGGAGACGGCTCCTGACATCCAGGTGCTGATTAATAGGAAACGACGAAAGCACATGGATTCCCAGCAGGTCTTTCCTTAACCCACCCCTCGGTGGGTCTAAGTATCCTGGGGACCCACAGGATCACCGCACGTGAACTAGCAGGAGGCAATCCCCCCCGCGGCCAGCAGGGGCCGCTGGGAGCAGGCGCCCAGGGGAGCTGGGGAGCTGGTGGGACCCCCAGGGTATCCTGGTCCTCGGCTCAGTTCAGGGCTCCAGGGAGCAGGCCTGAGTGGCTGACCTGGGGTCTGTGGGCCCTCACTGAGGTCCCAAGCCCGCAGCACCCTCCCTGACCTCCGTTTCCTGACCCCCAAGGCCCTGTACTTAGGCCCTGAGCTCCTTCCTGAGAGCTGCCCACCGCCTCTGTGCCCCGCCCGGCCTTTGCCGGGCTTCACCCAGAGCTGCCGAACCTGCGGCCTCGGTCACTACGCCCAGGTCTAGGTGAACCCTCCCCCGGTCACTACGCCCNCCCTCCCCGGGTCACCTACGCCCTGATGTAGGCGAACCCTGCCCCCGCGGGAAGGCCGGCGGCGTCCCCCACCCCACCCCACCCGTTCACCGCACATCCAGCCCCTGCGCGTCCCGCGGGTGCCACCCAGGTGGCTCTTCCCACTGCGAGGGGAGGGTTCGCGACCTCCCTGCCCCCATTCCAAGCGACAGGCTTCCCTGGGGGCAAGAAGGGTCTTTTAGCTGGGCACATGAGAGCAGTCCCACGCTTTGTTAAGCATCACCCAAGACTCCCGTTATCCTGAAAGAATGCTCTGTATCCTCCATGAGGCCCTTGGTGCTGGTCTCCAGCCTCACTTCCCCCAGTTCCTCCCGCTCAGCCTCCTGCTGACCCTGAATTCACCGGTGCTTGACAGGGACCTCGGGTGTTCTCCCTTCTGTCCTCGCGGGCCTCATGAATCGACTCCCTTAGTCGCTCATGAACCTCTTCAGATTCAGGAGACGACTTGAGTTACTACCATCACCTTCCCTATTACTAGTGGTTTATGACATGAATTGGTTTTAATTTTGAGTGTATTACGTAGAATGCAAACTTCAAGAAGGCAGCAGATTCATCGGTTTTCGTTACTGATACATTTGCACCAAAAACATTTTGTATAGTTAACATTTTAATAAATTATTGGTACAAAGAGAAATGAATCTCATTTATGAATCATTCAGAATTTCATGTCAAAATTTATAAGACTTTTAAACATTGGTATTGGGATAAAATGGCACTAAGGGTGGTGATATTTATTATAATGCATGTCCTTACAGGTAGCAGGTAAGGCTCCATTCGGGTTTGCTCTTCTGGGGATCACTCTCAGGACAGAGACTGCTGAGACTGGACTCACTCCACTTGTCCCATGGAGAAAGACCAGTTGCAAGCTGTAGAAAATGCATCTCCCTGGTGTGCTGTGAAAAACGTCTACACCAAATTCCAGGTACTGCGGGCCTTTGATGGGCAATGCAACTCTGCCTGTGGTTTCTATGAATCAAAGCCTTTCATGTCCTTTGTCACCCAGCAGTGAGAGAGGAGTTTATTATATTCCACTCTTGCTAGCATAGGAAGCAGCTTCCTGATGGGGCCTCAGCTGAAATCAGGTCCTCTGCTGGGCAGAAATAACAGAATTCAACCCCTGTGGGCAATGGCGTTGAATAACCTGGCCAGAGGCATGTGTGCTTCACCATTTTACCTTCACTGTTATTTTCACTCCACTCATAAATCCTGACCATCAGGGTTACATCCTATTCCATGGTAAGCATTAACTGGGGGAAACCATTTACAAAGAACTCAGACTGTCAGTTACCAGGGATTTCTTTTCCTATTTCCCAACTTCATGATTCTCTTATACTCAAGATGTTTCAGAGAAATTCTTCAGTTTGCATTCAGCCAATAGACTCTATCTCTCTGCTGAGTATAAAACCCTGTACCTCCCCGAGTTACCTAAGAGCAATTATATATACAAAGAGGCATTCAAGCAGGTGCCTGTCTATAAAGCCTAGAACATATCCTGGGACTTGGGCAAAGGCCTGGGCTGGAGTCCAGTGGAAGGAGTGCTCGTAAGAGATGCAGAGGTGCTGGTGACAAGAGCCAGGAGACAGGAGACTGAAGGAAGAAACGGCTCCAGGAAGGACAGTGTGCAGGGCGCTGTCACAGGGCCCAGCAAGCTGCTGCCTCGTAGACTCCGATTTCTCTGTGGACTGGCAATGGCGGAGCTCTGGTCACTTTAAGGGAATGTTGCAGAACATTCAAGGACAGTAGGCGAGTTGGGAAGAGGAGACAAACACAGGTGGCTCACTTCAGAGATCTGAGTGTCCAGAAGATGGAGTCAATGATAACGAAAGTCCTAAATGATCAAGTAGTACAACCAGCGTGCAAAGGGCATCCTGAAGCAGTCAGGCGAGGAGTAGGAGAGGGTGTGAACAGGCTGGTGATAAAGATCTGAGTGAGGTTTCACTCGGCATAGCAACAGCCCTGCTGGTCTTCACAGAATTCCCAACCCAAGCTGCACAGTCATACACTGGACTAGAAAATTTACTTTATAATGGTGATTTTGAGTCAGATTTTCATAGGACACTGTGTTAGAAAAATAAAGGCCCAGTGGTGTAGGTTGGTAGTGGGCACATGCTTTGCATGCGGGAGCCCCTAGGTTCAACCCCAGCACCAAAATAAATAAATAAAACACAATAAAATCAAAGTTGTTGGTGAGAAAGTTGTTCAGGTTCTCAACAGGCACCCACACCTCTTCCACTCACCACATGCTGAGACGTCCTCACAACCCCACTAAGGCAGCTATGAGTTCTCATCCTCACACGGAACATGAGGAAACCGAGCCACAGGAGGGTGGACTTGGCCAAGGTCAAATGGCTGCCAAGTTGTAGAACCAGGCCTTGAACCAACGAGAGCGCATCCACTCTCCATGTCGTGACCATCAGCAGACGAGATCCTTCATCATGGCATAATTACTCCAGGTCAGCTTGAGTTTAGCCAGAGAAGGTGCTCTTCCATAAGAGCAGGCCTCCTACTGCATGAGTTGGTGAGGTCTTTATTTCTCTATCATTTTGTATCTCTGTATCGTTCTCTCTCCCTCAGTAGTGACTGGTGTATTAACTTGGCAGAGTGATTAGATAGATGATAGCTGATTGTGAGATTGGCATACATGGACGCTAGGCGTTAGGTATCCCACCACTGAATTCATTTTGCAAAGCAAAAGTACCAGAGCCAGCACGGTGCTGTGGGGGGCAGTCTGAGAGGGACATGATTAGGTTGGAAGTTCAGGGACGGCCCCTTGGAGAAGCAAAGTTCTGAAGAAGCCCAGGGTAGGGTGAGTAGAGGAGGTTTCCAGGAGGAGGAGGCAGCACAGGAAGCCTTTTAAGTGGGGAAGTGGCTTGCTTGAGAAATGGAAATGCATCCAGTATTTGGAATCCTTATGTTTACCTTCCCTTGGTACAATGATTACTGACCTCGGGACATGGGAGCACATGTTACCTAGAGTGGGAGATGTTAGAATCATAGAATATCCCTGCTGAAGAAAATGTAAATTTCTAAGGGGGATAAAGGAGTTTGTTATTTATAACATATACATATACGTAAAATAAGTGTATTAGACATAATTCTATATACTATATAATTTTAGTAGCACATATAATTTATCTGTACCGCTTATGAGTTTTTTCTATGTATAGAAATAAATGAGAATAATATATAATATGCACAGATATACATGCACCTATAATCTGGTTAGATGTGCCAGTCTACTCCCTTGAAGGGACAGGAATAGTTTTGACTCCTTCTTACAAGCCATGTGGGAAACCCACAGTGCACATGAGAGAGGAGTCCTCTTCAGGTGTGAATGATGATTAGATCTCTAAAAGAAAGCATTGAGTTGTCAAAATTCTTCTGTTGTTGTTGGGGCTTTTGTTTTGGTTTCGGTGAGGCAGGCAGCTATGAGAGCGCTGGGACGTGAGGGGGAAATACCAACAGGAGGGCTGCAGGGAAATGCTTGTGGGGCTGCGCTGGAAATGGTGAGCTGGTCCAGTTCACGAAATCCAAAGCTTGGGGGAAACACCAATGCGCAGCATAACTTGTGCACTCTGAGCTTGAGATTCTGGAGGGTGGTCTGCTTCAGATTTTTAAAAACCAAATCTGGATGGTTTCAAAGACGCCATCTACAACATTATTCATTGCATAAAAATATGTAAAAATTGCTTTCTTCAGACCCTGTTTTACAAGATATTTTCTTCTTGCCTAGACACATTTACAAACTATTTTTCTAGTGGTTGTTTTTTTTTGTTTGTTTGTTTTGTTTTGTTTTGTTTTGTTTTGAAAGGCAATAAAGCATTTCAATCTCTTTAAAAATCTCAGATGATGTAATCCTTGGCACACTAGCATTTCAAATCATCATAAAGTCAATGAGTTAAACAGGTTTGTGGTGCTCTGGGCTTGATGGGCAGAGCAGTAGGCAGCACTCCTGAGGACCTGGGTAAGGAGCTTGGCTAAGGCACTGTTGATCCTTAGAGGGGTCTACAGGGAGAGACCAGGGACAGCAGGGACGCATTTTACAACTCCTGAGTTGGCTTAGCAGTGCAATGGTCAAACAGCTTTAGTATCCACTGAAGAGGCGAACAGTATGTTCTTCATTTGCACATTGAACACATATTCATTGATCACCCAGTAAGTTCTAGATGCTTCTTTCATGCAGATTGAAAATTGAATGTCATGAAAATTGTGGGTCATTTTGGGGGGGTCACCTACTGTTTTGAAAGTGAACACAGTGTATCAGTCCATACCAATCACCTAGTGATTATTTTATTGGCATATATTGTGATGAAGACCATAAAATATTGCTACATTTCTTCTAAAGAGTCTTTATTCTGGTTTTTGGTTAGGATTTCACTTGCAGAAATAGAAAGCCAACAATGAGCAAAATGGGTTTTGATGAAAACAGGAACATCCCACAGGATTCAAAGACAGGAATCCATCTACACTGTAGCGAAACCTGACAGCAAAGAATATAGGGGATGCCCTCCAGGTCCTTCTGCTCCTTCCTCCCCACGGTTACCTGGTGGTCCACGTTCATTTACACACCGACACACAGCTGGAAACAGTCTCCCTGACTCTCTGGCCAAGGACAGGGGCCCCTTACCTGTCAGGGATGCCACCCAAGACCTCCCTGGTGCCTGAGCCTGCGGACAGTATCAACCCATGCAGGCTATGCTTTTCCCTAAGCATATATGCATTAATTCAATGTCTTTTCCACCTTAGCTAAGCACTTGTCATGCCCTGTGGCTCTAACTTCTGCATTTTAGCTGTGACAGCAATACCAACATGGATTTCTTTTTTCTTAATTCACAATTTCATGGATGGAAGGTTCATTTTTATAGATTCTTCTAGAGACCTCAGCATAGGGTATATTTATTTTCTTTTTCAGTCTAGATACTTTTCCCTTAAAGGAAGCACTTTTTGGCTTCTCTTTGGCAGAACCAAAATGTCAGCGTCACTAGTCTTGTGCCTTGGGCCTGTTATCGGGTCAAAGAAGGACCATGAGAACACAAGTACCACTGCCCTGGACACTCCTACCTCCTCACACCACTCACAACAGTCTGCAGTTCAGAACTTATCAATGGCTTGTTTCTGGAATTTTCCACTTAAGACTTTTAGACTGCAGTGTAGACCTTGGGTGACTGAACTCCCAGAAAGCAAAACTGAGCTCAAGAGGCTATTGCACCAGGATAGGCGTTCCTTGCTGTGTCCCTCAGAATCTGTCAGCTGGGGCCAGGAAGCCATCTCACAATAAATACTGCACCGCAGAGAAGGAAAGAGAACCCCCCCGAGGTGTTCTGGGGAACTTACAGCTAGTTTGCATTACAGTCAGTGGAAACACGGTGCAGGCCAACTTTTGTCAGGCACTTGATATTCACTCAGAGCTGTAAATCTTTTTAATACTCATTGTAAGTCCCTAAGTATATACAGTATTCCTACTTTCTAAATAAAACAAGCTCAGAGAAATTAAAGAACAAGCCCATGATCACAGTTCTATACATTTAATTGAAGCAAATTAAGACATAATTATTGTGCTTCTATTTTTTTTTTTTTTTTAGCAATGTTCTAAGGCTTGAGGATACAAAAGTCAAACTATTGACTTTGACCTTGGAGCCAACTGGAAGGAAAGATAAAAAGATAATTATAATGTAGTAAGTCAAGTTTATATTTTAAAGAGCCTGGTGATGTTCCAGAGTTCCTGTGTGGAATATCAGACCTATCATGACTCAGTCCATCAGAAAAAAAAAAAAAAATTCTTTTTGACAAGATAGCACTTGAATTTATGGAATGGATTAAGATTAACCAGGTAAAGAAGACAGGTAAATTAATTCAAGAAGAAAGAACAGAGATATAAAGATTCGGTAATTTCACACAACATAGCTGTTAGGATGGGAAAACAGCAATTTGTAACAGAATTGAAGAAAAAGAGGGAAGAAGATAGTATCCAAGGAGAAGTAAAAGAGAAGCAAAGGCAAGACCACAAACAGCACTGAATGTCCTGTTGGCACCTGGTTGTTATGAAGAGGAGAGAGGAACTCCCCAGAAGACAGTTAAAATAGAACCATGCTTCCCAGAAATGAAATGACTTTTCAAAATCCTCTCTGGCAAATACAAATAATGAATCAATTGGAAGTTGGCAAGACTAAAGGTTAGAAACTAAACAAGATTCAATGGCAGAAATTTCTGCACAAGACAATGAGGTTCCATCTGAACAACAATAGCTTTGCTGGTGAAGCCAAGATTTGAGTCTTTCTGGGACTCTTTAAATCACCCACCAGGGCTCCTCCACTGTGGAAACCAGGGAGGGAAGGGAGTGAGAGACGGAATTCAACACGGAAAGGTAAAAAATGCCACAACCCACCACCCAGAGAAAAAACAGATTAAGATATCTGTAATCATTTTAGAGTAACTTCTTTTCTTGGACAGTAATTGCAGTACCTTCCTCAGCTGAGCTGCGTTCTGGGAACAGTCACCTGGCTACTCGGGAGTCTGCGTTCAAGACACAGTCGGCGAGGACTATTCTGAGAAGCGAACTTTTCAGTCTCGTCTCCTAGAGTGATTCCCATCCTTGACTCGGCCAAACTGAGAGATTTTGTTAATTTACTGTCAAGTGAGGCATCTGTGGTTTTCTGTTGAGTTTAATGACCATTGAAAAATGGGCCCTTGACTGGGCACAGTGTGGCATCCCAGGGCTCCGGAGGCTGAGTTAGGAGGATTATGAGTTCAAAGCCAGTTTGGGCAATGTAGTGATGTCCTAGGCAACTCAGCAGGGCCCTGTCTCTAAGTGAAAAAAAAAAAAAAGAAAAGAAAAGAAAAGAAAGAAAGAAAGAAAGAAAGAAAGAAAGAAAGGGGAAAATAAAAGACAAGATAAGTGGGCTCTTTGTGTCCTAGAGATACCCAGTCTAGAAATCCTGTTCAAGTTTGCTGAGGGATAATGCCTGTGATTTAAATCCAAGATGTTCCTGAGTCTAGAGGCTTCCCGATATCAACTCCAATTCCATAGAATCCTGCCTTTAAAAAGTTGTCTTGTCATTTGCAAGTGACCCTTCCATGAAGGCTGTGTGTAGAGCACACCATATCAGGAATGTAACAGAGCTTACAGAGAAGCGTATAAACAGTCTTGTTAATAATGAGAAGAAGAAGATGGGAATCTGTGACGGGTTTCGTTCTGAGATCTTATTTTGTTATTATCTGGTCAAGGTTATGCAGGGGGCAGGTCATCCACACCCACTTCTATTCTGGGCTATCATTAAAATACAGATTGGGGTGCCTGTGGTAGTCTTCGCCTGTTTGCTCTGGGGTGGCTCCCTGAATTTCCTCCACCTTGATCTCATCCTAGGGAACAGACTCCTCAGACAACTCCCCAGGCCCTTGGAAGACCTGCTGTCTGTCCGGAGGTGCCCGTGAGGAGAGTGGGAGAGGACGGTCCCTAGGCAGAGCATCAGGAGGCTGTGAGAGAGCCAGCCTCCTGGTAAGACCCTGCCGAGCCTGTCTTCTGATGACAGAGTGGCAGTTGGCAATGACACCTCGGAAGCGGGCATTGTGAAACCCTGGAGTATGACAAAGGAACTGTCCTGGTAGTACCTGTGAACAGTGACAGAGGAGGTGGCTGAAATGACCATGGTGGGCAGGACAGGCAGACGGGTGGCCCGTGTTCTGACCTGGCTGCATCTCTGAGGTGACTGAGTGATCCTGGGGTCTGGAGCAATGGAAGAGATGGCTGCCCACAGCAAAGGCATTAGAGTCCCAGAATAAAGGCTGTTTGATGAGCAGAGACACAACCTGAATGGCTGCACTGGAGAGGCACTGTCTATCTCTAATTGTGTCACTTTAAGGCTGGTTAAACCACCAAGCCCTTCATTTTGATAGAACACAGCCCTCGTTCTGTACAATTGACTTCCCCTTTCACGTGAGAGTCTTAGTCGCCGGTCTGCTCATTTCTCTGTCTTTCCACACCAGAATGGACCTGCAGGGAGAAAAACAAAAACAAAAAACAAAAAGCTGCTGCTGTTCAGAGTTTGCCATGGCGATCAGAGTTCACAGCAGTACAGTAAACACCTACAACGACTGAGCTCCCCATTCAGTTTCAAACATTTATCACTTGGTATGTTTTATGAATATCTGGGAAAGAAGCCACCGTAGCTGCCAGCCCTCAGGACCCATAAGTCACTCCAGATACTGTTTATTAAAGGTGAATGAGAAGGAGGTTGCATTTATATTCTGCTGTGGCAGGTCACCCTTTACTTGGTACATGGCGGTCTGTCATTCCCTTCAAGGGCACCTTCATCTCTTCCTTAAATCACATGCAACTTTGGAAAAAGGTGTCCATCCCATGGTTCTGACAATGGGCCAGTCATATCCTTTGTTTAAATAAAATGAAAATGCATTTCCTACTTCTGAGAAAAAAAATGAGACATTTATTATATATGAATAGAATAGATAATTTACATATATATTTTGTCACATGTAGAAATTCAGTATAAGGGTTATATGGTATGAGATGATTTAAAAAGTGGCCAATTAAGACTGTAATTGGAATGAATGGACAATGAATCAGTGGTCTCATTTTTTCCTTGATGATCATATTAATTTCTTGAAGCAGAAATAGTTTTTGTTCTTACTGATTCATGTGAAATTCCATAGTGAAATCTTTCAAAAATCTATATTCTGTCACACAAAAATTATGTATCTTATGAGTGAATAAATAGTATGATATTTAAATCCTACTGAAATTGTCACTGAGGAAAGTGAGACCCCCTGCTTTAGTGTACAGTTCTTCTCAGGGACGTTTCCTATGAAAGATAAACTCTAGCAATGGCCTTGATCATGTGTAGAGTTAGTACCAAGTGCACCAGTACCATTTGTGGCAGAGGCCAACAGAAACATTCTGAATTATTTTGTACAGACAGCCTGAGTCCCATCCAAATGAGTAGCAAGTTTATTTATCAGCTCCATGAGCAGGACTGTGAGGAAGCTCTGTGAAGCGTTGCTTAATGGTGCCCCAGAGTTTTGTGAGATACACTTTACTGACCTGATTCTTGGCTCTTTTCCTCGGAAACTTCCATTTTCATTTCAGCATTGTGCTTTGTAAGATTGTTTATGACTCTTCAAAAAGCACTCGAAGACGTTTCACAGTAAGAAACGCTGGGCAGCTTGACTAAGGTGTATCAGATGAAGCAGCATGTTTAGGTATTATTTGCCCTGCCATGAACTTTTCAAATGGTTAAAATCTTTGGAATGTAAAATGCTGAGCCAGTATTGTAACTTCTGAACCTTACTGTTGATTCGTTTATAGATTTTTACCTTATTAACTTCATATTTGCCTCATATTTTAATATATCATGTGTGATAGGATAATTATTGTTTTTAATCAAGGTCATATTTAAAGGAACTGAAAATAGTTATTTTCATTAATTAGGTATAAAATATTTAGACTATGTCTGGATTTATGCTCTAGTGAGTGAGCTATTTCTATCATCATTTTTTAATATAGGTCTCTCATAAATTTAACATATGCCTCAAGTATATCGGGTGCAAGTTATTTGATATCCATTAAATACACATAAAGTGTGACTCCTCTATGCTTCATTCCAATAGTTATAAAAAGAAATACCATTAATCATTAATGAGAAGTTCTTCTGCTAGTTTCTTATTACTCCAGTAATGCATATTAATTATGAACAATTCAGGAAATATTGGAGAAACTCTGGGTTCTGCTTAACTGGCTACTAAGATTAACAAAATTTCCATTGCCTCTATAAAATGCTGAACACTTGAGGCTGCTAGGCTCCCAGCCATTTGAATTATTTGCTTTCCAGAGTTTGATGACTATGTTTTCACTCTCCAACTTGTGCGTGCCTGTCTTACTTAATACCATCATTATGCAATTTAATTTAATATTGCACAAAATAATGATGTATGGTTGTAAGAAGAGTATTACTTCCATAAAATTTAAATAGAATACCATGAGAATAATAAATACTAGACGTCTGCTTGAAAAGAAATTGCTGATAAAACAGATATGGGTGAGACAACCATAAAATATCAGCAGAAAAATTATAAAAATCTGTCAAGATTCTCTATTCAGATTCTGTAGAGATGTCTATAAATTCTGGCTACACATGAGAAAGCAAAACTTGAAATCATAAAGAAACAGATTTGGCAACGTCACATCGGTTGCAATAGTGTCTTTGGTTTTGCTTTCCCTGGTAAGAGTCTATATAAATAAAGTCAACAAACTCTGTCTAACATGAGCAACATAAAGTTTCCTTATTTAATTTTAATCAAAAATAAGACACTGGGGCTGGGTTGTGGCTCAGTGGTAGAGCTCGTGACTAGCACATGTGAAGCACTGGGTTCTATCCTCAGCACCATATAAAAATAAATAAATAAAGTAAAAAAAAACACTAGTCTTATTAAATATTGACCAAAACAAATAAATTTTGACACATAATAGTCATTACTTTAATGTTGTAATAGTAATAATCTATTAGCAATAATTATTCAGATGACAAAAATCAACATTACTCTTTGCAAAGTGATGTTACATTAATTTCTCTCTCTCTCTCTCTCTGTGGTTTTGTTGTTGTTGTTGTTTGTTTTTTGTTTTGGTACTGGGGATGGGACCTAGGGGCTCTTAACCAATGAGCCACATCCCTAGTACTTTTTATTTTTTTATTTTGGGTCTTGCCAAGTTGCTTAGGGCTTTGCTATCTGAATATAAGAAATGACATTCCCACTAAGATGGCCAACCTGCATAACAAATGTGTTGCGTATGCTAAATCACATGTAGGACTCCAAAATATATTATCAGAAGAACAGAACCCCAGTGCTTTATCAACTATACAGTGCTTCCCTTGTCATGTCAATGAAATAAATTAGAATTCTTTGAAAATTTTTCATAGACAGCAAGCTGTATCTAAAATGAGTACCAAAATATACAACATGCCAGAAGATATAAACTCCATTTAAGCTAACTCTGCATTCAACCATTTATTTAATGAACTAAATGAAATTCTACCAGGCTCTGTTCAAGAAACTGGTAATAATAGAATCAATAAGACATGGTGAATTGCTGCCCTTAAGAAGTCACAGGTTACACCAAGTGAAAATGCCACTCTCATATTGCAAGTGTAATAAGAGTGCTTTATTAATAATGCTAAACAATTTAAAATTGATCTCAGCAATTTTCAATTGTATGATATGTTGTTATTAACTAGTAACCACCACATACCCTAGGTCTCTTATTCCCCCATCTAACTGAAATTGTGTATTCTTAAATACACCCAATGTTATTTGTTAATTAAAAACGGGAATAGCATTAAGAAGAAAGCAGAAAAATATAATAAAAAAGATCCCAGCTGTCATTTATATATCAAAGAAAGCATCCCTAAAATTTATTCATGAACCACCATGATTTACCACTCTGAATTACTCCTCTATCTGCTTCCATCTTTGGGGGAATATCTTTGTAATTACTTCACACTTGAAACTTGGCCCATTTCCTAGTTTTGTTTTACATTATTTTTAATATATAAGGAAAAAACAAATACTATATACTATTTTTTCATTGAAAGCTATGAAATGAAACTAAAAATGTACTATATTCTTTGTCAGTGCCAAAGGACATTCTCAACTAAAAATAGATTTTCTTTATTTAATTTATGTACTCTTAAATATTTACTTCTTTATTATTTAATGTAGTACTTAAATCCAGTGAGGCCAATAATCCTCAATCAGACTAAAGGGCCCAGGTCATTTTATCAAAATCGCCTTTCCTTGTCTTGGAGTTCTCTATCTCACATTCACATATATTATATGTTCATATGTATATATATATATGAATGTAGTATATATTATTTTTGTGTTATATGTATTCTATGATTTGGAGTCCTGGAAAATATTGACTTTTAGAGAAAGTCTAAAATGATGATATTTTATCATCAGAGAGTACAAATTAGGTTTACCTCTATATTTTACAAATAGCATTAGAAAATGAAGTATTTCATTACCTTTAAAGTAAAACTATAAAACATTAAAGTAAAAATCCCAATAGTTACACACAGAAAGTTTGAGACTTAGGAATACATGTTCCCGAGTCTTGGATTTATTATTTAATAGCTCAAAATAAAGACCAAAAGGAGAAATTGTGACACTTTGTAAGCATGGCTTATTTTTTTTTTAACAAATAGATTCACTGAACATATTAATAGTAAAATTATTATTTAAAAATGTAGGGCTTGGGGTGTAGCTCAGTGGTTGTGCACTCACCTAGCACGCATGAGGCCCTGGGTTCCATCCTCTGGCACCACTCCCCCCAGAGGGCTTCAACATCACATGCAGAGCACTACATAAATAAAAATACATCTGTATTATGTATATGTACACACACACACTTGTCTATCTAGACATTTGTATTATGTATATGTATACACACACAGTCACACACACATATAGTGGACTATGAATTACTCACTCCACTGTGCCCTACCAATGTCAGAAATGGCCTCAGCAAACCAGGGTTAAGTGATTGGAATGGGCACAGAGGACAAAATCTGTGGGTGAGTTTGGTCTGCAGCCTCCTAAGGTAGCACTCCTTGAAGCCTACCTTTCTGAGTGTCACGGATGAAGGAGGGATATGCCAGGAGGAAACTAAAAATCAGAGCCATTCCTTCTTTTTCTATATCAAAGCTGTTTCCGTCCTTCCTCTGAACCCTGAGGAAAGCCAGCCCTGTTGGCATCTGGACGACAATCCTTAACTTTATAATTCAAAAGTGCCTGGGAGAGAAGTGTACCCCCAGAATTCACTGTGGAGGAGTAGCTGGCAGATATTGGAGTGAGTGAAGGAGGAGAGGGATGCAGTTACACCGAGTCATCAGCGAGCAAGCTGTGGAGACGGCGGTGGAGGCTGGGAGCACAACACCGCCACCCTGCGCCCTGCTGACTGGGAGGGCCGCGTGGCCCAGCTCGGCCTCTGTGTTAGAGCACATCAAGAACCAGGGGGACACATCCTGCTGCCCTGGGAAGATGTCAAATGGGTTTTTTAAACCTTAGATAGTCAGTCCACTGCTTTCTTCTAGAAAGATCACAGAAAAAAAAAAGCTTTCCTCACACTTGAGAAAAACCTGTAAACTAGAAGAGAAAAATGTTGAGAAAATTAGATTTTCTCCCTGCCCGCCCCCCCCAGGGGGAAAATTATGAGTAATGGGTAAAGTATGCGTCTTCCCAGGGATAAATACATGGGCCAAGGACATGAACAGACACTCTCAGAAGAGGATATACAATCAATTAACAAATATATGAAAAAATGTTCATCATCTCTCACAATTATAGAAATGCAAATCAAAACTACTCTAAGATATCCTCTCACTCCAGTCAGAATGGCAGCTATTACGAATACAAACAATGGTAAGTATTGGCGAGGATGTGGGGGAAAAGGCACACTCATACATTGCTGTTGAGACTGCAAATTGGTGCAGCCAACATGGAAGGCAGTGTGGAGATTCCTTGGAAAACTGGGAATGGAACCACAGTTTGACCCAGTTATCCCACTCCTCAGTCTATACCCAAAGGACTTAAAAACAGCATACTGCAGGGACACAGCCACATCAATGTTTATAGCAGAACAATTCACAATAGCTAAATTGTGGAACCAATCTAGATGTCCCTTAGTAGATGAACAGACTAAAAAAAATGTGGCATATATACACAATGGAATTTTACTCAGCAATAAAAGAGAATAAAATCACGGCATTTGCAGGTAAATGGATGGCTTTGGAGAAAATAATGCTAAGTGAAGTTAGCCAAAATAACAAATGCTGGATGTTTTCTCTGAAATAAGGTGACTGACCCATAATGGGGTAGGGAGGGGGAGCATGGGAGGAATAGATGAACTCTAGATAGGGCAGAGGGGTGGGAGGGCAAGGGAGGGGGCAGGGGTTAGCAATGATGGAGGAATGTGATGGACATCATTATCCAAAGTATGTGTATGAAGACATGAATTGATGTCAACATACTTTATATACAACCAGAGATATGAAAAATTGTGCTCTATATGTGTAATAAGAATTGCAATGCATTGTTGCACTGTCACGTATTTAAAAAATAAAATCAATTAAATATTTAAAAAATAAATAATTGATTTGTTAATGAAATGCAGCATATTATTTAAGATATTATTTTAGGCTTTTAACTTCTAGATAAAGAAATATGTCTTTGGTAATATATACATTTTAATGTTATGCTATGACTATTTTACAATAAGTTTGGCTCATTCAAGCTCTGTTTTCATGTATAAGCCAGTAGTACAGAGTTCTGTCAAGATATAAAGAAATTTTTAAATTAGACTTTGATTAAATAATCTCCCCTCAGGAAGTAATAAAATAATTTTAACATAATTATTGAATTATGTTTATTAACATTTTTAATTTTAACTCTCTCAGAACATTGATAAAACTCATCACTTGGAACATAGTTTTTTTAATTAATTACAAAAAGTAATAAAGCTAGAGAAAGTAAGCAAAGTTCAAAAGATAAAAGTGCCATGTGGAAAGTTTCTACATTAAATTTAACTATGGTAAATTAGAAGATTGATATTGAATAAAATCTGGGCTAATACCTTTATTTCTCTTTGTCCACTGTGTTGAACGCCTTATATCTGCACTCATTTTTTTTTGAGCCTGCAGCCTGTGTTTCTGTGTTATATGTTTTTAAATTTTTTAGTATGCTCTAATGCCTGCCCCTCTCCTGTGGGTCTTGTGAACTCAGTCCCTGGCGAGGGTGAATTACGAGTCTTCCTGTTCTCTCCATGGGAAGGTCCGAGAAATACGACTCACTTGCTCTTGCTCCTGCTTAGACTTCTGCTTCCTTTTCTACCCGGAGTAATCCCTCTTCCAAACCGAGCTCGTTTGCTCTCTCAATTTATGTTCTCAGTTCTTTCCACCTTCCCTTTCCACCTGCCCAGAGTTATTTCTCTGCCAATTTTAACCTAGAGGTTCTTGATGCATGTAAGAATGGCAGAGAAATGTAGAAATATCAGTATAGACATATTTGAACTATAGTACATGCCTAATGTTTTCCTCAACCTTAGATTTAATTGGAAAATGAAATTGTATCTATTTGTAGTATACAATGCGATATTTTGATATATGTATAAATTGTGCCAAGTGTCAATTTGATAAAAATACATAATGTTACTGGTGAACAAGATAATACCCCTTTAAGTACACCTTCTGCTATTGTCTTTAGCACTCTTGGAACAGTTACAATCCATGTCATTGCCCTACAAAGCCAATGATGTAATCATTAAAAATGTGTAATTCTTGATAGAAACATAATCAATAAAAACAAAAGTCTGTGTAATTCTTGACACTATCACAGATTTGATGATGCAGTTTCTAGAACCCAGAAAACATGAGGGAACACTATTATTCCCTCCTCCTTTATACTGTGTAATTTTGAGACTATCCCCGTTATAATTACACATTGTTTCTTGAAGGTAATGTTGAAGACTATTTCAATTTTATTGGCAGAGCCTAGCATTCAAAGTACTCAACACGTGTTGGATAAATGAGCTCATGACCGAGAGGCCAAAGCATACCTTTCTCGAGTACTGAAGAATGCAGTATGAAGAGTCATCGTCATATGAGGTGTTAGAGGAAGAAGACTAATTCATGTTTTCTAAGAGAATGTTGTTTTACACCTACCCTCCCCAACCCTGTTCTTTTTTCCTCCTAAGTTTCCAGATTGTATAATTTTCTGAGTATTTAAATCAGTTTCATCTGTGGACTAGGAAGAATGACATGGACAACATGAGTCAGTGCTTGAACATGTGGGTTTAAGACTTGAGTAGCGCATGGTGTCTAGGACCACCTTCATTCCAAACTCAGCACCTTCCCAGGCAAGTCCATGCTGAGATGGCCTTCAGCTCCACGCACTTAGCAACGCTGCCTAAAATATGCAGAGGAAGCAGGACTGAAGCACAAGGTACGGCTGCCGAGGGAGGCAGTGGGTGGCGTGAGTGGGATCTACAGAAAACACACCAGGGCAGGCAGGAGAGAGCAAATTGGTCAACTGACAAACAGAGCCAAGAACCCCAGTGGCTGGGACACTCAGTCTGTGGATCTGAAATATCACAGCAGGCTGCAAGCCTCAAGTGCTAAGATCAGCACGTACCCCACCCCATACACACCAAAGAGACTCTTGAGGGCCTAAGAATGAATTTAACAAGTCTAATGCAAGACACTCATGGAAAATAAGCGTAAGACACATAATTACTGAGAACGTTAGTGTGTATAAGAATGGAGATCTATTCATATATTGAAAATGTCCATGGTACTAAATATCCCCCCCTTCATTAAGAAGGTAAAAGGCAATTCCAAGTCAAATCTCAAAGACTATTTTTGGAAGTGAAAAATTTGATTCTAAAATTTATGTACGAGAGAAAAGGGGCAAAAACACAGCCAAGAAATTCTTAAAAGTAAAAGAGGAGACATGTGACCAACTTTTTTATCCAGATTTACTGTAATTACAAAGTCACTGTTATATTCATACAGATATATAACATTGAGTCAAACAGATAATCAATAAAAAGTAGTATAGATATTTCAAAATGTGATGTCTTTTTGGAGACTTATAGATTAGTAGGGAAATAAATCAAAACCTGATCTTGGAAAGATGAGCTATTTTTGTGATGAAAGGAAAATTAGATCCTTAAAACTTGAAAATGAATTTTCAAGTGGATTAAGGATATTAATATGAAGATAAATTTAGAAATCATTTAGACAAAGTGATATAACTTATCTTTAAGTTTTCAAGGTAGGGAATGAAGTTTAAACCTTCTATAAAAAGATACTTTGTTAAGTTAATAAACAAGTCACACACTGCCATAGCCTATTAACAATAAACATTGGGAAACAGTGTTTTTAACTTGAAGATATGTTTTACATGATTAGAGAATGCACACATATACACAAACTAATAGAGAAGCCAATCAGAAAAAGATCAAAGAAAACACAGCAACTTCTAAAGGAAGAGTTTAAAGAGTGATAAATATAGGAATCATGGGAAGGAAAATTAAAAGGATCCAAAAACTTTTGACACACACTAGTTTAACAAAACCTTTAAAAATTGTCAGTTGATGCCAATAATGAGGATGTAGGGGAAGGGGAAATCTCACAGATGCTGGTGCCCTGAAGTTGGTGGATAGTTTGTTAATAGCAACTAAAGTGGGAGGCTCATGAACCCCAGGCCAAGCAATTCACTTCTCAGTTACCCCAGAGATGTGTTTAAGTGTGTGTGCAGAAGGCGTGTGCAAAACTATTCACAGCAGCTGCGCAGGGGGGCATGCCTGTATTCCCAGTGACTCAGGAGGCCGAGGCAGGAGGATAATAAATTTCACACCAGCCTGGCAAACTTAGTGAGGTCCTAAGCAACTTAACACGCCCTGTCTCAAAATAAAAAATAAAAAGGGCTGGGATGTGGCTCAGTGGTAAAGTAGCCCTGGGTTCAATCCTCAGTACAAAAAAAAAAAAAAAAGCATGACTTGTAATAGAACAATTTTAAACAACTTAAATATATCCACCATTGTGCCAACAAATGAAGAGATGTGTTCATATGATTAAATACATGAGAGCAATCAGAGGTCTGGAGTTATATGTATTCATATAGATAATTTTCAAATATAAAGGGTTGAGAAAAAATTGAAATGACTTAAGATATGTGTGTATATTTCTGTAGTTATAATAGAGTTTACAAATATGAAAAAACACCCTATTTCATATATGTCTATATAGCTACTCAAAGATGCAAAACAAAGAAAAAAAACTTAATTTATTTTGGTATTTTTCTCCTGGAGACTAAGGAAAGAGCAGGAAAAAAGATAATGAGAGGCTGAGAGGAGCATCTATAAACGTGCCACAAACTTTTTTTTTTTTTTTTTTTTTTAAGAAAAAGGCTTAAACAAAAGTGGCAGGGGCTGGGGACACAGCTCAGTTGGTAGAGAGCTGACCTCTCGTTCACAAGGCCCTGGGTGCAATCCCCAGCACCACACATACACACACAACTGGAAAAATACATGATCCGTTAAAACAACATGCTTGTTATATTTATGCTTATCTATAAGATTGGAATAATATTTTATAGCTATTGAGAGGAGGTAAGATGCAAATATTTGATCCCCAAACCTTGTTACCTATGAATAAATTTAAAAACGAAACAGAGAATCAAAAGCTATTTTGAACTGAATTATAATGAAAACACGATTATCAAAACTTGTGGGATACAGCAAAATCAATATTGGAGGGAATTTCAATAGTTTTATTATTCATGTTAGAGGTAGTAAAAGCATGGCCTAAAATCAATAATTTACTTTGTGCCTCAGAAAAGGTAGAAATAAATGAAAAATAAATAAGTAACCCCCCCAACATACTCAAAATAATGTGAAAATTCATGTTGCAGGAAACAAAAATCAAAGGTTTTTTAGAAGTTGGGATTTTGAAATGATTATAAAAATTGATAAGTTCACGAAAGCTGTGTGACATGTCCATGCTTAACGCTTTAGAAGAGTTTGAGATCAATGATGCAATCGCCAGGACTGGGGTAGTATCAACAGGGATCTAAAGGGGAGATGAGGGGAGATAGGAAGTCAGAAAAAAAAGAGCTACAGCAGAGTCTATATGAAGAACAAACCCAGTGAAACCCAGGACATGGTAAGGGGGAGAATGCAGGTTAATGGAGCGTTCGGCCATATTTCATGATCATGAGTGAAAAGCAGAGTTTAAAAACAAATATTTTTAAAACAGATTATGATAGCATCATTTTCAGATTTTCAAAGCCCTTTATTTGATGATGAATTTTATGAATTAATATCAGTATTTGGCCCCACATGTATGCCTGGTTTCTTTTTTTATAAAAGTATTCTTCCCTTAAGGCAACCAATCAATCGCCCATTAGATGACCTGTATACATAACGAAGCCAGGAACCAAAAAGGAGAAAGTGTCAATTTCTTCCTTGGGAGTCTTCACCCAGGTTGGGCTCAGCTCCTCACCTTCCCCAGGGTTCACACAGGGACATGTGCCCACTCCCAGACGCAGAGGACAAGACAGTCCTGCTGTCTTGTCGATCACTGGACTGGTTATGATTTTGAGGTAAATTTACTAGGGACAAAAAGGGTAGTGAGTCAGGAGCCTGCCACAACTTGTTCCCTGTGCATTATAATAACCTGTAAATTAGACAACCCACTTTTAACTGAACAGTTTTCACAGACATTCCTCATCTTGTGTTTATCTGGTCATCTGGACACAAACCACCACCTTTAATCCTTCTGACAAAAGACGCCATATTTTGGCTCTCTTGCTTGCTATCACCAACCCTTTCAAATTTACAATTTTGTAGGGTGGGGGTTTCAGGGATTGAATTCAAAGGCACTCGACCACTGAGGTATATCCCCAGCTCTGTTTGGTATTTAAGTTAGAGATAGGGTCCCACTGAGTTGCTTAGCCCCTAGTTTTTGCTGAGGCTGGCTTTGAACTCGCCAATCCACCTGCCTCAGCCTCCTGAGCTGCTGGGATTACAGGACTGCACCACCACACCCGGATACAATTTGTTTTTTATGACCATATGAGGTCAAAAATACAGTTGTTACAATAATTCTCTCCTTTTCATATTTTTGAGAGCAGCATCTACTCCATGCGGTGGATGCTCAAATGTCCTCAGTACACAGAACTCTAAGCCAAAGTTCACCGCGAAGGCCACACCTTGGGATAAAGTCAGGAATGGACACCCAGGTATCTGTGCTTCTCTGAAATGTGGGCACCGGTTGCACTTGTACCCAATGGGTCTCTGAGGTTGATAGCAGGGACCAGAAAAGTCTTCTCCACTGATTTCTTTGATTACTTAATCTGATTCACCTGTTCTTGCTGCTTAATCATAACCTTGATTTCAGGGGTTCATTTCTCTGAACACTCAGTTCTCCCATATTTTTCTTTTCTATTTTTTTTTTTGTTTAGCTCCTTAAACACTTTTTTCTAAATTGTTCCTGTAAATTTCTTCACTATAAATCTGCCTTTTGCCCTTTCCAGTGAAAATTTTACTTGGCAATTATTCCCCATTGAATTTCATACTTTTCTTGTCCGGGCCTGTCTTCAAGCTTTCTTTTATATTCCTTAGAATAAGAAGCAAATGTCTTTGACATTTTCCTTTGTGTCATGAACTAAAAGGAGTCAGGGAAAGGTCTTTTTTTTCTGAGTCATTGTTCTCTCTCTTCTCTCTCCCAGGTTTCACAATGACACTGTGTGCACCAGTGAGGTTTCTGTTAGCTTCTGGGAGGACTTGATTTGTTGACATTTTCTCATGTCATGGGATGGCTGATGCACCCTAGGAGTCCTTCCCTGGGCTCCTGATGGGAAGGATGGACTCAGTCCAGGCCCAGCGTTGGGGGTAGTAAGGACGTGGCTGTGAACTCCCTTGTTCGGGGGCCTCCTGGACATGGACAGAGGCCTCTGGCATCACTCAGAGCAGGGAGCTCGCTGGTTTCCTCACTGCAGCATTTAGCTAACAAGGCTTCCCGAGGAACTCTTGTGTGTCCTTTCCAATTTTTCAATAAAAGCCAAGATGTCTCAAAATGGTTGAGACATCAATTTCCACTGGCATTGACTCATGGGTCAGAGAAGAGGAGAGGGGCCAGAGGTCACTGAGGCTGCTCCTGGGTGTGTACCTACAGGATTGGTGGCTGTGACTAAAATGTTGAAAGGCAAAAGCACACAAAGAACTCCAGGTCAAACATTATGAACAACTTAAGAGGAATGAAAATTCTCCTAAATAACAAAAACTCTCTTTCAGCAATGTATGTGTATGTGTGTGTGTGTGCACATGCATGCGTGTGCGTGTGTGCGTGTGTGTGTGTGTGTGTGTGTTTCAAATTACTTAAAAGAGTAAGCAAGAACGGTGCAGGCCTGCAACCCCAGAAACTTTGGAGGCAGAAGCAGAAGGACGGCAAGTTTGAGGCCAGCCTCAGCAACTTAGTGAGACGTCCCAGTAACTGAGTGAGGCCCTGCCTCAAAATAAAAACCAGAAAGTTCTGGGGATGTGTCTCAGTGGTAAAGTATCCCTTGGTTCAATTCCCAGTACAAAAAAAGAAAAAAAGAAAAAGAAAAAAAAAGGCAATGAATACATTCTTCCAAAGTTTTTTAGCATACACATTTATGGTAAAATCAAAATTTCACCCTACATATATTGAGAATATGATTGAAAATTATTCCGGAATTGCCGCAGTCTGGCTGGGCACAATCAGGAGCCACTTGTCAAAAGAAAGTAACTTTATTTTTAGAACCACACACGCCAAACAAAACAGCCTCTCAGGAAAAACCCTCAGAGCCTCAACTGCCACCACCGGCTTTCCACAAGCCTCTCTCTCCCCCCACAAGCTTCTCCCCACCTCCCACAATCCTCCTGCTCTTGAGGCCGATTGGCTGGGTCACGTGGGCAGAGCCAAAAAAGTCCCCCAATGAGCAGCTCCGTGGTCTGAAAGGGCAGGGAAACAGCCCAATGAGCATCACCGCAGAGGAGCCAATCAGCTAGATGTTGCTGGGGCGCTGTGAGCCAATCATCAGCCGGCAGCTGGAAGTTTGCTGGCAGCTGGAAGTTTGCTGGGGCCGCTTCGGCTGTGGCTCTCAACACGGAATAAAATGCAAGAAGATGATATTAATGAGGGTCGTACTAGCCTAGATTCTGTTGCTGTTAGCACAGTGCCACGGACCAGTGAGGTTTAACCAAGGATGCTGGTCCTGAGGTGCTCACCCATGGGGCCACATCTGTGATGGTCTTGCTGGTCCGGAGGGAGCAGACGCCAGGGAACCTGTGTCTGTGCCCTCTGACCTCAAAGCCACCAGAGTTCTCTCATGTGGCTCTAGCTTGATGACCTCATCCCATCCTAAGTGCCTCCAGAAGGCTCCACCTTCTTAAACCTCATATTTGGGATTAAGTTTCAACAGGAGTTTGAGAAGGGACACACCACACTCCAACCACAGCAAGGATTCAAGGTAATCCCACCACACTGCTCACATCCAGGGGCTAAGGATAGTACTGTGCATTACAAACTTCTACCAGGTTTTAATGATCCCTTTGAAATAGATGAAATTCCTAGTTTATTAATGAAGAAGATGGAGTTCAGAAAGGAGACGATCTTACTCCAAGTAGCTGAGCCTGTAGCTAGTCCATCTCAGATGTCTAAGTTTTCCAGAACCCAGTCTGTGATTTTTCTGCTATGTCGCAGCAGCCAATCTGGAGTGTCCCCTCAAGTCCTCCAGAACTGAGGTAAGCCATACATTTGCCCAGTGTTTTTATGTATCAAGTATCCAGGATACTCGGGATCACAGTGGAAACTTTGAGAGAAAAATCAGCGTCCTGGCGAAGCCGGGGAACCACAAACAGTCTTCACTCACACGTTGAAACCTGCCAGCCTGACCACCTGCAAAACGGCTTAGCAGTTCCTCCAGGGCCGTGCCTGGCACTTTTCATGCCGTATTCACTTGGGAGGACCTCCAAAAGCGGAAAGATGAGAGCCACGGCTCGTTGTCTGTGCTGGACGTGAGAAGGCCACGTGGGCAATGTGGAAACCTGGGGGAAGTTTGTGACTGGCATGTGTTTGTGTTTGTGATGGACGGTACAAATCTGCATGAAGCACTCCTGACCCTTGAAGGAAAGAAGAAAAACATGCTTCAGAGAAAGCATCCTGCACCTCTCCTAAGGAGACACGAAAGTCCACTTGAAACAAGAAGGAGAAACAGAACAGAGAACCAGAGTGCGAGGGGCAAGTCCTCTCCTGTGACCAGAAAGAGGCGAGTGTGGGCACCGCACGTCATCGACCACGGGCACCACCCAGAGGCAGCCCCGGAGGACGGGCATGGGGCCAGAAGAGAGCACAGCAGCCGCTCTGCACGTGGAGGGCCACCACCAGTGTCACCTCCCTTGGCCTAGTGTCACTTTCCCTGCACCTCAGGTTCACTCTAGCCAGGGACTACTCCAGTTTGTAGTGGAACTTTATTTTTTTTTCCACTTTAATTCTTTTAAATATTCCTGTCTTGAACATTTTTATTCAGCCACTATTCATTGGCCGATTTCACAATTTAATGAATTCTTCTAGAATAAGTATATAGTGTTCGTGAACAGAATCTCATCAGAGTTTTCACTCTCCCTCAAAGCACTGAACCAACAAATAAAACAGATTTAAATGATGCCAGGAATCAGACAATGCAACTGTTGCATGGACCAAGGGCAACTTGAGGGATGCACTAGTAAAAAGAGTCCTGGGCTCCTGTTGCCCGTTTAATGACTTTTCTTCGGGTGTCTTTTCCTTGTCTGTGAATAAAAACTTAAGAATGAACTATGACATTTTAAATCATTCATAGTATTCCCTTTTCTCACTTACACTCACAAAACACATATAAATTCAGTATTTAAAATGTTTGAACTTGAGAATTCCAGTATCAGAGCAGAGATGCAGAGGGTTCCAAGAGCATCGTCCCACCTGAGGCTGGAAGGATGTGGACACATGAAGGCGTTTCCCTTCACCCACTGGAGAAAAGAGATTCTAGGGGAAACAACGGATTGAAATCTGGAGGAAGTTGTCTTCAGAGGCAATCTGCACCTGATTTTAAATACATCAAGCTGGCGTCAATGTGATACTCACGGCACTGTGGCTGGGATCCTGAGTGTTCCCCGCGGCCCATGCCTTGAAGTGCTAGATCCTGCTCCATGGGCTACTGGGACGAGGGCCCCCGAGGGGGTGGGGGTTGGCTAAGTCAGGTGTGTGCCTTGGAGGGGACTCTGGGACCCTGGCCATCCTCTCTCTGCTCTCTGGTGCCACAAGGTGAGAGGCTCCTGCCATGACGTGCTGAGCCGCCCCAGGCCCAGAGGCAGGGCGCCAGGGCAACCTGCACTGGAACCACCAAATCTGTGAGCCAGAGGACGCCTTTACCACTTCTAATGCTTTGTCATGGTAATGGGAAGGTCACCAACAGAAGCAGCAAAATAACCACAAGCTCTGTTTTAAAAATCTCTTATTGATAAGTCAATAAATGCATTAAAACAGAAAGCTTTATCAAAACTAGACACACTGCTTTCCTTCATTCCAGGCTCATTATTTACAAATAGGTTAAATCCAGACAAGTGAAAGTTTCAATCTGTAAATGACAACTTTGCGTATTTAGGGTTTGATTTTTATTTCCTTCTTTCATAGATGGTCAATTTAGCAGTTTCATTTATTCTTGATACATAAAACCATTGCATTGCCTTATATTGACACACTTTTATGTCGCTGTGGATTCCAGTGTAGTTTTAAACACCCACTCACTACTACTTCAGAGAAAATGGGAGGCAGGCATCTGTTAATGATCACATGAAGCATCTTAGCAAGTGAACAAGCCTTGTAAGCATGCAGGAGATGACTTCTTACATACACCCATATTACTCACATGCCTTCAAGTGCATGAACCATGCTAAATGGTCTATAAGAATAAGCCTTTTTTTAAGATAAGAGAGTAACACACACACACACAATTACTTAGTGGCTAAGATTTCTATTTCTATTGAACTTAAATTTCTGATTATTAAAAAAAATTCATCAACTAGCTTCATTTGTAAAAATAGTTTAAGTTTTTAAATTAAGAAACTTGGAAATTAAGTATATATTCTTGTATACTGTTATTCATATGAGATATTTTCATAATTACATATCAATTCATTTCAATAAACTTTAAATATCCAAAATCATAAATGTTGTATAGACATTTTATCACCTTAAGTGATATGTAAAGTAATATAGTAAGTTTAAGGCTGCAACAGATTAACTAGTCACTTCATGCAAACATAAATCTTATTTTTCAAAACTTCTGTATTATACTCTAAGCAGATCCAAATCAGAGAAAATGCATGTAGATATATATTTTCAGAGAAAAAAATTGTCTTATTTGTTCTTTCAATCTTTCTTACACATATTTGAATTCTTACATAAAAGTCTTTTGAATTAATATTTCTATGCAAGAAATGATGTTCTTTTAAAATTTCTATGACATCTCAATCATTGGAAGTTTGTTTTCTTTATATTCTAGTGTCTGGAGTGGAAATATTAAACATATAGATACATAAAAATTTCCAATTACATGTCAGATCATAGCTTTATCAAGTAATAATACAATTTAATAATACCTCCAAAGTAAGAAAATATTTGTCATGCACGCACACACACACACGCATTTCTGAGACATAGATGAGCAGTGCAGTGCGTATAGCTTCAGTGTATAAACTTAAGTATGCTCACAATGTAATACAGGAAAAATAACCCAATTAAAGAGGACTGGAATAGATGTGTCTCCAAAAATGACATAAAGTGCATCATGGGTAAGACAAAATGGGCCAACAGGACTAATTAGCAAGTAAGTGTAAATCAAAACATCTGTTCGATGCCACCTCACATTCCTTAGGATGGATATTATCAAAAAAGAAACACGTTGGTGAGGGACATCTGATCCAGCAGCTTCTGGGCACACACCCAAAGACAACGAATTGCCACCCCACGGAAACATCCTCCCTCCCACGTCACTGCTGCACAACTCACAGCCCAAGGAGGAAAACAGCTCAGTGTCCATTGGTGGACAAGTGGGTAAAGAACTGTGGGACACATAAACATCGGAACATTATCCAGCTCTAAAAACAGAGATTTGTCACTTGGTACAAATGGTCAAACCTGGAGGACATCATCCTAAGGAGCCAAAGGAAAAGACTTCAAGATCTCACCTGTGTGGACACCTTAGTCACTCTGCTTGGCTGAGACCAAATACCTGATGAGAACGACTTAGAGGATATAAAGTTTACTCTGGCTCCTGGTTTCAGAGAGTGCTGTCCACGGCTGGTGGACTCCACGGCTCTGGGCCTGAGGACAGACAGAACATCATGGCACAAGGGCACAGGGAAGAAAGTGCTCAGCCCACGGCAGCTGGGGAGCAGGCGGGAGGGGCTGAGGAGAAGGGAACCCTTCAGGGAGCACCCAGGGACCTGCATCTTCCCACCAGGTCCCACCTCCCCGCAGTCTGTCCAGCTATTAAGACCCACTGATGAGGTCAGAGCCCTCGTGATCCAATCAGTCCTGAGAGCCCCACCTCTCCGCCTGGCTGCTGTGGGGACCATGCTTGCAACAGAGGAGCATTGGGGGGACATTCTAGATCCAAACCATGACAACAGGAATCAAAAATAGAATCAAATATACCAAACTAGAGAACAAAGCAGTGGTTATTAGGTGCACGTGGAGGTGAGTAGGGAGATGTCTGCCAGAGGATAGAAAGTAGCAGATACGTAAAATAGACAAGTCTATAGATAAAATGTAAAACAGGAGAACCAGAGGCAATGAATTGGTACTGTATGTAGGATTCATACTGGATTTATAGGCTCTAGCTGCTTTTGATATAGAAATACAAGGCAACTGTATGAGATGATGAATATTCTAATTTACTTCATTATAGTTATCTTTTTTCCTTTTATCTATCCATCTATCTCCCATATCATGTTGTAAACCTTTAAAGTACCTTATAACATTTGTTTAAAAGAAAAAAAAAAAAGAAACTGAAGACTCTCTTAAGATTTATAGCTGCCTTGGGAAAATATTAACTTAGAGGGAAGTAAAGAAGGACTAAATTCATGACCTGCAAAATGTAGAGTATATTTTCATTTGAAAGGTAAAAAAAAAAAAAAGCAATTGCAATTACTAACTGTGGAAGGACAAAGAAAAGGTGCATCTGCACAGGGAGCTCAGAATTTTTGAAACATCAGGCAGATCCCCAAGAGATGTTCTCATTTCTCGTGGACACAATATTTTCTTCATGAATTTGAATTCACAAATGGAAAAAAAATAGACAAGCCTCCCAAATCAATTACTGAACTATATTCTCTGTTATCCCTCACCAACAGAAAACAGGAACCCTCATCTTGACAAATTATCAAATGGTCAAATCATAAAGTCAGATTCCCTGCCTCTTCTGCCAGTAAGAGTTAATGTGTTAGGCAAATTTCCATTACTGTAACTAAATACCTGAGATAACCAACCTAAAAAGAAGAAAGGCTTATTTGGCTCAGTTTGGGAGGTTTTCATCCTTGAGTAGTTGGCCTATCACTCTTGTGCTTGTGGCAAGACAGTATATCCTGGTGGAAACTCATGGTGGAGGAAGCTGCTCACCTCATGATGGCCAGGAAGTGAAGGAGAGATGAAGTGGGAAATGCCAGAGTCCCATGATCGCCCTCAATGGTCTAACTTGCTCCCACCTCTTGGAGCCCACCACTGCCTAGAGTCCCTGGCTGGGGACCACACCTCTCCTGAAGGGCCTTTGAGGAACACTTTTCCAAAAGATAGCAGAGGAAAACTCACTGCCCTTAAAAAATCAGGTTTTCACAAACAGAAGGTACTCTCCATGTGCAGTCCCTTTGTAGAAACACCACCCTAACCAGGACTTTGGTAGGAGAAGGAAAGAAGAACAGACTTACTCAGAAACAAACTGCAAAATTACACACCATCAGCAACAATCCGAAGGAGTAGAATGTGAAAAGTACGGTTCTGCTCTGACCTGGGGATCATTCTGCAAGGTGAGAGTGCATGTGCCTGGGCTGAAGGTGTCCTGAGATGCACTCAGACAACAAACTCTAATTGGCTGCCTCAAGAGAAGCCACTTGGAGGATTGGTTGCATTGACGAATTCTGCCATACTATCAAATTGTGATTTTAAAGAATTTACAAGTAAATTTTTTACAAGTCCTCTTGTGCCTGTGGCAAGATGGTTTCCCAATATGTTCATTCTCATGCAAACCTAGAGAATATAACAAGTTCTGTTAGCTCCATAATGAAGAAATAGATCAGATGTTAAAACAGGTTTTAAGGACTTTTGAGAAGCTGGGCATTTACAAGCATTATTTTTAAATAAGTGTATTAAAATAAGATCATTATCTTAAAAATAAAACAGATTAATGAGCTATAGGATAATAAAACCACAGCCTTTGGACTTATCTCTTCAGTTGTTCAGAAATGTACAAGTTGACTTGTGACCCTTCAGTGTTGTGGGCACTGAGCAACCAAAACACAGGTGTGTGGCCCTAAATTAAATAACCTCAGGGAAGGCAGAAAATAATGCACTGTGATGTATTGTATCCTCTTTTGCCTTATTTCCAAAATTTGGACAGCTTTCCAACACTGTAGTTTAGGTTTTCTAATTAGTGACCATTGTCATTTTATTTAAAATTATCTTGTAATAGGGATTCCCTGTTAAACTTGATTAACACTGAAATATGTTTCCCAATATGTTCATTTTCATCTTCTTGAAACTATAATTACTTTTATTGTGTCATTATTCAAGATTTCATCTTTATATACTGATTATTAAAAAAAAATAAGAGCTTGGGACAGGATTGGTATTAATTTAATCCAGTCAGTATTATCAGATTTTTCAAATACAAAGGACAACAATATGACCTAGTTAGGGAATAAAATATGATTATGGCTTTGAAATAATTGAAATTTAATATTGTTATTAATATTTTAACAATTCATTGCATTTAATAGTTACTAATTATGTAACAAATTGGTAGTGCACAAATTTAGTGTTTTTGCCAATATCATTGACAACCAAGAGGAAATTCTATAAAACAAAATTCTATAAATCAAAATCTATAAAAACAAAATTTAATGATCTACCTTGATCAGGCAATATGAACATAATATTACAGAAGCACACAGATTGATATATAGTCTGCTTGAATTTTTGCTATATGTATACTTTTTTAACTTATAAATAAATACATCTATTTTTTTCATGAAAGACACACAGAACTCTCACAATATTTAGTATTTTTATGCTAGTATTTATCACTTTTACAAGATAATTAACAGGTGGCTTTAGTTTTCTTTTATTTAAAATATTGTGAATGAAAGCACACAAGAATTTTCAATTATTCAATCACAATATATTTGCAAACATGACTGTGCAATATTAACTTCCCTCATGTCACTGGTGATATAAATCTGTCATTTATGTCTGGTGTATTTAAGAAGCAGAAAGACATCATCCCAGGAGATGACTGTGATGTTTCACGTACCACTTTCACCGTTCTGTTGTGAGCATTATTCTAAAACAATAGACTCATGAGGAAAATGTCTTGCCTCTTTCTGAATAGATTCTAAGACTGAAAGAGCCTGCAGAGAAGGGATCTTTATCTGAATTTTAGAAGCAATGGCTTTTCTTATCTTCATCTTGCACACACAGAGGGCTGCGCTATAATGGCTGCCCTTTTTCCTTGAGGGTGATTACCATATTTTCACTGCTATCCTTTTATCTTCCTTTTCTCTTTATGAGAACTGAATGGACTGAAAGTCACATAAAATGAAAGCAAGAGGGAAATTTTGCCTATTAATTGGGTGATTCTTCTTTTCTGTTTTCTTTTTGTGCTTGTGTTCCAAGGGAGGTGCTCTCAGGCTTGCTTCTAAAGAATGACAGATGCTCTGGGCTATTGGCTAGTTCAGATGATGGAGGAGAAAGGAGCGTGGAGGTATTCGTCAGTGGCTTCTGCCCTGGTAGAATTCCAAGAAAAATGAAGACAGCTGGGCTGGAAAGAACACCCCAAGTTTGACTAATAGCAAATTGTTCTTTGAAGCTTTTCTTAAAAGTAGGAATAAGAACAAATGAAATAAACCAGACGAAATGAAATGAGTTTACAGCCTCACATGCTCCCATGAGGTTGCTTTTTCTAAGCAATGATGAGGCCTCATTGAAGGTTGTATAGGGCCCATTGGGCAAGAAATTCTTGGAATCTCCCTTTGGTTTATAGCAATTAGCTGTTTGAATGCAGCGTTTTTGTAGCAATTAACTTGGTGGAAAAAGCTTCTGTTAAATTATCTTTGGATAATATTCACAAAACTATCAGCAATTGTTTTGTGTAATAAGTAAGTCTTTGTTATTTCTTTGGCCTTTGTGGTGGTGTTGTTACAAAATATTTTTTTCCATATAGGAGGGCCAACTTTGTTGTTGAAGTAAACCAGGGACCAGAGGATGGGATTATAAATGCATTAAAGGACAATGCCCTCCCTGTGGTGGGTTAGCTGCCAAAGGCAAAGAGGTTTTCCGACTGCAACAAATTATCTTGAGACTTGCTGTTTAAAGCTGTTCCTTATGAATGCTGTGTGTCGTTAAATGAGGTAAATCAAATAATGTTCTTTTGCATACTGACATTTTAACTCACATACTCAAAACCTATTCCCAAGTTATTAAGATAGATTGATCTGGATTCCTCCAAAGGAAAGGGAACATCTCCTAATCATTGGGATACTCAACTACAAAAGAATGTCATATGTCTATCCGTGTTATACTCCTGTCCACGTCTGTCTCTATGTTAGTTGATGTCTGTTTCTGTGCAGACACTGGCTCATACCTACCAGACCTGATTCTGGACACCTCCCACCGTAAGACAGGTTCTCTTCTCCACACACCTTGCATGGTGACCCCACATCAGCATGGCTAATCTCACCCTGCAGCAGGCAGACATGATATAAGGTAATTTTCCTTCTGTCGGCAAGTAATGAAAACCCACCTGCCCACCTCAAATAAACCTTAGGAAAATAGATTCAGGTTTAGGAGATAGAACATCAGGATTATTTGTCACTATCGGGGAAGTCCGTTTTGAGTGACCTATCTGGAACTTGGCCACGTTTACATGGTGTTTACACAACTTGCCTATTGCAAGGCCCCTGAGGATATCAAAGCCAAATCCTGGCTCCTCCAACACACCTTGTTGGTGGGTCCCTTGGCCACACCCAGCTGGAGGTGGAGAGGCTTGGGAGACACTGCCTCGGTTCCCCTACCTCATGGGGAAGGGGCAAGGGTTATTGGGTGTGAATGTTCACTCCTGCTTCTCCATGAGAACGTGTGGACGGGCTGGAACGGTTGGTGGACCAGGAAGGACCAACATAACCAAGGCTGGGTTTGAACAAAGAGAATGTAAGAGACAAGGACTTTGAAAAACTCAGCACATACCTAAGATGAGGCAAGTTAGGAGGAGATGCCTAAAGGGGTCTGAAGTCAGGAGCGATCCTAATCAGAAACACCACATCAACAACCAGGCGGCATGTGGCTCCCACAGCCCTGAGGTTATAAATACCCTGTCTAGCTGAACCTCATCTTAGAGGAGAACATGGAGAGCCTGAGACAGGCCAGCTTTACTTTTACATAAAGACATGATGCTCTCAAGATGCAAATGAAATAAAAATGTAATAAGTGCAAAATGTATTTTCCTATATGAATTTGGATCCATTTTTACCTTGACAGTTTGCTCAAAAGAGTCCAAGACATTTCAGAAATATTGGAATAAAATGAGATATTTGAATAGAAAAAGACTAAAATAGTGGTCCATCCTCTCCTTATCCTCTGCGCAGTGATGTAGGGCTGTGTCTTAGTCATCTTTTTTGATGCTCTGATTAAAGGGCCTGACTGGCACAATTGTAGAGGGGGTGAAGTTTATTTGAGGGCTCACGGTTTCAGGGATCTCAGTCCACAGAAGTCCAGCACCATGCCTCAGGGCTCCAAGTGAGGCTGAACATCCCCCAGAAGAGTGTGCCAGAAGGAAATGGCTCACATGATGATCAGAAGGCAAGAAGGGATTCCACTCACCAGATACAAGTATATACTCAAAGCCACGTCCCCACCCCTCCAGCCACCACCCAGTTGATCCTATCAGGGATCACTGCACTGATTAGGTTAAGGCTATGACTCAATCACTTCTCCTCCAAACCTTCTTGCATTGTCTCACACCTGAGCTTTTGGGAGACACCACATCTAAACCATAATAGGCTGGTATCAAACACGCCTAGAAACGAGCAGAGATGTCTTTTCTTTCCCACTTGAATGGTAGTAGATGTGAGTGTGTCATCTCACAAGATAAGAGAGCTGAAAAGTTTTAGAAATCTATCATAGGGTAGCAAACAAAGGAAGACATATTTTAGAAGAAAGTTATTCGAAAACACTTCTTTTGAAAAAAATCTCTAAAATTAAGTTCAGAAACATAAATCTTCATAGAAGAAAGGGGTACATGGATATCTTGTGTTACGCTTTTATTTGGGATGCTGTTAATGAGTAACAGCACTAGAGTGTACAGTGTTTGATAATTTAAGCCACAAAATGACTGACATGTCCCTGGTCCTTCATTGTTCAGGCTTTGGTAAATCCAGTCTCCCTTTGTGCTAGCCAATGATTCTGTTTGGAACTATTTTTAGGTTTTCCTTTATGTCTTTGAAAGAGCGTTTGCTGAGTATGCAGTCTTACAGGAGTGCAGCTTCCCTGATCAACTGCACTGTGCTTACCCACATGGGGCTAGATCTGGGTGCCTCCGAAGACACTTCAATGCCTCTCTCAGTGTGCCACCCAGCCAAAAGTCTCCTACAGTGTCACCCCCACGTGCTGCTCCTGTCAGAACTCTGTGTCTAGAAGGACGAGCCTGACTCCCCTCTGGGGTGCCTGGGAAGTTCTCTCACTGTTGGTTCTTGCTTCTGGTGACCCTGTTGTAGAAGTAGCCCAAGGACACAGGGACCCTTTGCTCTTTTATCTCAAGTTCAAGCGGACCTCACAAAGCTGCCAGCAGAAGCCAACCAGAGGAAGGTGGTTTACGTAAGTCATGAGTTACCTTGTACCACACGGGGTGGACAAGGACGGAGTGACCGGCTGTTTGTAGGTCAGAGAGTGCCCCAGGGACTTCCCTCTCCTAGGAGCTGCCTTCCCACTCTCCTCCTCACTCTCCTGTGCTTTGTTGTCTCTCCAGCTCCCTGACACCTGCAATCTCACCCTCCCTGCACCCACGAAGACACTCCTCCATTGAGGGTGGGAGTGTAGACATCTAAGCTCAATTCTTCACAGGAGGAGAAGGGAAATGAGAATTTTCAAAGATAGATTTACGTGTGGACAACATTAGCAGATTTGTAAATGTTGGGTACTAAACTGTTTACTTTGCTGAATGTGCATCGGATACAGATGTGAACATTCTCAGATGATTCCATAGAGGCTTCATGTGTTTGGGTACTATAATGCACTTTTCTAATTAGTGATGAAAACACTTCATGGTGTGCATTGCGTATTACAAAGACTACATCCATATAAAAGCCATTAAAGAGAAGCTAACAACAGATACTGTCTCAATGCTTTGGTTGTCTTTGGACACTAAATGACATGCACCAATACTTCAGGCCGTTGCCTTAATATTCCCCAGTCAGGGAGCCACAGCACCATCAGTCATAATTCCAATTCTGAAACCATCACAGATGTTAAGTTAGAAAATGAAGGATAAGTTTTTGACTTTCAAATATAAGATTTTTTTCTGAAAAAAAATCCCACATTTATTTTTGTCTTTGACATGATAATCTAAAGGTTCTAATGAAATGCAGCATAACAAGTGTTTTAATGAATTTTCATGTGTGAATTTGCATTCATTTTTACCTTGAAAAGTTTTAAATTAATTTGGACTTCTTCAAATAGCTGTGTGATTGATGTGGGAGACTCCCTGGTGGTACTACGTAACAAAACATAGTAACAAGGGATAACAACAAAACCAAAGGGCTTAAGCAAATTAACTAATCAAAAGAAGTGAAAACAGAACGATTTCTGCTCTGGCACAGTTGGGCAGGTTGCCTCGGGCCTCGCTGGGTGCTAAGGCTGAGGCCAGTCACCTGGATGACCAGTGTCGACCGATCCTCGAGCTGGCAGCTTCAAGTCCAACAGAAGGGCTTCTTGCCAACAGCTTCCAGATTTCTCATGGGCCTTCACTGGTCTGGCTTTGGTGTTCACCCCCATTGGTCACTCTCAGCAGAGACATGGTGTCACAGAGATCCCTGGAGACCCCGTGTAAACACTGGTTCAGTGGAAGGACACTGGAGCAGAACGAGGGAGGAAGGGCAAGCAGGTGGCAGGAGGAGAGAGTCCCCTCCTGCTCACGCTGTCCGTCAACTATCCACTGTGTCTGCCATGTCTGCGGTGAGGCAGAGACCCAAACAAAAAAGGCCTACCTCCTACCTCGTGTGGTCAGGAGAAGAGGCCATCACCAAGTAAACACCAAATAATGCACAATAGGTGAGGGCTGGGAACAAAATGGGGAGGGGGGGTGTGGTGGGCAGCCTTGTGGTGGCTGAGGAGGGTCGTGAGTGTTCAGAGAATTCTAAACACTGTAAATATTAAATTTGGAGACAACTACTAATTTTTCAGTTGCAAATTAAAAAGACACATAAGTACAGAGTCCAAACGTATTTCTCTTAGGTCTAAAATAAATGTTCCTGTAGATCTGTGTACTTATGTGTATGTGGAGTGGATTTAATATGAGCACATGAATGTTAAAAATTTCCTCATGAATTATCTTCAACAATATTTGCAAGAAATTAACGATGTTTGTTTAGAAGAAGCAACACTTTGCCTCTACTGCTGCAGAATTGCTGCATGGCTCCTGATGATTAAACTGACATGAGACAGAGCAGAAAGGGGAAACACATGCAGATTTATTTCATCCAAGTTTTACAGGACAGAGTTTTTGTAGGAACATGAAAACTGAAAGATGATGTTTGAGTTGAACACTTAACATGTGGAATCAAAGAGCTGTGAATAGTGAGACTGTCACAGAGCCCTGGGGAGGTTGCCAGCTGGTGGAGGAATGACCAGGGAGACAGGCGGCTTGGAAGAGGTCTGCTCACAGACTTTCCTTCCGCAACCCCCATCCTTGGTAGAAGATGACACAGTGTTTTCTTTCTGGTGTAGGAAGAGAAGCTTCCTCCTGGGAATTTCACTTCCTGCTTTTACAAAAGAGAGTGAAGGTCAGAGTGATCTTCTCGCACTGGCTGTTTTTTAACAAAAACACTTACTGTGCCAGCGCAGCGTGTTTCGGTGCAACATGTTCCTGCTCTTCCCTGGCTAACTTGCCTTTTAGAGAACAGCGCAGCTCCCTTTCCCAGGCATCGGCCCAGCGACAGCCTCTCACGGACTCTTTTACAGAAGTGAAGTTTCAAAATATTGATGGATGTGGTATCGTTGAAAGAAAAGAAAATTTTAAATATAATGAATTCATTTAGGGGTATAAAAATATGTAAGCATGAATTTTAATGTACCTACTTGACATTTTAAAAATATTTCTGAATCGCTCTAATGTACTGGAAAAATTAACCATGAAACTACATAAAAACATTGATATGAAGACCCACATTTTCCGTTTGGCCTTAAGATGTACTATATATAGTCAACAGGGCACTGGTGCCCAGCATGGAGAAGACGCTCAGAAGGTGTTGGCTCAGGACCAAAGGAGCAGGGAAATCAGTCACCAGCCAGCCCACCCTTGGCAGAGAGGGGGTCTTAGCTGTTGAAATGAGGGGTTTTGCTTTCAGTTCTGGTCTGACATGCCCTCCTTGGCCAGACTGACTGACTGAGCACTAGGTAGAGCAACAAATGCCCCGGAGGCATCAGGAAGGAGCTCAGGAGGTTGGTGAGTGTCTTTCTTCTGTGGTTCTGTTCCATCACTCTGGGTCACCTGGAGCTTGGTTCTGGTAGTCTGACACTACTGTAAAGAGATATTTGTCGAGCATTTATCTGTCGTCCCAGGCACTTTATTTGAAGATTAAATCTATATAAAACTTTAAGAGGTGAGGAAAGCTAGGCACCCAGGATTTATAAAACTTAAACCGCCCATCTACTCCAGTGAGGCCTGGCACAAGCCCTGGTGTGGGGCTCAGGAGTCAGCCATTCAGGCACCTGAGGGAGAGTGACCTGGTACCCGATTTCTCAAGTCACTCTAAAATATCACATAAAACACAGACTCTTACATAGAAAGTCTGTGTTTTCTTTTTCTGCTGACAAAAAAAGCCCTTGATATTCCCAAGGAAAAAAAAATATATATGGGCTTCCTACTAAATATGACTAATGGTCTCAGAACTCTGTAAAATTTTAATGAACTAAGAAGTTATTAAATATTATACGAACTCTGAACCCATAGGTAGCCACCTATCTGAATTACATAGGAGCCTGTTTCTTTTTCTCCGTAGGCAAATAGGTAGAACCTCATAATTCTAATTTGATTTCCATATCATTGTTAACACGGTTGCGCCCCTTGTAAGGGAAGGTTGGCAGGTCGTCCTGCGCGGAGTTGTGGCGCCTGCCCTCCTGGGATGACAGCATTCTATGGCCCTTTTGTAGCCATTGTCACTGCTGCTGGCTTTCTGCATTGCTGGGGAGTGACGAGGGGACAGTTTTGTCCTTGGTGGCCTGAAGAGTCATCGGAAGGATAAACAGGATGGCATTAAAATGAAGGTGATTTCTCCAGCTGCACAATGTCTGTGTCTGGAGGGAAAGTAAATTAATAACACAAGCACTTGTCCTCTGGTGGAGAAGCCTGAATGTAGAGGAGGAGCCAGCAGAAGACACAGCCAGCGTCCTGCTGGATGTCCCTGGGCCTTCAGGAGCTGCAGTGGGAACCCAAGGGCACAGTGGAGAGACGACCCTCGGACTTCAGAGACACCCCTCGTACAGGAGGAGGTCACAGTGGAAGAGTCACGTCTAGAAAGACAGACACTAAACATATGCTCTTTCAAAAGTCTTTTAAATATTTTGAATTCCATTTCTAATTTACTTCAGTACATTAACAAAGTATTTCCTGGTAACTTTGATAGAAGTAGGATTACCACTGAGAACTTTTAAATTTGGCATCCTTCATTACTTTGCATTCCTATTTTAAATGTGTCTAGTGTGTACATTAGTGTTTTACTTAACTTTTCCATATTTTTAGTTATTTTAAAGAACCCATCCAGGTGTGCTGGAGCTCACCAATAATCTCAGTGTCTCCGGGGGCCAAGACAGGAGGATCATAAGTTCAAAAGCAGCCTCCACAAATTAGCTAGGCCCTTAACTAATTAGTGAGAGTCTGTGTCTAAATTAAATATTTAAAAAGGGCTAGGAATGTGGCTCAGTGGTTGAGAGCCCCTGTGTTCAATCCTTGGTACCAAACAAACAAAACCCTAAAGTGTTATACACCCATAACTGTACATCATAATGTAGAATTATCATTTTAATAGCACTATTTGAAATTTTCTTTAATAATCAAGATATTCATACTCAAATTGTTTGATTTATCATTCACCTGTTTTTCTTTCCCTCATAAATCATGTGTTTTTTTATTTCTAAATAGTTTCATTTGATGCTTTAAATTGATGTCTGATTTCCAACCGCCTCCTGAGATGCTTGCTTCCCCTCCATCTTGACATGTGGTGAATCATAGAGCTCATGGTCTACTCTTGGAGAACAGTCCACAGTTGGGCAGCGAGTCATCCTCTTAACGTGTCCACCTGGGCCTTTTCCCTGGACTTCATTCCCTGGGCTGGTCGGGAACAGCGAGAGCAGAGCCTGAGAGCTGTTCTGCAGGTTGGTAGTTGTGGGATCATGGATAATGATGCAGGGATTCCTCCCCAAGTGGCCAGACTGAAGCTCCTGGAGTGTCCCCGCCCGTCACCATTCTGCAGAGGCTCCGAGGGGCTCCGAGGGGCTCCGCGTCTCCTGCTAACTGGCAGCATGACGCGTGGGGCAGCTTTCGTGATGCCAGTCTCCTTTCGTTCTTGAGGTTTGAAAGGGTGTTATCAGGCATTTAAATGACGTCTTTTCATTGTCCATTGGGTCATTTTGTTGTGTCATCATGCTGCAAGTTAAGATAAAAAAAAATTCTTTCACTTACTTTCTTCCTTGTTATCTATGTTGCCACAGTACGTCTTATTAAAAAATATTAGGTCTCAGAACATTTCTAGATCTTTGTATTTACCAAATAATGCTAATTGTCACTTTTGTAGCATCTTCATGAGAAAATATTGCTTCAGTTTCGCTAAACAACATTGAAGACTACTGTATTTCTCAATGACAATGAAACAGAAAACTTCTATCCTTCACTTTATTGAAAGGCAGTGGTCCTCAGTGGTTAGTCCTGGGGTTTAACAGACCTGGGCACAAATTCTCTAGTTTTACCTGTTCTCCCAAAGTTTGCTTTTCCTCGTCTGTAAAATGGGCAAAGAGCTTTAATTTCCTTATTGCAAAAGGAGAAGCAATGTTTATTTAGAAGACTTCCTAAAAAACTTAAGTACATCTATTAATCAATATTTATGAGCCAGACACACAGTAACTTGTCAGTCTTCCCACTTCTTTTCCTTGTTATATTTCTTAAATTCCTGTGCAAGGAATTCCTACTCTTAAAATCTGAAGACATTATTTTAATGACTAAACACTAAAGAAATATATACTACAATTCATGTACCAGGCTAAGCTCATGCTATTTTGTATAATCCTCTAAGCTCTATGATGTGGGTACTATTTATTTATTTTAATAAAGAATAATCTAACCTTGGAGTGTTTAAATAGCATTATCTGAGGTCACAGGCAGCCAATGACGGTGTAAGGCTTGAGTTTAATATGCTTACACAGAACTCTGATATTTCAAGGCACAGTTTAGCAATTACTTCATGATGAACACTGAATACTTATACCAGAAAAATAAGTTATGAAAACTTGAACTTAGTGGCAGAGGAGATGGCGTGTGGTCACTGGTGCTATTTGAGAGAGGGAACGGAGTGGGAGACTAAACAAAGAGAAAGTATAAAATGAGGGTGGGTGGATGTGTCAGGAGAAGTTCCTGAGTTATCTGAGGCCAAGAACAGGAGGAAAACCTATTTTTGTTTTCCGTTCATCAAAAAGAGGGAGCTCAATTCGGTTTTGCTGCACTCTAATAGTCTGTTGGATGCACCGGTTTGGAGATCAGGAGAGAGGACTGAGTGAAAAAGTAAAGGGGGGGGGGTCCCTGCTCGCAGGCCAGGGTTAAAGGTGTGCATCTAAGACCAATACCAGAGAGAACAGCAAGGCTGTTAGGGAGGTAGGTTTCATGATATCAACGGGAGTGTTAGGACCCTGAAGCCACAGAGGTCAAGTAGCACTGATTAAAAACCAGAAGCCAAGGGTTGTGTTCATAGCAATGGCCAAAAGTGACCAGAAAGGCTAGAGGGGGAGCCAGGGAACCTGACCCATAGAGAGATGGAGATGGTTGATAGGATTCACCATGGCGTTCCCATGACCATGGAGAGTCTACACCGTGGTGTGCCTATTGGCTGCTTCCACAACTCAGGAGAAAGTTCATGACAAATACTACTTACTCCCACCAGCAGAAAGAAACCAAGGACAGATAACTAAGAAGCAGAATTAACAATGAAATTTTTAATTTCTTCCACATTTTTCCAGCCTGGAACCAGTTTTCGGATTCAGAAGACATAGAAAGGTCCTGTGGCAAGGTCCTGTAGCAAGGTCCTGTAGCAAGGTCCTGTGGCAAGGTCCTAAGGAAAAAACCTGCAGCACTAACACAAGAACATAGTGCCATGGGGCTGCTGGACAGCTGCTCCAAAACAGGACGCCGAGGGAGCGTGCCCAGTTATTTCAACAGTCAGAACTGACGTTGACGTCAAGAGCCCTAAAGTATCATCATGGTTTCCTTATTAGACTTAAGACTTGAGGGAACAAGATGACACACGAAGTCCTGGCCAGAGTGGGATTCACAGTGGGCTTGCTGTGTCCACAGATTCTAGTGGTCATCTCCCCATCAGTGAATAACTGGAATGGACATGTCAGTTAGTTGGTGCAAACCTCAAAGTGAGTATAGGGTCAGTTGGAAAGATACTACATGGAGGACGGTTAAGCAGAGGCCATGAAACTCCCAAAAGTCCTTATAAATTAAATCCCAAATGATATCACATTCAAGAGCTGATGGGGGAAATTAGCGCTGCCCTAAGAGACCTAGGACACAGGGATGGTAGGTCTGACCAGGTATTTGTCTAAGTCATCAGAATGATCTGACAGACTCTGTGGAATGGCTGTAGACGACTTCAAGTTCAACCAAGAAAGAGCCCCAAAGGCAATCTAAAATCCAGCTGATAAATCTGTGCTAGAAAAGATGAATCCAACCACAGACCCAGGCTGTGTGTTGTTGACTTAGGAATGGTTTCTAACTTTTTGAGAATAAAGGATCAGAAATAATTTGCATTCACAAAGAGGAAACAGCACACAATGGCACTTCTGCCTCAGGAGCACCTGCTCACAAAATTTGTGTCCAAGAGATCTAGATCTGCTGGGCTTGAAGAGGATCAGAGCGACAGACTCCGTTCATGGCATGATGTCCTTGGACCTGATGAAGAAGCCGTGCAGTGGAAGAATTGGTAATGCACATAGACACCGGGCACCGGTGAAAACACCCTCTGTACATTCTGGGACCTATCACCTCAGTGGAAGCTCCAGGGGTCTGGAGGTCAGGAGCTCTTGGACTATTATCTCCAAAGCGAAAGAAAGATCACTGAGTTTTGTACCCTCAACCAGCACAAAGGAAGAAGTGTTCCTGGTGACTCTCTTTGGGTTCTGGAGGAGCATATTTCACATCCACCATTCCAGCTCTTACCCGACAGCTCACAGCTTGGGCAGAACCCAGAGCTGAAAGTATCCATAGTAGGCATTCTGTAGGGCAGTCACCTTGTGGTTTGGGCCACAGCGCACACAAGGTGCCACGTTGTTGGAAATATCCATGGTGGAAAAGCATATCTGGTATCCCAGAGAGAGAACGAGAATGGCCATTGCCATCTGAGCCAAGACCATGACATCTGCAGCAGAGAGTTAGGTGTCATTTAAGTCACTCCCGGCATGCAACGGAGTCTTGGTGGAAATGGAGTGCCTGACTGTTGGAATGCCAGTTACCGTGAGTCCAAAGATGCTCTCCATGGACTGGGCCTATCAGAACACCCGGACATCATCAGGAACACCCAGCAGCAATCCAACGAAAGATGGACATAGACTTTGGGTTTTGAGTGCACACATCAGCCCAAGCCACCTGAGCAAGGAGCCTGCGCCCCAAGACGTGGCTGTCTCCACTAAGTCCCCACCCTGGTGGTGTGGAGGTCCTGTTCCACCAGCTGAAAAGGGTGTTTAAAGCCTGCCTCAGAGTTGGGCCGTCTCACAGGCGGATATAAACCACCCATGAACTGCAGCTGCCTGGGTGTTTCCTTGAAAGACAGAGATAAAACCCTCCCTGCAGAGCCAGCTTTGAGAGGCACAGGAGCCCTAAACAGGGAAATGGCGACGTTTAAGTGACATTTAGAATTCAAATGGCCTGGCTGGATAGTTATTGTTTTAGTACCTAATTTTATCAAATAAAAATCTGACTTTAAAAAACATTGATTCTTTAATAAATGGTGCTGATTCACCATTTCATGTTGAGAAAGAAGCAACTTACTGTGTATGTTGAGAATTCAATTTTGAATAAAATATATATTTTTGTAAAGTAAGTTTCCATAATTTGAAAAGAAAGCAAATGATTAAGAGTGCTGAATTTATGAGATCCGTGTGGATAAACCCTTTGAAGAAGACTGATTTGGCAGTGTGGATAATATAGATAACAACCATATTTTGCTGGTTGCTCAAAATTAATATTATTTTTCTCTTTTTATTCATCAAAACATATTCTTTCAACTTTGAATGTTGCCAAGTAGAGACAAGCTTCCAGATCTACTGGCCACAAAGAGTAAAATGATAATATCTCTGGAAATGAAAACATAACTAACTCCAGGATGGAAAAAAAAAATCTTTGAATAATCAGGGATTTCAACTCCTGTTTTATATAAAACTGTATTTTGATTCAATTTTAGAAAAGGGTCACTTTCACATAGATGACATAAAATAATAAACACGTCTTCTCATTTATTAGAAAACTCCTTGGAACATGGAGAGAGAGCACATATGTGATGGCACACATACAATCTATAGGATTGGCACAGTGTGGTGTAAATTTCGATATAAAAGAAATCTTTCAAGAATCATAGAAAAATAAAACCAACTGTGTGGTATTATTATTAATGTTGACTTTAATCCCATACATAAATCTATAAAGACATTTGTTTGCCGTTATATCACTTGGGGGATATTGAGTGTTCTTTTACTACTCAGATGTAACTTATCTACCCAAGTTGCCACTAACCTTTTTAAAAAGAGAGGCTAGGCTTTAAAAAAAAAATTCCAGTCTTTTAATTCCTACCATGACTGGTTGCACTCTGAAATCATCATCTCATTTAATACTTGCAACTGTCCTTAACACATGCACTATTATCACCACCACAAATAAATAGATCCGCTAGGAGTTAAGAGATGAGGAACTCACTCGCATGTTTAAGTTCCAGAATGGAGACCAGCACCCAGATGGATCTAATTCCAAAGCCAGTATTATTTTCCATCTATAGCACAAATACTTTTTTATCCTTCCCCAAACTGACAATAAATCACAGAAAAGGGGCACACACTTCCCCCTCCAGTGTCAGGGATCGGTGAGTCTAAAAATACCACTGCAAAACCCGAAGCTCCCTCTTTTCTTCCTTCGTCCTCCTTTCATATTCAGGCAACATTTGAGCATCTACCACTCAGTGCCAGACACTGTGCTAGTTGGAAGAACTGTTTTCCTCTAGAGATTCAATTAGGATTTGAATACTAATCACAGATTTGGAATCAAATCGCTGCATTATATCATATGACCCTCTCTTCTGGAGGGTACGCTGTCCTCTCAGTTACGTATCCAACTTGAAGCAATCTGTGACAGCAAAATTGGTTTTGTTTTTGTACCTGTAGATGATGGTTTTAATAACTGTAGCAAAAGATCATTAAATTTTAGATGACTTAATGATAAAAGACCTGTGATTTGAGCTTGGCTCATTATTATCGTTTTCTCTGAGTACATCATAATCCTAGCTGTGACAGTCCCTGCTGTGTCTTCTCATGGTGCAAAGTAGTTAGAAATTTCCACACTTGCTTTACAAACGAGAAAACTCATGAGCCCAGCTGAGCATTCTGCCCACACAGCTCCGTGGTGAGAACCAAGACTTGTGGTGGCTGTCTCTGCCTGAGGTCATCCCTTACCCATTGTTCTGGTGAGTGCTTGACCAGGAACTTTGAACAGACTCACCTAATGCGATTTCTAGAACAATAAAAAAATTCCCAAAGTCCTAATTATCTAAATAATTGCAAAAATAAAATGTTAAACAGATGATAGAGCTGATGGAGGCGTGCCCTCTCCTGAGCAGTGAAGACGTGCACCTTCAAAAGACCCACTGTAGATTGGGTTATTTTTGTCCTAATGAGAGACATTGAAAGACTTTATAGTGCCACATTTGTGAATTTTGCAAATTGTTATGAATCATTCTGTATTTCTTGTCAGGGTCTTGGTCTTTGTTTCTGTAGAGAATGAACCTTTTCTTCACACTGACTGAACACTGTTGAATTCCCCTGAAGGGCCAAGATCCTGTATGGTGGGTGGTACTTCCTGTAAGAGAAACAGTGAGAAATGGAATGGCTGTTTGTTGGCTCCATTGTTTGCCTTTAACTTGGTACAGGGACACTGACTGTCCCCTCCATGCTAGAAGCTGTCCAGAGGCTGATGGGCCACCTAAAAAATAACACTACATCACAAACTGAACTGTGCCAAACTGTCGCTTGACATTTCCTCAAAGTCAGGAGTTCCACAGCCAACTTTACAGTCTCCCTGAAGTGATGTTTGGAGTCCTCTGTCTGAAGTAGTGCCACCGATTTCCAGATGCACATCAAGGTCTCAGGCGGTGAGTGTGTGTGCACTCCAAAGGCAGAGGGGACTCGGATTCCTTCAGCCATACACAGCGACACATCCAAGTCTGTCATAGATAGACATATCCTATCTTTCCGGCAATTCTAGGCTTTCAAAACTATCTCAACTTGTCTCTGTGGGAAGAATATTCTAAAGGGAGGGCATTTGTGACGATAGCAGCCTTCTGCACATGACCAGGAGACCCCTTGTGCAAGCTGCAGAAAGCACGGCTCTGCATCAGTTATTTGCAATATATCACCGAGTCCTAAAGCGGCTCCTCATCTTCCTCTGCTGAGCTTGAGAAGTTAATAAACGTGGATCTTGTGCAAAGTTTCATGACGATATCACCCCACTCTGCCTCTGTGAGAACTGTGATTTGTGAGGGCTACATCTATGTGAAACAACTGATCAGCAAGACTGAACAGGCTTCCCTCCTTCTAACCTTGCAGCAGAGACGGGTTTTTTCACTGCTGAATCACAGTGTCAGACACAGTCCCTGATACACTGAGTCAGGAACCTCTAGAAGATGCACAGGGTCCTTTAAGGTCTGGGTTCTACCTCACTTTTTCTTTTTCCTGATGTTTCGGGGGTAACTGTTGATTGAGAGATCATATAGATGGAATCTTGCAAGTAAAAATGTACAACAAAACATTCATAATAGCGGACCAGGGAAACCGACGTGAGATGCGGCGTGAATGGGTATCTCAGGATGACTAAGTGTAAGACTCTTTGGAAATTATCTGCGGACACTAGGAATAACTTTTAATTACACATCCTATAGCTTTAATGGAAGAACTATTTCTTCTGGTGACTTTGGAAGAAATTCTGCGCCTATTACTTACAACAAAGAAACAGTTTTGCAAACATCTAGGATTTGCTTAGCTAAGCAGAAACACATGCTTCTTATATCACTGCGGGGATTCATGACTGGAGCTGTTCTAGGTTTCTGTGTGTTTGTTTATTTTTTTCATCATAGTTAATTGTTGTTTGGTTTGGTTTGGCTTGGCTTGCTACGGTATTTGGGTTATTCTGAAAGCTGCAGAGTAAGTGTGGTTAGTCCAGAGTATTAGTCGCAACAATAAAGCTTTGTTTTCTTCAAGGCCAATCTCATCCTGAAGTTGATTCCAAACAGTCCCTATAGAGAAATGCTCTTGTCATTTCAGGGTCCTATTTTGTGAGTATATTAAAGTTTAAACTTCTGAACATTCCTTTTAAAAACAAATTCATGAACATTTCACTTCTGGAAAAAAAGAATTTACGTCCACATCATCTGTTCTTGTTTTTGAAGCAGAAAGCCAACTTGAGCAAAAGAAACGACTGTGGAAAATCAACAAATTACACTTGATTTCAAAATCTGAATCTTCTCAACCTCTCAGCCAAAAGTCTAAGAAAATATTTGTCACATATTGAAGTACTCATTGGAATTTGGAAAGTGTTTTTAGGTTTTAAGCCAACATGCCACTTTCAATATTAGTATGTTAACAGATGCTATAAATCTAAAAATATAGAGATCGAGAGATTTGAAGCAATTGAACGCTTAAAATTGCTAACATAGACATTTGCATTTCTTAGGGACATAGATATGTTGCTTTAAGCATAAAAATGAGTCAGCTTTAAAATACTTTAAAAATTTAAATTTAAAATTTAATTCAATAAGATTTGTCTTAAAACTTATTCAATTGTTTACAATTTATTCTTTGTTCTAAAATCTTCATATAGATTTATATTTTACCAGGAGACATGCAACATTATATCATAAGCTTTTAATTACCTGCTATCTGTCATTTTGTGTAAAAAAAAAAAAATCGTAGGAAAGAACTCTTAAGACTGTGTGCCACGCCTCCACAGAGGGATGTGTAATATATTCTGCTGCCACAGTTACCTACGGTCTCGGAGACTGAAAGCCGCAGGGCTTCTGTTCCGTCTGGGTATTTGTGCACGTTTATGTAATGATATCTCCCAGCTAGGAACCAGCCTCTTATAAACCTTCCAACAGAAAAGAAGAAGAAGAAGGCATGAGAAAGTGCTGCTTTTTCTGTCAGCAAAACAGTGAAAACTCAATAGCTTTCCTTTATAATCCTGAGTCTTGGCATTTTTCTTTTGATTTTTTTCATTGAAACATTTACAAACTTTTAAGAGAAAAGAAACAAAGTTTCGCATAATTTCACACTCGCCACTCAACCCAGGATACTTTGCTTCTCCTCACCCACATGTGTCTGGGTGTCCCCACAGCAAGCATGCTGACATCCAGCCCACTTCGGATACACCAAATTACACAGGCAAAGGGCTCAGCGTCCCCAAGACTGCCCCCTACTTCAGAGGCCACTTGCAAGTCCTAGGTTTTCACCTGTACTTCTGATGAGCCACCTGTGAAGCGGGGGTTCTGGGACCCCCTGCTCAGGTTGATGGGTTTGCTGGAGCAGCTCACAGAACTCAGGGAGACCTTTTTCTTCTCTCTACTGATTGAGGATAAAGGATACAGATGAACAACCAAATAGAAGTGACGCCTACCGCAGAGCATGTAGCCCTTCCGGGCTCTCGTGGTGAGCTGCCTTCCAGCCCCTGCACGTGTCCAGCAATAGGGAAGAGCTCCCAATTGTGTCATTGGAGGATGTAATGAGGGCTTCACTGGGCAGGCACGACTGGTTCCATCCCTGACTGTGGGGAGCCACTCTGAATGATTCGCCCGGATCAGAGAGGCTTTGACTGTCACTACATCTCTTAGTGACTGGATATTGCCCCATCCCAGAAGTTTGAGGATGCGTCTTCAGATGTAGGCGTCACCCTACAGCCCTTGGGTGGAATTACACCCACATGTCCCTTGTAACTCTGCCCCTGCTTACCTTTTTTGGATGGAACTTTCTAAGAATGAGGGTCCCCCCAATAAAAGCCCACTTCTGAATGTGTATTCTCTCTCTCTCTCTCTCTCTCTCTCTCTCTCTCTCTCTCTCTTGACTTTCTCTTGCTCTTCCATTTGGGGAGTTTGAGGCCGAGAGCAGAGGAGCCCTCCTGAAGCTTGTTTAAAGGTACAGTGTGTGTCTGTGTTTTATTTGGTGCCCCTGGAAATTCACACGAGCGACCTTAAGTTCAGCTGCCTGCATGGGACAGGGGCAGCACCTGACCACGGATGTTCTACTTACCCTACAGCGCCGCTCCCTTCCCTGGAGGTAGGGATCTGGGATGAAAGTACCAACCCTCTGATCATATGGCTATTACCCTGGCAAACAGCCCCATCCTGAGGCTCACAGGGAGACCTCATTGGAGCCAAAGATGCTTCTTCCGTCACCTAGGAAATCACAGAGGATTTAGGATCTCTGTGTCAAATGGTCTCCACTCAGGAAATTGCAAAAGTCTTAGAATCTAAGCATCAGGAACTTGGGTCAAAATGAAATATTAGAACAAAACATTCCCCTGTTTTCCCTGTCCAGAAGAGTTTTCGAAGCTTTATTTTAGGAACTGAGGGTGAGACCAAATGTACTATTTATTACATAAAAATATCACATGAATGTGATCGCTTTTATGTCTTTCTTAATTCTTCAGCCTACCCCTATCTATTCCATCTAAATTCCATTACCAGGAAACTACAATTGTACATAATCTTAGTTGGAAATGTGTCTTTTCTTATTAAATAAATCAAATGCCTCTGCAGCAAGTGGTTTATACAAAACTAACATCTTTACATAGGTGTTCCAGTTATCCACTTTTGTATAATAAATCATTCCAAACTTAAAAAAAATTATCATCTTTCACAGCACCAGGAGCTGACTGGGCTCAGGTAGGCACCCTCACTACAGAATGCTCAGGAATTGCAGAGGGAAGGTGGCACTGGGCCCACGTGAAAGTTTTCTGCACGGAACATCCAAGTTGCATCTTTGCTCAAGTATCTGGAGCAGAGCTGGGATACCTGGGGACACTGGGGGATGGCCAGGGATACCTCTGTCTCCTTGGGCCCTCCAGGTGGAAGCTCACCCTTCTCACGGCCTGACCATTCCATGGTATTAGGAATCTTTGCCTCTCGGCTAAGTTCTCCCAGAACAGTTCTCTAGGCAGAAGAGCAGTGGCTGCCCGTGACCTGGCCTTGGGGCTCACACAGCATCATTTCCCCATATTGTATTGGAAAAAAAAGTTGAAGGAAGAGCTACATAGTCAGGCCAGACTTCAGGTGGTAGAGAGGCACACAGGATGGTTCTGGAACGTGCGAGTCGCCTGTAGAGATGGGCTCCTCTACGGTGTAGAAATAAAACTTGACATGATCCCTGAAAACAAGAAAAACAGAAATCCCTCAGTGACTTTCAGAATCTCCAGTTTGACTCATTTCAAAGAAGCATTAGCTCTTCCTGTTTTAACAAAGGTAAGTCAAGGAAAAGACAATGAGGTGGTTTCATTGGCAACGGGAGAAGAACCCAGTTCAAACTCCTACCTCAAGGATCAATTTTTAACTGTTCAATTTTTTATTTTTACTTTTAAAATATTTTTTTTAAAAGAATCTTCTGCATCTCATGGATCAGTTGCCTACACTCTGCCTCGACTGTTCTGTGGGAATCCCTCAGTATGGCTTCCCTGAGACCCCGGATACCTTACAGTGACAGCAGTTGCTTGATGCGCACTGGGGGACTGTAGGAGGTGTTGATGTTAAGAAGAAGCCCCCTCCCAGGGCCCCCCCCCCCACCTCTCAGGATGAACTCCACTCAACTCAGTTAAATTTTGCTGCTGCTCTCCAAAGAGGGAGTGGAGAGGGACACACTAGACACATTGCCCGACATGAAATGAAAATATTAATTTTGACCCTAGAAATGGTAGAATTAGTCATTTCCCATCATCTCTGGAAAAACAGAGGTTATCACAGAGGCCAGCATGGTAGCACAAGTTTCCATCCATAGGTGCAGCCTGTCATGACAGCTGGATTATTTGGAGACTCACTAATGCCTTTGGATCCCCTCAGGAGGGAGTGATAAGCCTCATGGTTGAGTAGCACAGAGCACTCCAAGAGAAAGGTCAGGATGGTCGCTGGGCTGGTGGCTTGCCTCGGAGATGACACGGACAAGCACCGTTGACATCATGGAGCCAGGCTTTCCTAATCCAATCCCGGAAGGTCACAGATTCAACCTATCCAGGCTTCTGTTTGTTATTTTTATAAGGAGAGCTAGAAACAGCTGTGCACTGTGACAGTCACTGACATAGAGCATGCAGAGAGCTTCGCACAGTGGCCAGAAGACAGTCAACTCCAGGAGGTCCCTGCAGTCACGAGTGATTCATGAATGTGAACGCTTTGCTCTCAGAGAGCCTTTTTACAAGACTTAGTTGAAGGTGAGCAAATGCTGACTGAGGTCGGTCGAGGAAACAGATTCATGTTCTAAAAGTTCATTTAGCTAATATCCATGGAATGCCTTTGTGACACTAAGCACTACAGCCTCTGAGGCAATGCTCCGTTTGTCTCTTGCTGTCCAGTGAGGACGAGGACAAGGAGAAACCAGGGAAAGAGATGTCATTGTGCAAATGCTTTGGGGACACAGCTTCCCCTGCCAGGTTTGGAGAAGGAGGTGTTTCACTAAGAGCAGTCAACTCAAGTCTGAGGAGGGGATTCAGCCACATCCAGTAACGTGGCCTTGTCTCTTCAGAGAGCAGCACTGATGTGCACACGGTCCCCAACACGAGAAAACACCCGAGCACTTTCAAAGTAAATGAAGTCTATGAGGCTGGGACGTGAAATGAGGCAGACTGATAGCTACAAGATGGGAAAGTCAGATGGGCCAGGCCACATGGGGTCCTGGGCACCAGTGTTAGAAATTCAGATTCTCTTTTCTTTAATTTTTAAATTTTTTTTAAATTTTTACATGTTGATGGATCTTTATTTTATTAGGTGGTGCTGAGAATCGAACCCAGTGCCTCACTCCTGCTAGGCAAGTGCTCTGCTATTGAGCCACAACTCCTGCCCCCAGAAATTCAGATTCTTTACAGAGTTGAGTGAAGAAAATAGGAAGCCACTGGACAATTTCGCTAGATTTTGGTGTGCTCCAGTGTTGTGGGAGTGTGTATTTGTGTGTGAGTGGCTCAGTATTATTCCATAAATGTTTGCAAGTTGAGTTGAATAAAAGTCAAAGGAAGGCAGATGTGAAATATCAGAGGAGGAAATGACGGGACTTGATGTTCAAGTGAATCGGTGGATTAAATGTGGTGATTAAAGTAAGGACGACTCCAGAAGTGAATGGAGGTAGTGGGTGCTCCCTGTGAACACACCGCTGCGGGGCTGTGAGACGAGGGCAGAGGGCAGTTTCAGATCTTAATTTTGAGACCGTAGACTGACACCAGGTACACATTTCAAGTGCATCATGATCTGAGTCTGCTCTGCAGGTGTAAATCTAGGTTACATGAAGCCACAGGGTTCTCTGGAACCACAGGTCCGGGAGCTCCCCCCCGTGGTAGGAGGTGTCCCCAGGAGGAGAGACCCAGTACGCAGTCCTGTAGAACTGCTGTCCAGGGCAGAGGCCAGCGCCCACGGGAGAGTGGCCAGCGTTGGGAAAACGTGGTGGTTCACGATAAGAAGGAGGACAGTGCACCAGGAGGGCATGGTGGACCCTACCAAACCCATCAAGACGCGGAGAAAAGAGGACACCAAGAGAAACATGCCCAGTGACTGGAAATGCAGGAAGCGGTGGTGACACAAACCAGAGAGAGGTCCAGATGGCCTCGGGGGCTCAGGCCCATCTCAGTGACCAAGCTGAGGAGAGCAAAGGCATGGCGGGCTGCCAAAAGTAAGTAACTGAAGTTCATTTATTTAAGAACATTAAAGGATATCCAAGTCATAACCCAAAATGGAAAAAGAAGTCAAATGCCAGGGAAGATTGTCTCATTCACATGCGCGAACTCTCCCACGTCTTCCAAAGGCCGCATCGACTGCTCACTCCCTGGGTTCTTCTGTGTTCTAACAGAACTGGCTTTGTATTTCTTTTTGAGGTGGTTTTATTTGTTTACTTCTCTAGCTTTTGCTTTTTCACTAATCTTTTTTTCCCAATGAGCAAAGGCTTGGTAAATGTTCTAGCAAGGAGGACTTCTGAAGTCTTTCCAGCTCTCTCTGGCTGACCCTTCTCTGTCTACCATTTCTCTCCTGTCACTTGGGGCCCAAGGCAGCAAAGCAGACTTTCCTTAGAGGACTTGGAAGAGTGGTGAGATGGGCGGGGGGGCGGACACGTCCCAGGAGCCACAGGAGGGAGAGGGGAAGGTAAAGGTGTAAATGTGGGTGTCATGATGTCGTTTGCCACCTGAGGCACACAGATTTGTTTCTCTCCGGTGACCAAGTAAAAAGCCTCAATGTCACATATCTTTCTTTAATTTTTTTTTGTAGTTGTAGATGGACAGTATGCCTTTATTTTATTTATTTTTATGTGCTAAGGATGGAACCCAGTGCCTCACACATGCTAGGCAAGCGCTCTGCCACTGAGCTACAGCCCCAGCCCCAATGTCACATATCTTTTCAAAGGCCCACTTTTAAGTTTTTGCCAAATTCAAAGGGAAAGGACAGATATTTTGTCTTTGCTTATAACTCATTCCCATGGAAATCAGATAGCTTATCATGAGGCTTATGGAGTCAATGGCCTTCTGAGGGAAAACATTAGCTATTTAAAAAGACATGAAGGAGCAGCATAGCAAGCAATTCATTGTCAAAATATATGCAGCCTTGAGCCCAACAGGTATAGAGTGTGGTGCATCAACTCAGAAATGAAGTCTTTGAAATATATTCATAAGCAAAAAGCATCCTGAGATTCAATTTTTGCTGTAGAATATTGAAATTCTCAGAGGCTGTGAAAATCCACACTCAATTGTAATGTGATCACTGCCATAAAACTAAGCTCTCTTGTCGGGCTTCAGACCACCAGCCTCAGCACCAGCTAACCGCCCAAACGTTGTTATATTGCAGATTAGCAAGTGGAGGGAACTTTGTGATTTGATTTAAACCTGAGTTGTATTAAACTTACCATTTTGAACTTCATTAGAAATATATTAGCCAAAGCACAGATCTAAAATATTTATAGTTTTCTTTCTTTTTAGAGATAACTAAAAACATAGCAAACATGATGACTAAAACAATAAAAAATGAGTTAATAAAACAGAAAAACTGCTGCAAAGGATCAATTATTTCTCAATTTAAAAAAGGTTAGATTAATGAAAAAGGAAAGCTTAGATACAGAAATCTTTCATGATGCTGGCATTCTTATAGACTTTATAACAGGATGGGATGTAGGGAAAGTCTAGATTCCAATTCTTCCCCGTGGTTTGGCAGTTAAGGTAACTTCCAATGGTGTTTCTCGATTTATAATGCTCCTTTCCTAAGCCCCTTCCTGAGTGCCCACAATTTCATCATCCTAATAGGGTCTGAAAATAAAGAATAACTCAATTCCATTATTGCCTCATTGATTAAACTTATAAGTTCCTTTTGTCCTGATGTTCTTAAAAGTTTTGAAATAACAATATGGATCTATTTAACATTGGCAGAGTTATCAAATTCATGCCTTCTGACTGCAAGTTTATTCCTTTAATTTGGCAAACTTCTTACATTGTTTGCAGCCCATCATTTCCATATACACCCACGTATTCAGGCTATGCTATGTATACCCTCTGTGCGTGTCTGTGCCTATGTATTAATTAGAGCATTTGACTGAGACAGGCATCATTTCTCTTGAGCTCTGTTTAATTCCAGTTTTGTACACACACACACACACACACACACACTGAGGAAAATATGCCAAAATTTACTCTTCTATAAACTAAACTGAACACCACATTTAGCTCTATAATTCTTGTTTTCTTAAAAATTTTTGGAAAAGAGAAGAGAAACATTTTTTTTTTGTACAAGAGTTTGAACTCAGGGGCACTTAATCAGTGAGCCACATCTCCAGTCTTTTTTATATTTTATTTAGAGAGAGGGTCTTGCTAAGTTGCTGAGGCTGGCTTTGAACTTGAGATCCTCCTGTCTCAGTCTCCCAAGCTGCTGGGATTACAGGTGTGAGCCGCCACGCCCTGTAAGAAACAAAATATTAAAGCAGCCCCCTGCATAATTCAGATATTGGATTTAGTGGTCAAGCACTTTAATATAATTATGACTAACATATTTTATAAGATATTAAATGCAGAGAAAAACAAGCATCAAATAGATGAAAATAATGAGAATGTCAACAAAAAAAAATGAAATCTATCAGAAGAAACAAAATAAACATCACAGAACTGAAAAATACAGTACCTGAAATTCAGAACACAGCTGAGCCGTTTAAAGGAGACTCAACAAAACAGAAGGAGGAATTAGAGAACGTATGTTCCCACAGGTTGTAAGAAACCTTTAATTTGAAACAGGAGGAAAACCCCGGGAAGCATATGGCTTAGGAAACACACTGGACGTAGAAGAGCCACCTCGCGCCTGGTTGGTCCAGAGAAGAGCAGGAGAGGCCAGGCAGCGGCTGGACGGGGCATGGCTGGAAGTTTTGAAGCTTGGTGGAAGACATTTGAGGGATCAGAATTCCAGAACTTCTGCAAATCCCAACAGAGCATCTCCAGGCACCTTAGAGTCCAACTGTTGGAGTCAGTCGAAAAAGAAAGCAAGACTCAGCACCGAGAGCAGGAGGGATCATCAAGTCTGAAGGCCGTGCAGTGATAACGGGTTCATTAACTCAGGGCTGGAAGCAGTGTGGCACGAACCCTCTGAAGCTGAAGTTCCTCCCAACTTACACAGAAATAATGTAAGTGACCACAGCAGCACAAAAGGGCTAGAAAGCAAATCCTATGTTCTTTTTTTAAAATATTTTTTTAGTTGCCGATAGACCTTTATTTATTTATTTATACGCAGTGCTGAGAATCAGTGCCTCACACATGCCAGGCAAGTGCACTACTGCTAAACCCCAGCCTCAACCCCAAATCCTACGTTCTTAACATTGAATATAAATGTGCTAATCAATCCAGTTAATATAAAGTACTTTCAAATGATTAAAGCTGTAGATTCATCTTAAATATAAACAAATAGCACAGGAAAACCACTCACAGCAACAACAACAACAAAAATCTTTACAGAGTTGAAGACTAGGGCTCGATTTTTGTAGTTTAACAGAAAAATGTACAATGGTATTCTCACAGAAAAGGAATACGTAATTAGAACAGGAAGACAGAATTTTGCTTCAAAGGGATCATCCAAGTGGAAATCAAAGTTCTAAAAAGTGATAATTACAGTGAGACATCCATTGTAGTTCCATTTCCTGAAAGAGTTTTGGATTCAGAATTGTTTTCATTGGCCTAACTTTTACCTTTCAGAATTAAATCACCTTGTTAAGAACATAAAAAGAATATTATTCCCACATCATTTTGTGTATCGGTCTTGAACGGATATTGCATTTATTGTACACTAAGAGGAGAGAGCTGTACTTTGACGCCCTGAAGTGGAGCTACACCTCCTGGCTGTGAGTTTGGTTCTGTCCTGAAGAAAGACATTTTTCTTTGCCGGTCACAGAAGTGTGAAGTCTTCAGACAGGAACTGGAATCCACAGGCCGTGTTTTGTACAGATGTTGGAGGGAATCTCTTTCTCTTTCTGAGACTCCACTTGTGCATAGATTTCCAGGAGGTGGCCATCTCCACGGGCAACGAGAAGGAATGGTGGATTAAATCATTTTAAGGTCCTTGTGTATTTCAGAAAGTATAAAAAATACTCACTTAAGGCTGACCACAAGAGTGCATAAGAGTATACGGTAATTACTAAGAGACAATCCCACATGGATCAGTAAGAAGCTACCGGAGAACAGACATTTGGAGCTGCCTGGCCAGTCCGCGGGCTCTCAGGGCCCTGGAGCCCGGCTGCTGCACCCACCCCCCCATGGGTGCTGCCCGCTGACGTCCTCCAGCTGCCTGTGCTGGCCTGCCCACTGCTTTTGTCCCAGTGAGCCCCCCAGATCTAGACTCTACAACCCAAGCACTAGGGTCTATAGCCCCTTCTTTGTGTCCCCGATGCTCCTGCTTCAGCTGACCCCCCGGGGGTTTGGGGCCTCAGCTTTCGCACAGGCCTGGGACTCACCGCTCCAACTTGGGAATCCTCCGTTGTCCTGGGTTGGGACTCCCAGGCTCAGCCTAACAAGCCCCTAAACACTCCTGATAAATCTCTGGATCTGTGGAATAAAAAATCATGAATTAAGCCAGGAGTGGTGGTGCACGCCTGTAATCCCAGCAGCTTGGGAGGCTGAGACAGGAGGATCACGTGTTGAAAGCCAACCTCAGAAATGGGGAGGCCTAAGCAACTCAGTGAGACCCTGTCTCTAAATAAAATCCAAAGTAGGGCGGGGGTGTGGCTCAGTGGCCCAGGGCCCCTGAGTTCGATTCCTGGTACCAAAACCCAACAAACAGCCCATGGATCACAGCAGCCCGTGACTGTGGAAGCCTGGGCAGGGTGCCCCCTGCCTGGCTGCTGTGGGAAGGTACTTTTCCACATCAGTGGGAGCTCTGTTAAGGCAGAGCTCCCATCTGTGTCCTTGCGCAGCCCCCCGGTACAGTCCCAGCTGACCCAGGACTGGAGGTGAGGCTCTGTCCATGTCGCACTGCCAGCTGCAGATGAGCACTGTGGCTTGCCTGAGTCCAGGTAGAACCCATGCCTCCCAGGTCACGCAGAGAGGGACCTCTGTGCCTTCCAGGGACTCCCTCCTAGTTCTGGGGGCTGAGCACGTGGTGGAGAACGAAACAAGACCCTGTTCTCGGGCAGCCTGTGTAAGGATAGGAGGTAAGTACGTGCACAATAAAGGGCCAGGTGACCATGTGCTTCACAAGGGCAATAGGTCCAGGCAGGAACCCAGCGAACGGTGTGACTCCACAGGATGTGGCTCTGCTGGGTGTTTCTAAACCCCCATCAAGCAGCACCTGCAGCCCACGTGGACCACAGGGTCTATGTGTTTGCCACCCAGTCCCGGTATAAGGATCATGTAAGCACTCGTCCTCCTCGGGGCGCAGGCCAGAATAACTTGGTGTAGTTGACCTCATTGATAGAAATTCAAGTTTCTATGAATAAAAGTTAAAAGTGGGGATTAATGGACCTTACTGAAAATAATATTAATGTTTTCAAAGAATCAGAGAACATTTTTGTATAAAATGAGCAGAGAATTAAGTGTGAGTTCTTGTGAAAGGAAAACACACCTTTAAATTAGTGCCATGTGACTTTCTGGATAGCATTAGGTTTGCATGGCAAGGGAGACCTGATTTAGAGCATCTTTACAAAGCTGTGGTAATTAATAGAATATTGACCCTCAAAGTAAAATGGACCTTAGAAGGTCAATCAGCTAGCCAGACCTCTGCTGCACAGCTCTGAGCAGCATACTCCTTACCCAGGAGGGCAGGCTGGGTCCTTGAAGGAGACAGGACACAGAATGCTCCTCTTCTGCTTTTCATCAGGGGGCCTTAGACCACGGGTACTTCATGCCAGTTGTACCACCTGGTAGGACATTTTAGGTGGACCTATAATGAAAATTCCTGCAAAAGGCTCAGCAAGGTGCATCCCCAAAGATTTTTGTCACACTGTGTTAGTACATTGTTTTTTGGTTGAATGATTCTAAGAAATCTTGAGTGGTGTCTGCTTTAGATTCACACTCTTTTCCTTTTTGCATCATTTAAATTTCAACTCAATTCTGCATAACCAAAGGATAGCCTTACTCATCAAAATAGCCCAGCACTGTACTGAAAAAAGAAAATGCTAATTAACCTTACTCATGGAGATATTGTATTTTACTGCTTATAGGAATTAAACTGATCTTCAAAAAAAAAAAAAAGATTCTAGTTTTTTTCTTTTTTTGGTACCGAAGATTGAACTCAGGGACATTTGACCACTGAGCTACATCCCTAGCCCTTTTTTGTATTTTCTTTAGAGATAGGGTCTCCCTGAGTTGCTTAGCACCTTGCTCTTGCTGAGGCTGGCTTTAAACTTGTGATCCTCCTGCCTCAGCCTCCCAAGCCGCTGGGATTACAGGTGTGTGCCACCACATCCAGCAAGATTCTAGATTTTAGCTAAAAACAAAAGGTCAAAATTTTTAGGATTTAAAGTAAAGTTAAAATATAGTATGTGGGCTTTTCCCAAACCATCTATCATGCAACACATTTTGTGGAACTAGAAATATACAAATGCAAAAAAAAATTCACTTATTTAAAATATTAGTTATCATTTATGAAAATGTACAAGCTTCCATAAATTGTCTATAAAGTGCATTCTAAAAATAGACCCCACTTTTACTTTGACAGAATATTTGCAAACCACATGGATACATTTCCTGTCCAGCTACTTTTACTGAAAACTCCAGGATCCATTTTCTGTCTCTGAAAGAAGCCACTTGGCAAAGTCTGAGCAGGCTGTAGCTGCTCCCTCCACCGGCTCCACCTCTAAGTGTCACATGCCAGGGTCTTATACATGTAATGCACTTTTATCCACGTGACAAAATTGAGGGTCTGGCCCTGCATTTGGGGGGTGGCGGGCAGGGCAGGAGAGCTTAGGGAATTGCATTCCCACACCCCAGCACCCCACTGAAACCTCACTGTAAGGTTCAGGGAGGGGAGTGGAGAAGCTGTGCAGGTGACCCCCTCAAGAGCTACTCTCTGGTCAGCTTCTTGTTGTCTTTGTTATTTGGCATGGTAATAAAAATTCTCCAATATGGTGGCAGCTAACTTCTAAACATCTTTAATTGGTTCAATTAGGTAATTTAAAACATTTGCGGGATAATGTAACAAGGAACCAACTGCTTTATTTTTTCATTCTCTCTCCTCTAATAGCTGGTGTTTGGTTCACAACCCTGGCCACACTGATGGCACAGAATTAGGCTTCTGTCCGTTTAAGAGTGGAATGCCACTCCTGGATAGTTTAGCAAAAGCCTTATCAGTTTGACCTAGAAGTATCTGTAACTATAAGACAGGACTCCTGCTGACTGCTGATGTGGTTTTAAAATCCTGAGCTACAATTATTTCTTTTGTTACCAGAAGCTCAGGCAAAATTTGATATTCACAGCTGCTAGGCATCAATTCAGTGGAGAAGCAATCCACCACAAGACAAGCAAAGGTGGCTGATTCCAGATTATTCCAGGTCATCCATTGTAGTGTGAGAGTGGCCAAGGAGCCTCTGCCCGGGTGGGCTATAAGGTTTCCTGCAGCCAGGCACACTGCTGTCTGCCACACACTCGATAGCATCTAGGAATTCGTGCTGGCAGAGAAATGTGGGGGCCACAAGGTTGGGGACTTTTTTTTTTATCCTCCTTAGGAATGATTTTCTTGAAGGAGAAAACAGAATTACAAGACTGACACTAATGCAAGTTAGCTTACTGAGACACTCCACCAAAATTCCTATTGACAACAGACGCAGAGTCGGGACTGAGCAGGACGGCCGGAAACAAGAGCAGGGGTTTTACAAACAGCGCTCACTATTTGGAAACCATATACACAGAGACCCCGAGTAAGAACAATATGCAGAAGTATTCTAATTTTTACATGTTTTTATTTGTTCTTTTTAGATATATGTCACAGTAAAGTGCATTTTGACGTATTCTACATACATCAAGTATAACGTATTCTAAATAGGTTCCCATTCTTGCAATTGATGTGGTGTGCTATTATTTTAATAGCATCTCTCTAAATGTCACTCTGAGTATTAGTTAAATTTTTTTTAAAAAGTATGAGAAATCATCTCAGCCACATAAAAGGTAGGAAGTCATAATGACAAATAACAAGACAGGGGGACACTGCGCTCTGATGATACGATAAAAACTCTTATCAGTAACTGTTTAAGAATTAGATCAGTTTTGGAAATGAACTCATCTCCATCCAACTGTATGTGTGGTAAATTGGTTGTAAGGAAGATGACAGCAAAAAGATCAGATATGCTTAAAATGATCGTATTTAAAACATCACATCCTGTAAAACTTCAAACACACATAAATTTAAATGAAAACGCTATTGGAAATCTTTCTACATGTGCATTGCTTTGCTTTCGTCCAGTGCAAAAAGATTGACTTCATTATTTTCTGCCCTGTTGTCAGCAAGAAGATTTCCATGAACCGTTACCACCATTTCCACAAATTTATGGGCAGTATTTATATGTGTTTCTTGGGTTTTCACTCCCATCTCAATCTAGACATGATGACAGTTTTATTTCAACATTTGCTTTTATATATAGGCTTTTGCCTCTGCCAAGCAAGTTTTGTTTTACCAAGATGAATATTTGTAAGTCTGTATATAGTCCCCCTGCCCCCCCCCGCCCCCGTCCCAGGTATCTATCTACTAGATACAGGCATGGTGAGAATATTCACAGTGAAAACTATTCAGAAGCCCCAGGATCTAGACTCCCAAACTCTGCTATGCGGGGTCCCTTGTTTTGAAGGCAGAATAATAGTAACAATAAGCAGTGCATGTAGTTGGACTTGAAGGAACAAGGGTAGTGAGCAAGTCATGTTTCTCTGTGAATCTTACACGACTCATGTAAATGGAGAAGGAAGAGACAGTTTCTTGAGCATCTCCCCATGGAAGGTGCTAGACAGGATCAATTCAACCAACATCTCCAGGTGCAGCAGTGTCCGGAGTGGAGAATCAGAGATGAGCAAGATGTGTCCCGTTTCATCAGGCTTTGAAAACAGAACAGAGAGGATCTAAGTATGCACATCTGATCCTTTTTCCCTTTCCCCATTATTTTCTATTGAATAGTCATTTCCCCTTTTTCTTTATTCTAGAGATATGATTGTGCTAAGGGTTGCTATATGTCATACCTTTTTTTTTTTTTTAATTTTCAAAGCATCCTTGTTCCTAAGGATAGCTGTGTGACTTTATTCTGAACAAAAAGATTTAAGGAGAAGTCTGCCAGATGCATTTTCTTGAACAAAATGTTTTCTATGCTAAGAAGTGACAAGTCTAGCTAGCGAAGTCCACAAACTGGAGTCCAGGTGCAGGCTGATGTTTGGAGTTGAGGTAGCCATCTTGGACCCATGTGAGAAGGGAGTTAGTGTCTGCCTCTGTGATTCCCTGGGTGGCTGCCCCAGACCCAAGCTACCCACAGTGGGACTTCTTGTTATGCATGAAAAATGAACACACATGTGGCTAAGACACTATTGGTCCCTTTTCCATTGTTGTAACAGAATAACTGAGTTAATCAACTTAAGAGAAGAAAGGTTGAGTTTTGTTCAAGTTTCAGAGGTTTCAGGCTGTGGTCAAGTGGCCCCATTGCTTCTGGGCCTGTGGCAAGGAAACAATACAGCTATTAACTGATGTGTTTTTAATGAGTGTTTTGATGCCTTAGTGGAAGAGTTAACCACTCGGGACAGAGACCTTCTTGAGGGCAAAGCCAAAAATATTTACTGTGAGGCCAGATGTTTGCTAACCTCTGGTCTAATTGATCATATCAGTAATTTAAGGACAATAACAGTAACTCTGAATGTTTTGTGCAGTTGTTTAAAATATGATCTACTTGTGAAAGACAATGGAAACTGACAGGTTTAGTTAACTGAAAGTTACTAGTTTGTACAAGAACCTTTATTTGAGGCAACCCAGGCTACCTACGTTTTCTCATAACCCTCTCCTAAGAATACAATGTTACCAAGCCAAGAAACAGGGAGGACTGAAAAACTTTCAACCAGGATTAAAAATTGGCATGGTTTCAGCATTCTTAAATAGCAGATTTAATTGAAAAATCACTGCCCACAGTGTTAACTCTGAGGTTTGCCCTCTGCTTAAAAAAAAAAAAAACACAAAAACCTGGCGAAATACTTCCAAATTATGTTTACTAATATGAAAAAAAAAACCAGTTAACTCCTTACAAATATTTTAGAAAAGCTTAAACTGAAATATGAAGAAGACTTTTTTCATCATTTAAAGTGTTGGTATTATTACTTAAAGGTCTATATCCTGTTGGTGATAAGCTGTGGTGGACATGCTACATAGTTACTTTGGGTACAGAAGCATAAAAATTGATACAAGGAGGTGGCACAGGCAGAGTGGAAGAGGGGGGTGGTTTTTCTAGTCAGACTTTAGGATTCTAACTTGTCTTACTTCATGGGACTAAGACAATTTTGTGTGCTCTGCACCTTCACCCCAACATTTGAAAGGTAAGAGGGATAAAAAACCAGCAAGAGAATTGAGATCCAGAAAGAATAAACAGCAACACGGGGGTTAGGGTTACGGAGCAGAGCCTGTTGCGGACCTGAGGAGACCCAAATGCCCCCACACCCCAATTCTAGTGATCACACCAGAAAGATTGCAGACGTAGTGCTCAGAGAAGCAGGCTGAGTTTACTAGAAGGGACAGGAAAGGGGGACACTCTCAAGGAGAGGAGAAGGACAGCATGTCCATCATGCCCTCCAGTTTCACTGGGCATCCCAGGGAAGTTTCCATAGAATCCCACCCAGGTCCACCTCTTGACATTTGACTGACAGCCTCCAAGATGGGATGGTGTGGTCAGCTCACAGAGCTGAAGTTTTCAAGGAAACAGTCCCCTGTCTTGGGCTCCATTTCCTGCCCTCTTAATTGGTGTCTCACCCTTGAGAAGAGCCCTCACCCATCTTCCAGAGGATGTCCTTCTCCCATCTTCCTTTGGGAGGGACGGGATGTTTCTGTTGCCAGGTATATGGAGCTGTGACATGGTCTTGTTGATTGATAAGGAAAGGGTCCAGGCCACCTGGTAGCTGTGACAGGACCGTGAAGCAGTAGTTTCTTAATGGATGTAGCTATGGTTGGGGGGCTTCGACTCGCCAGGCCCCCACCTCCCAGGAGCTCGCCTGTCAGATGGGGCTCGCTGTGTTTTCCGCCGACCTTCCCTGTCCTCTCCCTGCTCCCCCACCCCTAGGTGACGAGCCACCTAGCAGTAAGTACTTGGTAGACCCAACATCACAACTTGAATAATTCCAACCCATATTCGTTCATCCTCAGCATGATGTTACTCTAAAAAACCTCAATGAACAGACATCTGTATACTGTACTTGTTACATAAAAGATAAATTTAGCTCCATATATTTAGGTGAACATATGGGTAACACTCCTGCCAGGCTGGGTGGCTGCTTCCTGAATATATTTTCGGGCACATTTTCCTCTATGAATGTGGTGCACAAGTGCTACCTTCACGACTTCTGTCCACTGCAAAGCCCATGGTTTCTAAAAACGTAAGTTCAAATGCTGAAATTCCATATAGTGCTAAATTGGTATAATCAAACATATATGTATATGTGTTCTCTCTACCAGCTTTAATTATGCCCAAAATAAACCTCAGAAATGTGGTTTTTGTGTCTTGTTTTGGTTTACCTTACACATGCCATTGAGAGGCACTGCCAATCCCAGGAACACTCTCTATTTTGTAACTTTTTGTATGTTGAACTTGCTTTTCCCCAGAATAATGACAAGAAACGTGTTATGAACAACCCCAATGCCCAAAAGAAATATCTGAAACTTGGAACGAGATCTTAGTATATTTTTACCACTTTAACAACCCACCCGTCGCCATGAGACGCTTTAAGTAAGGTTAAAGTTTTCTTCATTTCTAATTTTTTAACTGAAAACTACTTTAATCCTATTATTTAAAATTTGAAAAGTAATTTACGATAAAGAAAATACTATTAGCTTTTAAGAAATGAATAGCTGCCAGAAAAATTGAAGGTATTTCACAAATTCAATGAAAACAGTTTTAGTGTTAATATAGCTGATAATATTGGTAAATTCATGAATAGTGTTTATCAATGCAGTTTGTCTTTGACAAATTATCCAATATAATGTTTAAAAGGATGATTTTCTGATAGTCTCATATATTAGACATTTAAAAAAACTACTCTGTTATTAAATAATTGGATCAAATACAATTTCTATTTTAAGGTTATGAATATGATCTTGGTTCAGAAAGTTCATCCACACCAAGTGTGCTTTGTGAATGCAGATGGGAGTCCCAGGACACAGAACGGGAAAAGAGAAAACAAGCTGAGCCGAGGAAACTTCATGTGACTGCAAGACAGGCAGAAATGCCATTTGGGAAAACGTGGAGATCCGTCTTCTCTCTTTCACAAGACTGCATGTTTCCGTCACTGTATTTTGGAAGATGGGAGCAAAACATAAAGACTCAGAAAAGTGATAAGGACTCTTCTTATCAAGAGCAAACATGACTACCTCTGAGGGCCATTGACCACGGAGTCGCAGCATCCTTGCACCTCTTTCTGGTTATCCCAAGGACACAGAGCCCTGACTGCTCTTTACCTGAGCCATTTCCCAAGCTTGTGGCGGAGGAGAGCAACCTTGAGGTCAGCTAGCTCTCCTCCAGCCACAGCTGGCTTGCTCCTGCTTGCTCTCTGAGCAGGAAATCCCCAGCCTCAGTGTTCCTCTCTCATAATGGGATGCCCTGTACGGATGACATCCATGGGACACTGACGACCGGGGAACTGGAGCACATGTCCAGCTGCATATACTGCTTTTACAGTGAGGGAGAGAGTCCTTTGTCTCTGACACAGGAATTTTGTGCTTTCGGTCCAGATGCATGAGACAATAAAAGGTGAGTTTTCTAGTTTGTAAGTACAGTAAGCTCTCAGACTGCCTAGTCTAGAACAATGAAATCATTACCCAAACTAACATGTATGTGTGTATATGTACTTACTTATTTTTATGCATGCATTTTCATAGACGCACATATTCCCTATCCACTGCTGTTTCTAGCCAGTCTGTCACACTGTGCTAATGCTGTACCATCTTCTCCCATTCGTTGAAGTTCACTGTGCCCTCGTCTCCCCAACTGTACGTTGAACGTATCATCAGTGCTTAACTCATAGATTTTTATAAGAACTAAATTTCATAACAAATGTGGTATTCTTAGAACAATGCTTGGCATTCAGTTTTAACTATTCTATTTCATCTTTGATTTCTATTCTCTTTTAGAACCCATAATTTTTCATAGATATTTCACCAAAAGAAAGCTTATTATTTTTTCTGTAACTATTAGAGAACACAGAGTTTGGGTAATATAAATGCCATTTCATAGAGTAATATCTATAGTTGTATATAAATATAATGGCTTGGTTATAAGGGAACATTTCACATTTTGCTTTAAAAATTCCTTACAAATCATTTTTAAAAACTTTTTCAAGTAAGAAAACTGCACAGAAGATAATATATGTCTTGCTAATTTTCCTAACATTGATCACTTTTGAGGTTACTTGGGGTATTTAAAGGCTTCCATTATTATGACAAATATTTAGAAGACAACAGTGGCCTCTAGTGATACAAGAACTAAAATAACAGGATAGAGATTTCTAAACCATGAAAAGGAAATAAACGTAGGTGACTTACTGACACTTTAGTTCAAATGATGAAGGATTAATACAGCTTTCACAGAAAGACCACCTTCTTCTGAAAGAAACCTCGTACACACTGTTAAAGAACATGCATAGTGGGAAACTCAAAAGGAACTAATATCTTCACTTCCACAGTTTAGAAAAAGCTATGGACATATTGATAATTAAATCATATACAATCAAGAGGATATTGATGCACTTTTCAAACATTTGGTCAGCAGTGAATGAAACTTTCTTGCAAATGCTAGTATTGTACTAGAATTTGGAACCTCATTTAAATTGCAAATGATTATTTGTTAAAAAGAAAACTATGTCATGGATGTCCAACCATTAAGACAATATGTGTTTATATAGGAGTTTGGCCCATTAAAATTTTGACTATTGTATTTTACATATGCACATATACATGCATGTAAATATACAGGTACTAAATGTCTGTATATTGAATATATGTATGTGTATGTTTATGTGTGCATATCACACTATGCACTGTTGAGATTACATTATGTGGATGCATTTTATGGACAGTTTTTAGATGATCTAGTGGAAGTAGAAGTTCTAATCTATTTTTAGTATGTGATTGAAAATTTTTAGTGATTTTCTCTTTGATTTATCTATTAAATAAAAATTTGCTTTCTAAATAGCTTACAACAATATTAATAAAGCATGAAGCCAAAAGTCTTTGCCATCCCAGCTGGAGACTGACACTCAGAGAAACAAGTCACTTGTTTTAGCATGCAAGTGAATTTTCCAAAAAGTATGTCCACAGGAAACCGAGTTCATGTAAAAATTCTTCTATTAAAGGAATTGCTTTCATCTGGATGTCCAGCCTAGGTATATTTTCTTAGTTAAATGACCTCTTTACTATATAAGCCTAAGTATTATTAACATGATAACTCTTTCTGAAAATGGGATTAGAAAGCTAGTATCATTAGGAGTGAATTTTCTTGTGTCATTTGATTGAATGTGATGAAACTATGGCTTGTCCTAGTGCTGAGGAGTCCAAAAGCCGACAGATATCCAGTGACAGCCGTGACCAAGGCTGTGTTCAAAGCAGAAGCCACCATCGTGGGACAAGGGAGCCTGTCGCTGAGGCTTCACCCACCGCTAGGATCTCTTTCTGGGTTCTCCCACAGGGGCATGACAGTTTGTGATAGCTGGGAATTGCATTGGGATACTTAAAAAGATACTTTCAAATTTTCTAAGACTCCAAGTAGAAGTGATATTCAGTGCTTTAGTTGTAGGGTTTCTAAGTGACAATAAAAACCTATAAAAATGAATATTTCATAATTCCTCAATAACTAGAATAAAATAAACTTGAAAGTACATCATTATTATAAAAATCTCAGTTTACCTATAACCGCTTGGAAACTTCCATCTACTGTTCCTTTAAGAGGTGTATTGTTTTGTTCAACTCCTTATTTTTTTTCTTTTCATATATTTCTCTACTTTTATGATTTCATCTCATATTTACTAAGATTCTCATTTGTAAAATATTTTACTTTGTATAATAAGACAAAAATTGTTTTGGGTTTTTAACTCTTACTGACTCTTTTCCCTCTAAACCTTCCTTTTATTTTCTTCCTTCCTGATATGGGGTTGAAAGACGTTAGATTCATTCACAATAAACTGATATGCTAATTGTGATTTCCAAACGTGTAATCCAGTTACTTTATGAACTTTGGCCTTAGTTGTCAAAAATTTGAAGCACAATGGAAATCTCTACTTCACTCCAGAATCTAAAACAAAATAAACCAAAAATGATGGTCCGACACTTTTTTTTTCAGATTTTTTAAAAAATTTTTTATTGTTGGTTGTTCAAAACATTACATAGTTCTTGATATATCATATTTCACACTTTGATTCAAGTGGGTTATGAACTCCCATTTTTACCCCGTATACAGATTGCAGAATCACATCAGTTACACATCCATTGATTTACATGTTGCCATACTAGTGTCTGTTGTGTTCTGCTGCCTTTCCCATCCTCCCCCCTCCCCCCTCCCCACCTCTCCCCTCCCCTTCCCTCCTCTCTCTCTACCTCCTCCACTGTATAACCCTGAGGGTCTCCTTCCATTTCCATGCAATTTCCCTTCTCTCTCCCTTTCCCTCCCACCTCTCATCCCTGTTTAATGTTAATCTTCTTCTCATGCTCTTCGTCCCTACTCTGTTCTTAGTTACTCTCCTTATATCAAAGAAGACATTTGGCATTTGTTTTTTAGGGATTGGCTAGCTTCACTTAGCATAATCTGCTCTAATGCCATCCATTTCCCTGCAAATTCTATGACTTGACTTACTTTTGATAAAAAGGAAATGATTCTTACATGCAAACCAAATTGGATTACCTATAATTTGAAATATTTTAAGTGTACAAATTAAATAATGAAATCGATTCCCATCAACAATGTCATGATTATGTGCTGAAGGCTGGCGCCCCAGGTTAGCAATGTTCTGAGGTTGGGCTTTTGGGAAGTGCCTGGATTATGGAGGCTCTGACCTCATCAGTGGAAGGAGCTGGAGCTAACTGGAGGAAGTGGGTCACAGGGGCATGCCCTGGAAGGACACATCTTGTCCCCAGTTTCTTCCTTGACCTTTTACTCTCTGCTTCCTGGCTGCCATGAGGTGATGAGCTGTCCTCTGTCATGTCCTTCTGCCATGGTTCTGCCTCACCACAGGTAATCACAGAGCCAGTTGATCATGGACTGAAACCTTGGAAGCATGAGCCCAAACAACTGTTTCTTGTTTTAAGCTGTTTTTCTCAAGCATTTTGTCATAGCAATGGAAAACTGACTTACACAAGTAACATCTAAATAACCATCACAGGATGTTATAAAAATGAATATAAATGACTAGAACACACGAATTCAGACAGATGTAGGGTCTTATTTTTGGAGAATATAAAATCTGAGATGCAATTATGAAGATCAATTATCAGAATAGCAGCAATGTCAGTTAACATATACACTAAATAAGCAAGAATTTTCATTATCCTCCAAATAAGGTTTTGTGGTAAAGTTAGTAACAGGAAGTCTATGTATACTAAATTCAGGATACAGTTGGAGAATACTGTCATTTCTGAATCAGGGAAGTCTTAATAGGTAGGAAAAGATTTCTAGAGATTTTAAAACATAATCATCATAGATAATTTTTAAAGAAAAGAGACTATAAACATGCCCAAATACACAAACATACAAATACAATATTGTAGGTACAAGTTGAACTCTAAAACAAGGTTATTTGATATTTTGAAAGCATAAGACCGTATTTCTCTTGAATAAATACTTAAGGGTATGATACTGAGATGTTTGGAAATAATATTTAATGATTTCATATTTAAATCATATTTGTATTTAGTATTCATATTTAAAAACTGCTAGACTTTTCTGAAAAGTGGCTGTGTCATATTGCTTTGTCATTAAGAGAGTACTGAAAAGAATATTGTATGTATATTTTTATAAGCTTTTTAAGAAATGTGGCCTGTCATTCATCTTTCTTTTAATGCCACAGGTTTTTTTCCCCTGCAGTTTTATGAGGCATAGTTGGTACACAGAAACTGCATACAATGTGTGCCATCTGATGGGTACAATCTGGTGTCACCGTCACCACAGTCAAAGTAATAATGAATATTACACTGAGAGGCTTTGTGCACAGCAAAGGAAACACAGAATCCAAGGGAGAGGAAGGCGATGCTGTGGAAATACAGAAGATATCTGCAGACTGTGCATCTGATAGGGGTTCACTCCAAAACATTTAAGGAAGTCAGCAGCAGAACAGAGAGCTTGATCAAAACTGGGCCAAGGGTATGAATGGATATCAAACAGGGATAAACACAGCCCCTGGACCTATCCTATATTGTGGTTGAATGTCGACAGAATTTATCTCAAATACTTCATTAAAAAGGAAAGGCTTGAAGGGGCAGCATTATACTTCATTTCTGGAACATGTCTTCATCCGTCCTAACTTTACTCCTGTAACTGATCTTTGCTTTCATGTAAACCACTGTGGTTCAGGTGGGCTGTGATCAGTGAGAGTGGAATTGAAATGCCTTTGGAGAGCAAGAGACTAGAGGGTTCTGAGCACATCAGTGCAAGCAAAATTGGCAAGAAGGAAGGCACACGCTAAGGGTGGATTTGACTGTGTGCCTGCGATCTCTGAGACTGTATTACTATTCCTTTCCTCCCACTCTGGAGGCAAGGGAAACAAACGATTCTGTACCAGGTACCATCTAATTTAGTTGACAGAGACGTTTGGAGTCAACTTCAGATTTGCTATTACTTCCCTCAATCTAATTAAGTGAATAATTATCCTCTGAGCACTTTTTAGGACCCCTATAGTCAACTAATTTTATTAGATAGCTTTGAATTCCCAAGAGCTGAAGGATTTCCTGTTTTCTATGTGGCTGAGGAAGACAGAGAAATTTTCCCTCAATTTTAAGATTATCACACTATTTTAAAGTCATTGTAGACAACATTACCCTCTTATTTCTAAGTATCCCAAAGGGAAAACAATGATACAATGCACACTGAAGTCCCTCGGGCCCTTTACTAACTGCTCCTGTCTGGACTCCACCTCTAGGGATTCTGGTTTCTTTGGTCTGGGATGGAGAACAAGCATCAGAATTTTTTAATGTGCAGCTAAGTTTGAGAAGTATGGAGCTAGAAGGTCTTTCTACACAGTAATATGTTAGTCACAGGCAATTTTTCAGTTTAGAATGAGTCTCTCTTCCTGTCTCTGTCTCTGTCTCTCTCTGTGTCTCTCTCATAACACACACTTACACACACACACACACACACACAATTGCTACCCTTCCACTTTAGTCTTTCTTTTCTCTATGTACCCTGAGTTTTGAATGCGCTTGCTTGAACACACCACCACCTGCATAGACGGGGCATCACCAGAATCCACTCTACTGTGAACTGTGGACTTTAAGTATTAATGAAGTGTCAGTGTAGATTCATCATTTGTAGCAAAATGACACTCTGATGATGGACATTGGTAATGGAGGAGGACATGGATAATGTGTGGGAGGACAAGAAGTGTATGGGAAACCTTTGTATCTTCCCCCTCAGTTTTGCTCTGAAAGTAAATTTGCCCTTAAAAAATGTTTCAAAAAACCAAAGAAGAACACCCAATCTCCCTGAGGCATGTTACTTAACAGTGCTGAATCTCAGTTTCCTTGTTTACAAAACCAGGGTAACACTACCTACCGTGCTGGAGCAGATTAAGTGAGATGATAGGAAGAGCTTGGGGGCCAGGCTTGGCATGTTGAAAGCTCTCAGCAAAATGGTTACAAGACTGAGATGGGAGGCGGAGATGTCTAGGAGGCACACACTTTATACAGTAAAACGCTTTGTTTCTCTAACTCCTCAAGAGTATAATAAAGTGTACTGTTTTACAAAGCAATTCCATGAAATACTGCTTCCGACAGGTAGGGACCACCCGATGGTGACTGGTACTAAGGCTGGCTCACTTTCTTACTTCATCTTGGAGACTCTCCTCATCTTCGGAGAAACCACTTGGACTTCATGAAACAGAATTTACTGTCTCAGAGGGATGTATTTAATATCTCTAGTCTCCCAGATATGTATTTTATTTAAAATTTATATTAAAATTTTTCTCTGTAGGCAGTTTTCTTGCTTTTAAATTTTTCACTTTTCTTCCAGAACATCTGTTTCTCTTCTGAGTATCAGAAGTGCATAGAAAGGAACCCAAGTGTATTATCAAGGTATCAATTACCCTGTGCACATTTGTAATGAACTTAATGCTTGAGAGAGGAGTGTAAGAAAAATTGTGTATTGGACAAAACACCATCTGTAAAACCTAATTAATGCATAAATCAACCCATCAAACACAAACGTACATCCCTTCCCTTCCAATGCCTTGAACCTTTGTCTATTATTTCTCTTTCCCTGCCCAGGTAGCTCCACGGTGCTGAGGATCCTTGGTTTAATTCACCACACACTAAAGAGTGAGGGTGTTCATGTTCAACTCTTCCAAAGGTTCAGTATTCATACTGGAAGAGTTCTCATCGCTTTCAATAGATTAAAGAGCATTTCACATATGAAATGAATCATTTATTTTCAGATGTAGAAAAATCTCACATTTTTATCTACAGTGAGAGAACATTCGACTAATTTATTTTTAAAAGAATATTTGTATTATAATATATTTACGTAATCCCTTTCTTAGTTTTTATTGTTATTATTTTTCTAAGTAATCTATGAGATATAAAGCAAATATTATTATTTGCATTAATTAATGCCATCAAATGAGGTAAACACCTGAGCCTGGTTGCTTTTGTTCCTGGGTTATGACTCAGTGACCCCAAATATTACAAACTGAAAATGCATTGAACACACATGACCTCACAGACACCTGGCTCAGCCACACAGTACAGTGTTGAGCACATTGAGTTCCAGCTGTTACCCTTGCGATGATGGGGGGCTATGGCTTCTTCTGCTCCCCAGCACCTTGCTATCACTAGCCTGGTAAAGGACTAGAACTCTAAATTTAGCTGGGGTTTCCACCGAATGTGTATCGCTTTGGCGCCACAGTGAAGTTGAACCCCCATAGCTGTGGTGGAAGAGCAGGGCTCTACGTAGCTTGCCAACCCTAACCCCCCGTCTTTCTTCTGGACTCTCCCTGTAGTCTGGTGTATGCTTTTCATTGAGAGGCATTCATAATTTAATTCAGTTATTAATATTATCATCAACTCTGAATAAGCGAGATCTGACTTTCCCTGGTCATCAGACAACCCCCGATCTCCTTGAGTGTGAGGTAAACACAAGAGCAGGTCACTGAGGACAGCACCGTCTTCTGCTGTCCAGTGGACATTAGTTTAGATTAAAGAAGGTAGAAGGTTCTGTTCTGTGTTTTTGCTTTTTGTCTTTAGATGCACTAATCTTTTTGAGATGTCAAATGAAGGGGTGTTTAAAGTCCTGCTGTCTGACCCACGTTGTCAGCACCAGCATGCTCCTTTTTGAACGCCCCGCATTGGGAGATGGGTCTTGGAACAATTCAGTCGCCATAGGCCACGTATGAGATCACTAGTGGTGAACAGGGTGCTGATTCTACACCAGGGACTTGGTGTGCCCTCTTGACTAATATACATGTATAATTCATTTATTATTTAATCTTTCAGTGCTGTGGGTCAAACCCAGGGCCCTCCTTCCAGGCAGTTCTCTGGCTCTGACCCACTCTCCCAGCCCTCTTACTACAATTCCTTGAACTATTGTTGCCTTTCTGCATATCTCAATGATATATCCAAAGCCTTCCAGATTTACCCTGGAGCTCCATTTGACTAAAGCACACTAGTAGACAAAGAGCTGTATCTTGAGGTTGAAGCTAAATCTCAGTTTATTCAAAACTGTTACTATGTGTCTATTACAGAAATCAGAACTTCCTTACCACTTTAAAATCCTGGAGTACCCTGGATGCTCTTTACTTTTCTTTGCTTTTTTTAAAAATTAATTGTCAAAGGCCGTACTAGTTCAGTGAAGTGTTAACAGTGGATATGGTGTTGAATTAAATGGCAAAAAATGTGTGGGGTCACAGAGGCTTTTATTCCCAATAGAATTTTGATGAGATTTTAGAGACACGCTTTTGGGTTTGTTGACACTCCTAAACTGTCATTTAGCAGTAACAAAATGTAAAGCCACGTCTCCAAATAGTTATAAACTCCCAGTATTGGTTTCAATTAATATTTTTCAAATGACATCTTTTCTCCAGGAGCCTCTGGTCTCAGGTTATTTGGCTACAGGAGGGGGAAAGTGGTGACCTGGCTGTGGCAGAACTCAGCCCTGCACCAACCTGAGCCCCAGCTGCGGAGTCTGTCATGCAGGTGTGAGGAGCGCTGGTCCTGGGCTGGCCTTGTTGATCCACAGAAAGTGAGAAGCCAGACGCGGTCCTGTTCTGCATCCTCCCCTTCTCCCACCCCTGCTGTTTGTACTTGGCTGTTTAACAACTGAATTGATACTGGAATGTGCGTGATTTCAAAATTTGAGTTTTTTATACATTTGTCAAAAGTACCACCAGAAACAAGATGGCCAGGGTTGAAATCTGCACTCAGGAGACGGCAGGTTGATTCCTCTCTTCTCGCCACCTTCCCATGCCTGACACCCTACACCCCCGCGAAAAACCCCACACAACCCACAAAGAACAAATAAGCAGTTTCATCATTCAGAACCGGTGCCATCCATTGTTATTGATGGTGGTGTGTCAGGATCTAAGCACTGTCTGAGTCAGAGCCGCACAATTCAACAGAAATGATCAGAAGCCATCCCTGTGGAAAACCGCTCCTATCCAAACGATCTTCGTGGAGCGTTTCTACCACGGCTTTTAAAGGCCAGAATAAAAATGTGTGAATTTGTATCTACCACTTGCAAAATACCTACGACCTTGAGAGCCACAAGCAGATAACTCTTACCTGAGACAGCTGTAGTTCAATGTGGTCCTTGGATTGCAGCCCTTCACCTAAGGGGGCAAAGACAATCTGGAATAAAGAGAAAGGAAATGGGATAAATGTCTGGAAGGTACTAGAAGAGAAGAAAGCGAATGTCAGGAATCACCTTCAGCTAAAAAAAACCAAAAAACAAAAACCTAGACATTGAAGTCTCTTTTCAGAAACCGATTTCTATCATCTGGCTTTCAGAAGAGACAAAGAAAATTAATAGAAAACTGATCTTCACCACTGTTACCAACCAGAGGCAGAAGCAGAGATACCTCATCATCCATGCGCCCCACCCACCTCATAACTGTGCAAAGTGAAATGTCACATCACAGTTTATTCCTTCCAGTGGCCTCTCATCTACTGTGCTTGCCCTTCAATGCAGGAGATGACCGCTTTCTTTCTCGGGTCCTCGTCTGGTCACTGGTGAGCACTTGATCCCACTGACACTGATACTTCACTCAAGTCTAATTTCTAATTGTGGAAGAAATAGGCTGTTTGCACTTTGAGAAGGACATTTGGCACATGGAGGGCCTGGGTGCAGAGCCCACAACTGGTGTCCGGGTCACTGCCTCTGGTCCCTCAACTGTTCTTACTCGTGAAACACTTGAATCAAGCTGATGCCACCCCTCTCTCCTGAAGTACCTGGGATTGAACTCAGAGGCACTTGGCCACTGAGCCCCATCCTCAGCCCTATTTTGTATTTTATTTAGAGACACAGTCTCACTGAGTTGCTTAGTACTTTGCTAAATTGCTGAGGCTGGCTTTGAACTCGAGATCCTCCTGCCTCAGCCTCCAGAGCTGCTTGGATTACAGGTGTGAACCACCATGCCCAGCTAGACAACCTTAATAAACTGAGTAAACTGAGATTTATATTTTGAGTCTTTGCCTTAAGTTACTGCTAAATGACAGCTTAGGCGTGTCAACAAACCCAAAAGTGTGTCTCTAAAATTTCATCAAAATCCAATGGGAATAAGAGCCATCTGTGACCCCACACATTTTGTGCCATTTAATTCGACACCAGATCCACTGATGTTTTCCATGGTGAACACACCACACAAGGATTGCTAAGCACAAACATTTCACAAATTTCACAAATCCCGAGCCCCAGCAGACGATTTAAAGATATCGATGGCAGTTCTGTTACAAAGAGCTTTCTTCTCATCATTTCTGACCTTTGCTCCCTTGGTCTATTCATTTTTGTACCCTTCTGCCATCTTTAATGCTGATGTCTGTTAATCATGAAATTTGATAATAAAACCTATAGGGCTGCTCTTTCCCCGCTCCCTTCCATCTCTCTCCCTCGTCATTTCTTTTATTTGGAGATCATTCTTCTCCCAAGTGCGTCGAGCTTTTGGGATCCCCTGCCATCTTCCTCAGGAACCTCCCTCTATCAGCATCTGAACCTTCTGGTGTCCAGCTGAGAAGTCCACATGCATCTGGTCCCTCAACTGTTCTGACCTTCTCTGTTTCCAGCCTGTTCTCTGTTCCACGGGCGGGCTGCTGTACGGGGGCAGCAGGTCTGCACCACTTATTCCACTGGGATACCCCACAGGCGCTTCCCACCCACCTGCCCCTCACCGTCTGCCTTTTTAAAATGCAGCTTTTCTATCTTATCTACCCAGGAGCTAGCAGTGCTTAGCATTTAATGGACTCAAGAAATGTTTGATAAGTACATGAATAAAAAAACGTAGTGCTTTAAAGTTCTATAAAACATTTTCAGAGTCATGGGTGGATATTAAAACACCATCACGGTAACTCTCTGGTAGCGGCAGGATAGTTTCAAAGGGGTTAAACAGCTTGAAAAGGGGCATAAGATTCAGCTGTGGCGGAGAATGAAATAAATCTAGTTTCCTGGTTTCTAACCTTTATTGCTATTTCATCCTATGATTTTTTAACAGTGCCCCTTTCACTTACTCACTTTTACAAAGTAACTTTGGTTTTGGTTAAATACATTATAAAAAAGTATAAAGCCATACTGAAACTTTAAAATAATTAATTGAGAGGGGACAAAGAATGTGAATTATTCACCTAAAATGATCACCTATGTTGAATAGATACGTGAAGGCAGGCAGGTGCGTGCATGGGCATGCCCTGCATATTCTGTTCTCCTGGTAACCATTTACTTGGGAAGTCAAAGGCCATGGCAAAACCCTCAAAGCCAGAAGATGGTTCCCATCTGGTATCTCCCAATAATAAACAGATTAATTTGTTTTTTTCAAAGAAATATATTTCACTGTGCACAACACAATTGCAAAGAAATAGTACTTTCTTTTCATGACTCAGTATGAACCATATGTCATTGAATTCTTTCAGAGAAGTTGAAGTCAATCAAACATGCAAACTTGTCTTATTTCACAAGGTTCCTGAAAGATGTGTGACCAGCAAACATCGCTGTGCCTGTAGCCACACATGGGGACACTGTGGGTACCCTTCAGTCCCTCTGGCTCCTCAGCAGAGCAGGACATTCCCACGCTGGCTGTCTTCTGATGACTCAGTACCCTTCAGCTCACCTGCAAAGCCCTCTCCACCTGCCCAGCTCCCAGAGTGTACAGAATGCACACCTGTGATCAGTGCACACCAGGATTTCATCAAGAAGCTGACCTTGGCTCTCTGCCTGGTTTGTGTTTTACAAACCATTCTTCTGGAGACCCTGGCCTGGGGTCTCGTGCCTCTCCTGAGACCCCAGGTTCCAGAGAACTCTCTGACTCTGGAAACTGACTTCCTCTCTGCTTCAGTCTCACCAGCATTTTTAATGCTCTTTTCAGATATTTTGTTTATCTATAACTTCTTAAGAAGTTAGGAAGGTGCAAAGACCCATAATCTCTTATATAAATACATGACCTTATTTTGAGATAAAACCAAACCTGCCTATCATGACGTTGTTCATAATCTTTATTTATTCTATTTCACATGACTGCATGTTCAGGTTTTGGCAGAAATATTAATGTGTTTGATTAGGGTGTGCCACCCAAGAAATAACTGCAAATGCTATTATAATATAGAGCATGGACATCATATAACCTTTCAAAAAGATCTGAATTTCAAAGCACACCTAATTCCAAGGCTTCCAGTAAGTGGACCACAAGTATATACCAGATTATATTTATATGTTTTAACCTGGAAAAATTGCCAAGAGCTATTAAGTGCAAGAGACTTTTTAAAGGCAGGCATAATCCCATCCAAAGCAAATACATACTTGTTTTGTGTACAGAGAGGATGGGTTTGCATATAGGTCTAGAGATAGAGATAACCAGAAAAACATGCTATTCCATGGTTTGCTGTGGTTTGTGTCTTGAGTAAGTCAGCATCTTCAAGTGGCAATACATAAAGTCTCCTTTAATACTTGTGCTAGGCAGAGAGGCTGCACAGGGGAAGAGGTAGTTACATAATATTTTTTTTACTATGAATATAATTGTTTCTAATTTGCTACAGTTAATGAAAAACTTAGTAAGGATGTCCTATAAAGACAGATAGTGGAATAGCCATTTGCATTGATTATTTTATCTAATATTCAACATAATTCCTTGAAATTAAATTCAATATATTTTTACCCCCTGAATTTAATAAAGGTGATTAAAAAGCATAAGCTAAACACATGACAGAAATTCACATTTTTGCCTGCATATTATTATAAAATTGCTTTAATTATTTTAAGCAACATTGAAAGAAAGATTCAATTTTTAAAAATTCAATAAATTTCATTCAGTATAGTGAGTGCAAAGTATACCTAAATGAGTATATTGTTACACCTAATAGGAATAACAATGTTTAAATGTCCCCCCTTGGGGTATAGGAGCAGGGAAGTCCTGATGGATGGCATTTGTCCATTGCTGTGGTGTAAATACTTTCATTCCAGTTGATTTCTGAGCTAAGGTGACACTGAGATGTGCATAATGTCTCTTGGAGTCAGTGCAAGGCAGTCTGGTGCCTCTTTGGCAAAGACTCAGTAACCCGGGGGAATAGAATAAACTAATTTTAAATAAGACCTACAAACACCAGTGCTAAAATAATTTGGATATGTTTGTGAGTTGCAGGACTAATGAGAATAAAATGTCTAAAGGAAGAAATCTTTCTGCCCTCCTGACTTCGGGCTGGGACATTGGCTGCTGCCACTCAGACTTGCCCTCAAGCACTGCTCCTCCTTGGGTCTGCAGCCTCTGCCCCTGGACTGGAGCCCCCCGCCAGCTCTCCGGGGTCCGCAGATCTCGGGAATGACCAGCTGCCATAATCGCATGGTCGGTTCTTTGTAATCAATCTGTCTGTCTAACCTATTGATGCTTTTTCTCTGGAGAGTCTGATTAATAATCAAATATGAGCAATATTTAATTTACTTTGTTTGAAAAAAAACAGTTCAAAATATCAAAATAATGATGAAGCCTGGAGTCCTCACGATGCTCCAGAGTCCCTCTGTGATTCACCCCCTGCCACCGTAGCTCTCCAGCTTCATATCTACTCCTCCTGTCCTCTTGTTCACGTCCTGTCAGGTTGGCTTCCTTGTCCTTCACCAGGGCAGACACGCTCCTGTCAGAGCCTCTGCACATCCACCAAATAGCCATAGGTCAGATCTGATCTTCCCTGGACAGTCACAAGGAAGCTTCTTGACTCTTTCTTCAGAGAATCATTCTAATGCCCCTGTTTTAGTAAGGCCCTTTCTGAACCCACATTTTCTTTTTTAAGGAGGAAAATTTTACTTTGGCTCAGAGTTTCCGAGGTTCATGTCCATGGTCAGTCAGCTTCAGCATTCTGGGCCTCAGGTGAGGCAGAACATCATGGCAGAAGGGGGTGACCAGGGAAAGCAGCTCAGCACGTGGCAACCAGGAAGCCCTGCCTGCCTGTGCTTACCACCCAGTTAATCCATGTTGACCAGTGTGTTAATCCACGGATTAGATCACACCTCCAATAACCTCATCTTTTCATCTCTGAAAATACTTGTATTGTCTCACACATGAGATTTTGGGGAAAACCTCATATCTATCTAAACCAGGACACTCTGCCCCTGGCCCCTAAAGCTCCTGCCCATCTCACAAGGACAAATACATTAGCCCAATTCCCTAAGTCCTATAGTCCTAGCAGTTCCAAAACTGCACGACAGTCCAAGTCCAAAATCCCCTCTGAGATTCAAAGAAGACTCACGGTCCCTGTGAAGAAGAAATATAGATATGAAGGCACTGAGTAAATATTTCCATCCTGTATGGGAGAAATAGGGGCATACAAAGAAGAGGTGGGGGCTAAAGACACCAAAATCCATCTGGGAAACCAGTCCTGTGGCTCCACGTCCAGCACCTGAGGCACACGACATGGTGAGGTTCTGCCCAGTGGGCCTGAGTGGCTCCACCCCGTGACCCAGCTGGTCACAGGCTTGGGGCCTCTCTCTGCTTACCTCTGCTTGATCCCTGCAGCTGTCCTCAGTGCACATCTCATTTTACTGGCCTCTCCTAAGCTCCACTGCAGCCTTGGCTACCTTCTCGCTTCTCCATGCATCTCCCTCTCGACTCCGGCCTTGCTGCACTTGGTTGACCTCCCCGTCCTTTCTTTGAAATCTTGGGGAAGCCTTCATGACCCCCAACTTCAGCATGCTGCTTTCCTGCGTAATCAGCATCATGTGGTTGATACAAAGGTCGGCCACCATCTCAAGCAGTAGCCAAGCCTCCAAGGACCCCAACTGCATCAGCTTCTGAGTGCCTGGGCGGCTGAGCACAGGGAAGCATCTTCCTAGGCCCCTTCTGCAAGCAGTGTGCCCAATAGTCTCCTCTACTCAAAGGAAGTTTTACATTACACCCTTGAACCTGAAATGGGTATGGCCTTGCCAATTCCTGAGATGCCCTCAAGACATTCTTTCTATTATTTCTGTGTATAGTACACAGTACTTTTTTAGTGACTGTAATCTCTTTAGCAATAGACTAATTAAGAGCCAACTTCTTTAATTGTAAACCTCCATCTAAGATTTCTCTCACCCTTAACTGCTTTGTCTTTTGCTCTTCAACAATTTTCTGTCTATATAATACTGTATGTTAAAATAAATATCATACACACACACACACACACACACACATCATATATGAATGTATTGTCCCTCCTCCACTAGGATATTTATCCCTAATAACTGGAAGTACTCTGGTTTCCTTTGCTCAACAAATATGAAATGAATGGGTCTTCCATATGGCAGGTGTGTACAGTCTAAAAAACTATGTATAGAACTATATCTAACAAATTTCAGAAGTTTTTATAATGTGGGAATGAAAGAACAATAATGAAGAGATCGTCTCTAAATAAAATACAAAATATGGCTGGGGATGTGCCGTAGCAATCAAGTGCCCCTGAGTTCAATCCACAGTACTCTCCCCTCAAAAAAGAGATTATTGATAAAAATGAATGAATACAAAACATTACATCAACAAGTTAGAAGAAAAATCACAGGATCATGGAAGTAGACACAGAGATGCACTTGACAATATGCAATATCCCTTCCGTGACCAAAGCTCCCATTAAACTAGGAATGGAGTGAAACTTCCTCAACTTGGTAAGGAATAGCTACAAAACAACAACAACAAAACACTATAGCCAATATTATTTTCACTGAGAGAAGCTCAAAGCTTTCCCACTATGATCCAGAACAAGACAAAGAGGACCTCCCTCACCTCTGCTTTTCTGCATCACACCAGAAGTAAGTCTCGGCTAATGTGATAATTATCTATGTAGAAAATCTAAGGAACTAACAACAAGAAGAAAGAATCCTGGTCCTAAGCAATTACAACAAGGTTGTAGGGTGCAAGATTAATTCACAAAAGTCAATCACTTTCTTTTCTACCAAAAATTAAAAAATGGACTTTAAAATAAAAAACATTAAAATAAAAACACATTTACACTAAAAGGAAATAGATATGAACTATGCAAAATGTACATACAATTTATATGAGGAAAAGTACAAAATTCCAATGAATGGTATCAAGGAAAAACTAGAGAAATGGAGAAGTTTTTGTCCATGTTCCTGGATAGGAAGTCTGAAAACCTGTGCTAGAGTTTATATGGTGAGGCAAAAGATCCATAAAAATCAATAATATTGAAGGAGAAAAATACAATGTCAGTTCCAACTTAAAAACTTTCTATGAAACCACAGTAAGACGGCAAGTATTGGCATAACAACAGAAAAATAGGTCAATGAGCAGAATAGGGAACCCAGAAATAGAGCCACATTAGAGTGGTCATCTGCTCTTTGACAAGGAGGGAAATCTACAGATGGTGCTGGAGCAACTGGATTTCCATCTTCAGAAATAAATAACTAATTAAGTAAGTAAAATAACATGCAGAGGTTTTACACCCTTCACCTAAGCTAACTTAAAATGGATCATAAAACTAAATGTAAAATACCGGACCCTAAAGTACCTATGAGGTAATGTAGGAAAAAATGTATATTCTGTTGGTTTGGCAATGACAGATACAACACCAAAGTCATGATTTATAAAAGAAAGGATAAACATAGACCCCATTAAAATTAAAAATACTTCCATGTGAACAACAATGTCAAGAGAATGAGAAGACAATGAAAATATTTGCCAAAAAAACCATATGTGATAAAATATATATGCACCTCAGCACTGCAAAAATGAAGAAAAAAACTATTATCCAAAATACACACAAAAAAAAATCTAAAAATGGAATGAAGCGCCCATGCAAATATGATCAAAAGACCATCTAAAGAATATATACAGATGACTGATAAGCTTATGAAAGGATAATCAATGTCACATGTCATCAAGTAATTAAAACCAAAACAACAATGAGATCATCACACACATATTAGAACGGCAAAACCCAAACCCTGATCACACCAAATGCTGGTGAGAACACAGAGCAACAGGAACTCCACTGCTGACGGAGGTGCAGAATGGTAGATCTGTGAAAGACAGTGTGTCAGAGTTTCTTACACAACTACAAATACTCCATCCAGCCATTGCACTCTGTGGTATCTGATCAAAGGAACGGAAAACTTGTCCACACAAAACCTTGTACACTGGGTTCATAGAAGCTCTCTCTGTAACTGCCAAGATGTCCTTCAGTGTGAGAAAGGATAAGTCAACTGTGATAATGCTCAGACAGCGCAATCTTATGCAGTGCTAGAAAATGAGTTATCGAGCCAGGAAAACACACCAAGGAAACCCAGTGCATATCACTGAGGGAAAGAAGAAAATCTGTGAAGACCACATACCATGTGATCACAAGCGTGTGATTACTGAGAAAGACAAAATCATAAGATCTGTGGTTGCCAGGCCCCAGGGTGAAGAGAGAGACATGAGAGCCAGAGAGCTTTTAGGCCTGATCCTATGACAGCAGATGCATGTCATTTAGCCAAACGGTAGCATGTGCAACACCAAGAGTGAGTTCTAAAGTAAGCTGAAGAATTGGGTGATACTTCTGGGCCTGGACAGGTTCACTGGTGGTGGGAACTGTGCTACTGGGTGCCAGTGTTGACAGTGGAGGTGGTAGCCTGTGGAGGCAGGAAATCCATAGAATCCTCTGCACTTTCCACTTAGTATTTCTGTGAATCTCAAACTATGAGATGCTGTGAAATGAGGTTCATCGAGTCAGATGACTGAGAAGTCGTCCACTGAAATATATCCTTCTAGCTTCACACACTGCGCCTGGAGATTTTCTGTCATTTCATCCTCATTTTCTTTTTCAGGAAATCAGATCTTTCTAGATCTTCCTAAGCCTTTTGGTGTGTTGATGGCTACTTCCCTGGAAGAATCGCTTGGTCCCTTTCATGCATTTTCATAATCTTAATTTTTCCCCCTACAAATTCCTCTATGTGACACATGGCCTGATATTTTAAGCAAATATTTACTAAATAACTATTGATTGACTTTATAAGACACCATACAGGTAATATATTCACTAATTTTATTGCTTGATAATAAATGACAAGTGAGCACCCAGGTGTATTCTATGTTTTGTGGTGGTATTACCCTATAAACCACGTCCTTAAAACTCCAAAGCTGTGTTCCATGGCTTTTAATAATGCCACCAATTCTAAAATTACATTTTATGATAATGGAATACACAACATTAGTTTTATTTTAATTAGCAACTGAGAGATAATGATGTAAGTAAAGGGCATTGTGCTGAGACTCAGCACCTGTGAATTCTCACATGGGTCCTTGCTCTAGCTGGTGGAGGCTCCATCAGTCCTTGCCCTGGCTGGTGGAGGCTCCATCAGTCCTTGCTCTGGATGGTGGAGGGCTTTGCCAATTCTCTCCCTCCTCCGTCTCAGGCCCCTCGTGTGGGTTGGATTGGGTCGGTCTGTGGTGCCTCCCCAGTTAATGCTCAATTATTCTAGTTAAAGAGAATTGCCATTTCTAAATTCCAGCCCGTGAACTGTCAAAATACCACTCTCCCAAAGTAATAATATGTATTTGCCAAGTTTAAGCAATCTCAGAGATTTTACAGAAGGAATTTTCCTGTCTTTGGTGACTTCTCAGGATTTACAAACGCAGCTTCCAGCAAACCAAGTAATTACCTTCCTGGCCTTGATTGCTTGCCTTCTTTATTTGCTTTGCTGTGTGAACTTTAAAAGTCTGCAACAATTTGGGGTTTATCAACAAAGAGAAAGAAATCTTTTCAGTGTAGTAAAATATTTATAGTTTGAGCATCCATGAGCTGAAATTTTGAAATCCAAAACTTTTTGAACACCATGATAATGCTAAAAAACAATTTTGGATTTCAGATTTCAGGTGTTTGAATTAGGAATATACAAATGGTAAAGTCTATGCAAATACCCCCCCCCACACACACATACACACCAAATCTCTGAAATCCCAAACTCTTCTGGTTGCGAGCATTTTGGAGAAGGGATGTTCAATTGTAGGAAATGTTCAATTTTTAATAGAGAATATTGTCATAATTTAATGGATGTTAACAGAGCCCATTATTGATATATCCCTTATTAAAATGTGCGATGGTCACCACACTTGAAATAGTGTTGCTGCTTGAGAATACACTAAAATTGAAGAAAATAACACGGCCTCAGTGAGAGGAGGACATAACTGCCTGCTTTACAGAGGTTCTAGCACAGGCCACTGGCAATGCACATGAGATCAGCAAAGCAAACGAGTATGAAGTATATTATGTGAGTACTGCCGCTGTTGTGTAGTTTTAGACATTAGGAAAGATGTCTTTGCCTAGGTACTTGTGAAAGCAGACTCCAGGGTTTAAGATTGAGATCAAATGCCATGCTTTTATTTGGGAGGCACAAAAAAAGAAAAGAGAGAATAATAAAGAGGTTAAAAAAAAAAAAGGATGTGATGAGGAGAGGTAGTGGGCTGGGTTCTGTGGTGTGAAGCATCTCTGCCCTGGACACGTCTTAATATTCTCTGGGGATCAAGCGATGACAGCAGGCACGTTCATGAAGCACAGACAAGGTCCCTGAGAGGCCGGGAGGGCAGTTTGCAGGAGAAAGGAAAGAGGTGGAATCCTGGTCAAGATTCATTCCCGCATGGAGCTATCGCCCCAAGTTTCTGGGCGCCTGTGCTCCTTGGAATCCCAAGCTTCTTGGAGTGTTTCATCCCAGTCTTCGGAATTGGGCAACTTGGCCTGGGTGGTATGCTTGCCCCAAAGAGAAAAAAAACAGTAAGGTATTGTGCCTTTCCCCAATTTAATTTCATAAACTTTCAAATATTACAAATAATTTAAAGATGGGACAAAAAAAAATTTTTTTTGGAAACTCTGTTTTTGGTTAAAGTCTGCCACCATGTGGCTGCTTTTAGAAGTAATGATTTTAGAAGTAATTTTTCTTTAACATTTAAATCTAGAGGGATACGCAAAATACAAAGTGAGACACCACTATCATTAACCTAATTTAATCAGAGTAGACAGCCCATTTGTGGTAATGACGTTGCAGAATGGTTTACTTGTCCCTCATTCCCACCCTGAGGTGGGCACACAGACTCCCTGTGGTCTGCAAGAGTGATTCCCTCATCCCTCACAAAGTACAGACACAGCCTGCACAGAAATCCTTAAATGCCAGATTTGTCTCCAATGTCAACTAGCTATGTCATTATGGAATCACATGACTAGAGCATTAAAGAGTTGGATTTTCTTCAGACATTGAAAGTAAATATATTAGATAGAGAACCTTTTTGTACTGCCCCAAAGTTTCTAGTTATTTTTGTATCTTAATTTTATTTATCAAATAACTGAAATATTTAAGCTTCCCTTTGTACTGAATTGAATAAAATTAATAATAGTATTGTATTAATAGTAAAAGGACAGATATTTTCATCTTATTATGAATAGTATCTAAGAGCTTCAAAGGTCTCTTTTTCATATGCCAAACCAACCACAAAATAAAAACAAAAATTATACCTACCATAAATGTGATATTAATAAATAAATATAGTATACTTCATTCATGAACCTCCCCCGAAATGAAATGAGATCATCATTACTATGTAAAGTAGTATCACTATTTGCATAATAGTAATCTATAGGCATATATTGTGATTAAATATAATCACTAATTTTTAAGGTTTATGTTTTGAACCCACCAACAAACTTGGTAAGACAAACTCACGTGTTTCTTACCCTCTGACTTGTCTATCCCATGACCACCGTAGTTTCTGCCCTTTCATGGAATCACACAGTGAAAAAGAAACTATTTTCCCTAGAACTGACCTTGTATGCTTTGCTTTTCCTTGTAAGGTTATCTCAGGTGTCAGTCAACTTGGGTAAAGGATCAATCAGGGACAAGATTATTCCAACTGATTTTTCTTTCTTCTTCATTATGTCATATAAGAAAGGAAGAGAGAATGACTAACCATCTTACTTCCTCCCAAGGTTCTTGCTCACATGGAGGAAATTCCAAAACTTACTAAAATAAAGAGCCTAGAGATTGCATGATAAAATGAAATCACTATTTCCCAAAACAGTTATCGGATTAGATCTGCAGAAAAACCAATCGGGGAAATCGGAACGCATTTTTTTCACAAGGCATAAGTTCTGGGGTAATCTTTCTTCAGTGTTTTAAAGTCTAAGACTTGAGGGAGCAATGTGGTATTTTCTGTGCTTAGGATTTAAGTTGATTTGGTGCTCGAGAACCCCATGATCTTCACTTCTTCAAAATTAAAACCTCACCCTTGTTACTCCTCTGCTCCTACTCAATATGCCCGGCTATCCTCTGTGATGGTCTGCAGCCCCGACCAGAGACAGATCTTCACAGTTGCCTTCCCAGCAGGGATAGGATGCACTGGGCGATTCAGGTGGAGAGAACACAGCTGGTAATGGTATACTGTCATGGTTAATTTGAATCGTTAACCAGATTGAATTAAGAGAGTCCTAAGATCAAGAGGCTTCTAGGGGTGACAATGAGGGTATCTCCAGGAATGATTGGCATGTGGGATGTCACACTGGAGACCCTTCCCAAGCATGGGCAGCACCATCCAATAGGCTGCAGGCGTGGATGGAACAGAAGTCCAAGAACAAGGAGGCAGCAGCAGAGACAAGCTGGTTCTTCTTGACGGGTTCTTGATAGAGGCTGTGACCACCTGAACACAGTGAACTGGGCTCTTCACTTCCTGGCTCAGTGCTCTCTCAGTGCAGCTTGATTGCTGCAGTGACCTCTCTTGTTCTGGGGCTTCATCCTCTTGGCCTGAGCGCTACCTCCAGCTCTCCAGCCCGCAGACGGCCATTGTGCACTACCCAGCTGCTGGTCATGTAAGACAATCCAATAAGTCCCCTTTCTATAATCAAACCTACACATACTCCTGTGGGTTCTGCTCCTCCTCGAGAGAACCCTGACTAATACAAACACTTGGCATTGACTCATCTGTCCTGTGTTTATGGAAAACTTGCTGCCTCGTAGTTTTGTTCTAAGCACTGGAGACAGAACTTAAATAAATCAAGGTTCTTGCTCACACAGAGCCAGAACTCCAGTGGGGCAGCAGGTTTATCGGTGCCTAGACCAATAAGTAGTGTGACTTCATTAGTGAGAACCGTGTTCACGGCAAGACATTCAGTGAGCAGCGGCTGGGAGGCAACCCCAGCATGGAGGTTGGGCCAGGAATGTCCCTGCAAGGAGACAACAAGCAGAGACTTGCAGCTGAGCGAGGGGAGCCACAACACCTGGGGAGAGCGCTGAGCCAGAAGGGAAGAGTCCCAGGCTATCCCTTCTGGGAACACCTAGGAGATGAAAGGAGCCTAATTGGATCAGGGAAATGAGAGGGTCAGACATGGATTTAAGGAGATGTTTTTATTTGTTTCGAAAAGTATGAAATAGTTTGGTTTTGTTGGTCCCTTGGTCAAATTTAAGAATTCTGGTGTTTGAAGACTGGATTGAACTATTACTTATTGAAGATGATATAGACCCATGTATCTCAAAGCACTTCTCCAAGTATTTCTCAAACTCACATGCACTACTGTTTTGTAAAAATGCAGATTTTTATTCAGCAGAGTCTGGTGCTCAAGAGCCCTGGGTTGGTTTTTATGGCAAACTCGCACTCGAGGCCAGTACTATTGTTCTGGGAGCCCCTTTGGTAAGCCATATGTGGCCACCAGCGGTTCTATCTTTTCTGCACAGTTGTTAGAAGTAAAGGTTTGAGTTCCTGATCGTGAGCTTCTGATTTTGAGCAGACACAAGCATTTTATCAGAATGTCAGGCCATTCTATTGAAAGCCACTCGCATGACTGCTATGAGGTGAGGAGAGAGAGGAAACACCAATTTCTCTCCAATCCCTGCTGTTGGTTCTCATAGACTCAGTGGTTAGTAAGAACTTCTGTTTCCCTGCAGTGAAGATGCCTCAAACAAAACTCATTGAACATTATCAGCAACTATTGTGTGGGCAGCTTCTGGCCTCCAGAATTCACAGTCCAGCGACCAGTAACCCAAGGGCACTGCATAGTCAGCAGGAGCGTGGACGGCAGATGTAGACAGACCAGGAACATGTAAGTGTACACAGGCTCCCGGGCACTCTCATCATCAAGATGAGGAGGGATCCATGTTCCCCACCTTGTGAAGGATTAAGTGAGACTGTCTAAGGAAACTGATCCGCATAACATCCAGAACAGAGCAAATGCTCTGAGCATTGAGACTTTGGGTATTGGTGTCTGAGATACTGAAGAATTATTTCTAATTCTGTTAAAGACCATAATAGTATACTGAATATGTAAAACCAAGCAGCCTTTTCAAGTTAGAGATTGTGTTGAATTCTTGCGAATGAGCAACAGGGGATCTGGCAGCCCACCCACCTTCCATGTAAAGGGTTAGGGGAAACGTCCTCGCTCTCTGGCTGTCACTCTGTGGACTCAAGTGTATTACCTTACAACTGGGCTTCTGCCTCCAGTGTGACTGTATTTGGGGACAGGACCTTCAGGAGGTAATGCAATTTAAATGAAGTCATGAGGGTGAAACTTCATCCAGTAAGAGTAGTGACCTTATGGGAAAAGAACAGTAGATCCCCTCCCCTCCCTCCCCCTGAGAGGACATGGCCAGCCAGCAGCTGTCTGCAGGCCAGGGAGAGAGTCCTTGATGGGAACCACATCAGATAGCACCTGCACCTCCCCGACACCAGAACTGCCAGAAGTGAAATTCTGTTGCTTACACCACCTGGTCTGCAGTGTTTTGTGGCAGAAGGGTGGGCCTAGGTGAGGTGCCCAGGCTAGACGCACAGGCTCACTAGGGGACTGAGTCCTGATCATGGGATTAGAGAGCAATTCTCCCCAACCTAAAACTACCTTAGTGACAAACTACATAAGAGACAGAGCAATCCCCAGAAGGAAATTTAGGAATGCTGGATTTGTCAGATTGAGAAGTTAGAACAGCTCTGACTAAGATGCTAAGGGCTGGGGCTCAGCAGAAGGGCACTCACCTGGCCCGTGCAAGGCCCTGGGTCTGATCCTCAGCACCACATAGAAATAAATAAAAATAAAGGTATTGTGTCCAACTACAACTGACAAATTTAAAAAAGATGCTAAGGGCTCTGATGGCAAGACGGACATAAAATATCAGATGGGCACTATAACCAGAGATGATGGAAATCCCGGGAAAGAATGAAAGAGAAACAGTAGAGATCAAGATAACTCTAACAGAAATAAAAATGCCTTTGATGTACTCCTTGATAGAGAGGAGATGGCCGAGGAAAGAATCACTGAGTGCCAAGAGACACTTCCAAAACCAAAGCAAAAGGAAATAAAGATGATGATGATGATGATGATGATGATGATGATGATGGAGATGAAGTAACAGAATGTCCAGGAACTTTGGGGCAACTACAAAGTGTGGTTTACACACAATGAGAATGTCAGAAGAAAAAGCAAGTGAGAAAAGAATAGAAATATTCAAAGAAATAATCATTAAAATTTCCCCAAACTTAATGTCAGACACCAAGCCACAAATCCAAAAAGCTCAGAGAGCACTCTGAAGCAAGATAAATGCAATAAAAATATTCTAGGCAATTTAACATTAAAAAATCCTATCCTAGAAATTTAAGAAAAAGAAAAAAATCAGCAGGATGGAAGAAAAATTTCTTACCCATAGAGAAGCAAAGATAAGAATTATATTCAATTTCTCCTCATAAACATAGAAGCAAAAGAAAAGAAAAATGAAGTATGCAGAGTGTTGAGAGGAAAATAACCACCGATCCAGAATATCCCTCAAAGTGAAAACAAGACTTCTTCAGACAAGCAGAATCGAAGGAGTCTGTTTCCAGTAGACTTGCCATGTAAGAAATGCCAAATTAAATTCCTTAGACAAGAGAAAGACAATACAGGTCAGAAAAGACTTGATTCTACATAGAGGAAAAGCATCAGAAAAGGAATAAATGAAGGTAAAATAAAGACTTGTATCTTTCTTATTCTTAATTTACTTACTATTAACTGTTATTCAAAATAACAAAAGCAATATCATTAGATTCATGTAAGTTTATGTGCAGGCATATGTGAGTGTAAATGCATAACTGAAATATATACATGAAATGAATGACAGCAAAAAGTACAAGAGACAGGAGAGATGGAGTGGGCTATCCTAATGTTGTGAAGAACCTACTTCACCCAGAAAGCACATGGTATTTTTGAAAGTGAATTCTGATTACTGTATACAAATGAACATAGTAAACTCTAGTTAGATGTCTAGTTTAAAACTTGCATAACCTATGCTGAGAAGAAAAGAAAACAGAACCAGGTAAACTGAAGGCATAAAAATGTATAAGACAAAAAATAGGAACAAAGAACAAGGGCAGTAAGTAGAAAATAGTAATAAACACAATTAGTATTAATCTACAAATATGATCATTTCAAATGTCAGTGGCCTCAATACACCAGTGAAAAGACAGAATTATCAGAGAGACTCCCAAAATGACACACTACTGTCTTTCTGTAAGAAACTCCCTGTAAAGAAGAGGATGCTCTTAGATAACAGCAAGTGCTGGTCTAGCCTCGTGCAGATCAGCTGTTCATTCAGTTTGTTGACAGGCTGGGGTGGTGGGTTTGGGGCAGAAGAGGCAGAAGCAAAGTGCCCACCTCTTCAGGTGTTATCAAGAGCAGGTGCCATGAGGCTTTCGATGCCTACAGTTTTCTTCACAGACATTTGTGTCGATTCTGAACAAGGACGACTTTGTCCTTCTTTCCTTCTCTTGGGTTATTGAATTAGCCAGGTCCTGGGGTGCTCACTGAATATGTGTAAGGAGAGAGGGCAGAGTTGTTTGATTCTTTGACTCAGAGCCAGATCCAGTTTCCACTCTTCAGTACAATCAGGTCTGTAGGTTTTGTATAGAATTTCTTTGTCAAAATGAGGAAGTTCCCTTTTATTCAAGGTTAACTGAGACTTTTTAATAGGGTTAGGTTCTGTCAAGTGCTTCATCTGTATCAATTGCATTAGATTTTTCTTCTTTAGTCTGTGAATATGGCAGTTAATTAGGTTACGTTGGTGTTCTTTAATATCGACCCAGCATTGATTGCATGCCTAGTGGAAATCCTGTTGAGTTGTCTGTCATATAGGATTCTTTCTGTACATTGTTGTATTTGTGCTAACATTTTGTGGAGGATTTTTGTATCCAAGTTTATGAGACTTGAGCTTATTGGTTTGTGACTGTTTTTTTTTCTTTCTTGTGATGTCTCCATAGAGTTTTGTGGGTGCTCAAGACCAGTCTTAGTTTTAATCGACCTAAAGGATTGCTAGAAGCATTCAAAGAACTTAGCCCAGCTCTTATCCTCAATGTTGTGCTTATTACAATAAAAAGGGTACAGATTAAAATCAGCAAAGGGGACAAGGTGCATGGTCAAAGTCCAGGAGGAACCAGGTGCACTCCTCCAGGTCTCCCCTCCCAATGGCATCACGTGGGGAATGATTTTCATTCCCTATCAATAATGAGTGACAACACATGTGAGATACTGTCACCAGGGAAGCTCACCTGAGCCTCAATGCTGCAGGACTGGGTGGTCCATGTAGTCATTCAGCATCTTCATGACTCAACCAAATCCCTCAATTTCTAGCCCTTGGAGGCCCCCCTGGTAGATGGGACTCGAGGCCTCGGGCCTACAGAGCCTACAGAGACAGGCCCTCTCTGGAAGTCATGTTCTGTTGTGAGCATCACGACCTTGTCAGATGCGACAGTGGGGCCAAGACTTCAGCCACATGGGTGAAGTCGGGGTATCATAAAGCTCAGCTCATCTCCCAGTAACTGACCCGTGTGTCCTTCTGAAGACCGCACTTTCTGTGGACACGTCAGGGTTGGAACAATCCTGGCCTGCTACATGGTGAAATGGGCCCCCTCAGGACTGTGTAAATGTTCCCTCTCTGTTCTTTTGTGTAGAAGTAAGTTGTTTCTTCCTTAAATATTTGGAAAAATTTGTTAGAAAAACTATCTGGTTTTGATGCTTTCCCTTTTGGAAGTTATTCATTATTGGTTCCATTTCTTTAATTGATATATGCCTATTCAGATTTTTTTTTTTTTTTCTTGTAAGTTCTGGCAGTCTTTCAAACAGTAGGTCCATTTTACTTAATAATGTGAATCATTAACAAAGAGACATTTGGTATTTCTTTGTCAAACTTTTAATTTTGTTCATGTATTTGCTCTACATTTCATTTAATTTTTATCTGCGTATTCCTCTGTGATTCCCTATACTATTTTCATTTGTTAGTTACTTTAGTTTCAAGTATGTGAGATGACTTGCAGTACTTACCTTTGAGTACCTGGCTTACTTCCCTTGACATTACATCCCCCAGTTCCATCCATTTTCCTCCAAATGATAGGATTCCAATCTCTCTGGCTTTGTCTTGGCCGAGTAGTGCTCCGTTTTGTGTGTGCCAGGTTTTCTTGATCCATTCCTCTATGGACAGGCCTGTAGGCTGAATCCTGTCTCAGCTTTTGAGAATAGTGCTGAGATGAAACGTGGACCTGCAGGAATCTCTTTGGTGTGCTGATTTTATCTCCTTGGGATACATACCCAGGAGTGAAGTACTGAGGTCTTGAAGTATTTCACTTATGTTTTATTCTAGTAGTTCCAGACTAGATCATATGGAAGTTGTATTTTTAGCTTTTTCAGGAACCTCCATACTGTTGTCTATAATGGCTGTACTGACTTACCTTTCCACCGAGAGTTCCTTTTTCTCCACCTCCTGGCCAGGATTTTTTATTGCTATTATTATTTTCTGGTAATAGTTTCTCTAACTGGGATGAGACAGTATCTCATTGGAGTTTTGATTTGTATTTCCCTGATGGCTAATGATTTAGAGCATCTCCCATATGCTTGTGATCTCTTTGCAGTTCTTCTTTTGAGAAGTGTCTATTCAGATCATTTGCCCACTTTTATTTGGATCACTAGTTTTCTTTCTTTGTTTTTGTTTACTTCTTTATGTACTCTGGACAGTGACCTTCTGTCACACAAATACTTGGCAAATATGTTCTCCCATTCTGTAGGTTGTCTCTTCATTCTGCTGTTTCCTTGGCTGAGCAGAAGCTTCTTAGTTGGATGTAATCCCATTTGTCAGTTTTTGCTTTTTCTTTTGAATGCTTTGGGGGTCGTCTTCAGAAATCCTCACTGTTCCAAGGTCTTGAAGTACTTCACTTATGTTTTATTCTCGTAGTTTCAGACCTTATGTTTAAGACTTTGGTCCACTCTGAGTTCATCTTTGCCCAGGGTGAGAGGTTGGAGTAAAGTTTCACTCTTTTTTTTTTTTTTTTGCATCATAGCATCATTTATTGAAGAGGCTCTCCTTTCTGCAGGGTGTGTTTTGACACCTTAGTTAATGACCCAGTTGGCGGTGGATGTGGGTTTGTTTCTGGGATCTCTATTCTGTTCTACTCCTCTGTTGCTATGCCAATACCATGTTGTTTTGGTTACTATGACTCTGTAGTACATTTTAAAATCAAGTAGTACAATGCCTTCAGTTTCTTCTTTTTTCCCAAGATTGCTTTAGCTGTTCAGGGTCTTTTTCATTTCCATATAAATTTTAGGACGGCCGTTACAATTTCTCTGAATAATGTTACTGGTATTTTCATGGGGATTGTGTTGGATCTATAGATGCTTTGGGTACTATGGACATTTTATCAATATTTATTATTCCAATCCATGAAAATGAGAGATCTTTACACTTTTTGCTTTCTCTTTTAAAGTTTTCATAAGTGTTTTGTAATTTCAACTCTAGAGGCCTTTCCTTTTCTTAGTTAAGTTTACTCTTTTTTTTTTGTTGTTGTTTGTTTGTTTGTTTGTTTGGTTGGTTTTTTTGGAGTTGTTGGGTGTGGGACTACTCTCATAATATTTTTCTTATCAAATTTGTTAATAGCATGTAGAAAAGATTCTAATTTCTGGATGTTGATTTTGTATCCTTCTATGTTACTGATTTCGTTCATCAGTTCTAATAGTCTTTCCGTACAGTCTTTAGGTTTGTTCTAGCTATAGAAACTTCTAGTCAACAAACAGGGATAATTTGACTTCCTCCCTTGTAGATTTTATGCCTTTTATTTCTTTCTCTTGCGTAATTGTTTCGAGTAAAATTTCTAGTACTATTTTGAGAGTGGACACTTATGGCTGTCCATCATCTTTGAATGGGGAAACTGAAAGAGTGATGCGGCTTATATTTTGTCATAAAGTAGCTTTTATTATGCTGAGGTATACTGATACCTAAATTTTCAGGGCTTTTTTCATAAAGGGATATTGAATTTTATTAAGTGCTTTTTCTCCATCTATTGAAGTGATCATATGATCCTTATCATTCCTTGGATTGCTGGGATGTAGACATTATGTACATTTGCATACGTTGTACCAGGCTTGTATCTCTGAGATGGACTTGAAAATGATGACTGATCTTTTTTTAATGTGATCTTGAATTCTATTTACTAGTATATTGCTGAGAATTTTTGCATTTACTTTAATTAGAGATAGTAGTCTATTACCTTTAGACTATGCATCCCCCAAAAGCTCACATGTGGGAAAATGCAAGGAAGTTTACAGGCTAAATGATTGGCCTATGAGAGCCTTGACCTAATCAGTATGTTAACCCCTGATGGGAACTAATTGGATGGTACCTGAAGGCAAGCAGGGTGTGGCTGGGGGGTGTCGATGGGCATACCCTTGGCATTTGTATTTTCCCTGTGAGAAGAGTATGCTCCCTCTTGGGCTTCCCAACCCCTCCCTGGCTTCCTGGTGTCCTGTCCTTTCCCCCATATGCTCTCCTGTGGTCACATCCGGCATTACCTAGGGCCCAAAGCAGAAGTGGCCATCTGTAGACTGAGACCTCTAAAATCATGAGACCTAAATAAACTTTTCCTCTTCCAAAATGGCTCTTATCAGGTATTTTGGTCATAGCGGGTGGGCAGGGCGGGGGCAGGGGGAGGACACCTGACTAAACATCTGGATCTTTTGGTACCAGGAGTCCCGTTGTTGCTAGGCCTAACCTGATGATGTGCTTCAGACGCTTTTGGAGCTTTGGGGAATTTGTGGGAGGAATTTTAGAAAGTTAAGTCAAGCAAGCTGGAAAAGCTTTAGATTGTTTTAAATGGACCTTAATAAGCAATTCCGGTGGGAGTTCAGAAGACAGAATGCCAATAAGATGGTGGACAGCAAAAACTGGGCTCATGAGATTCAGAGGAGGAGGCCACTATTGGGAATTGAACTAGAGGCCGTTCATGTTATGTTCTACCTAAGAAGTTGTCTGAATTTGTCCTGAGACTTTCTGTGAGGCTGGATTTAAAGGTGATGGACTAATTAACCTGGCAGAGGGATTTTTAAGGCCTTTGGAGATGACATGGTATTGCTGGAAGCTTTGAGCCAATTTATGGTGATAATCAGAAAAGCGAAGCAGAAAGACTGAAAATCTTGCAGTTTGACCATAAAATCTTTAGTAACACTGTGGCCAAGGAAGGGTGGTAGTTAAAGAGAATATGGCCACTAAAGAGCTGCTGAGTACTTCAGCCAGAAGCCATAGGACAGATGTCTTGAAGGTATCTCAGGAACTGAATCAGTTATGATTCGTGGGCTTGGGCACAGTGCTTACCGGTCAGTGTCAGAGAGGTCCACTGTGTCTGTGGGCTACACGGGAGTGGGGACACGAGCAGTTCAGGCTGAGGTGTTCCAGGCTGCAGTGGGTGTGGGGTGCTCACTGTACGACTGCTCCTACCCTGGAGGGGTGGCCCCTGTCCGTGGAGGTCTCCTCAGGTTGACTCTGCTACCAGCAAGAACATCTGGCACTGGTTGCCCCGACAGCGGTGAGAAGTGAGAAACATGTGTCCCCTGGCCGGTCAGCAGTGTCAACCAAGATGCTGCCTCGGGAGAGGCCGTGGAGGAACAGTGGTGAATCCCCGCTGTGTTCTCATACCCAACCCTGAAAGCAGTGCTTGTCAGACAAGGTGTAGGGTGGCTGGTGATGGAGACCACCTGGGTGGAGTGGAATCAGGCAGTGTGGTGTTTCTCCCTGCCCCTGGGGCAAGAGTGACCATGGGATGGGAATTCAGCAGAAACAAGTTGCCCCCACGGAGCCATGTGTGCCAGGGTGCTGGGTGGAGGATAGAGCAAGAGAATTGCTCAAGACCTCCTGAGCATCCCCTGCTGGTGGGCCGCAGCAGGCGTCCCAGTGGTCTCCTCTCTACCTTGTCGGGAACAGACACCTCAGCGGGGCACAGGGAAGAGAAGCTACGGGGACCATGACGGTGGCCTAGAGGAGGAATCCTGGTTTTCCACTTTAGTGCTTCAGTGGAAGTTACCACCTAAGATGGGACCTCAGTTGAAGTTGTACAAAATTGTACCCAGATGGGGAGGGGGGTGCAAAAGCACAGTCAGTGTAGGTGATGAATGACTGGGTCCAGAGGAAGGGGGCTGTTTCCAGGGGAGATAAAATGCTAATAACCTTCAGGACACTTCCCCTACTCCAACCTGTTGCCAAGGTCCCCTGCCTCCAGGGAACTGTTCCTCCCCACAGTGTTGTTAGTGAATGGCCCTGGGCCACTCCTCCTGCCTGTACCCTGGTCAGCTCCTTTCCTGCCCGTGGTTACTCCACCATTTGGTCATATAGATAGATAAGGGGAGAAGAGGGGCATGAGAACAAAGGAAACCCAAAATCTATAAAAGGGGCAGGACACCCCCACTTCCTCGGGTACCACCTTGGACCACCCCCTCTGCAGAGGAGATTCTGTCCCTCCCTCTGTGTGTTCTGTCCTTTAAAGAAAACGTTCTGCTCTTGCCTTGGTGTTTCTAGGGTGCTCAGTCTTCAACACTGGGGGGATGAGACTTGGCCCTGATTCTCAACACCAGTGTCATCTCTGGAGATCCCACGAGACTGCTTCCCAAGGTAAGTTCCTTCCCAGGCACCCCACATGTTTTTTAGGTGCATCTTTCTGTCTCTTTTTGGAGGACAATAATGGACACCCATCAGCTAATTAAATGCAATTAGTGAAAGCCTCCATTCTATAAGACTCTGGTGACAGGATTCGTGGCCTAGGTGACTCCTAATCTCCAGGTCACTCATGTTGGGTTCTGCCAAAGCTGTTTCTCACCGTCCTATCCAGGCTGAGAGTGCTGTTGGAGGGAGTATGCGGTGACTCTAATCCCAACTGCCTTTGGATGCCCGGAGCTGGACAAAGGGTTGGAACAACTGCGAGTTTCTGGCCTGGGCCAGTCCCTGGCGAACCTCAAAGGTTTCTCCCCTGAACCCCTCTCCTAACCACCCCCATGAGGTGTCCTGTGGTGACTGGTTGATCAAGTGGCACTGATCGGAAGCCCCAAAACACACGCACCTCCAAATGAGCCGTACTTCATTCCCTAGTGCTCGCTCCTCCAGAGCTCTCCCCTCCTCTCGAAGATCAAACGCTAGCCTTTGGGAGAGGGGCATTTTACATGAAGTGGATCCTGCAATGATGTCTGGGTCCCCTGTGTGTGCATATTAGACTTCATAAGCCTGAGGGATTCCTGTGCTTGTTCCTGTGCTCTGCGTGCTCCCTGAGCTTCTTTGACTGCAGTAAGTGAGATTTACACCCGCAGCCCTCTGAAGATCCCTTTAGCCCACAGCGAACCTGAGCTCTTTATCACCGACTTTATCCCTAGTGTCCTTCTGCTGCCAAACATGGTCTCGACACCCGTTCTCTATCTGATGAATAATCCAGGCCATCTGAGGGAAATATAAATGTTAACACCGTTCTACAGCTCAGCTCATTCTCTATAATGGAAGAAAACAGGCTGAGATTCCTATGTTCAGGCCTAAGGACTGCTCAGACCTTGTGTAAAAACCCCCAATTGTGCCAAAAATGTGAATCTGACTCAGCTATAACCCTCCATTTAAGTGAGGCCAAACTTCCCCTCCCAAAAGTTTATTAACTAATGGGAGGCTCAACAGAGATGGATCAAGATTCATTTCAAAACGGGGTCCCATGTTCTCCCACAGAATTACAGGTCACATGAATATGGTGTCGGGATGGCCTCAGGCCTGAGCCTAAGCAACTCCATTTCAAAACTCCACTTTGAAACCTGCAGTCTCACCAGGCACACCTACGGAGCCCTCCTATATGGTCATCAGGCATAGCCCGACATAAATAAGTCACTTTGCACCTCCCTGACAAACTCAGAGTGAAGTCTCTGTCGTGTTCCCTTACCCCATAAGGGTGAGAGGCAAGAAAACCAGGGTGAATGAGGTCATTGAGAAATCCAGTAGAAGTTGATAGGGACTGAAAGGGTAGTCAGAAGCCCCAAAATTTAGTATAAATGATGGAGCAAATGAACAGACATTCAGCCAGCCGACATGGATGCCCATAAGCCTGAGAGCCTGGTGAGGACCTGGACTGACACCCCAACTCTTCCCGTCTGCCTGATCCTCTGCGTCTTCCTCACTGTCTCAAACTCGACAGCCACATCTTGACCCTGGTGAGAGCCACGACTTCTTGCTACGACCCTCTCCTCAGCCAGCCGTCAGCTCCACCCCAGGAGAAGCCCGCCTCAGTTCCTGACCTGATCACTGTGGTCCGAGTGAGTGGGCATCTGCTGGACTCAGAGCCCACGGCTGAGACTTTAGATCTGGCACTTGAGCTTAGCCTGCAGAGGAAATGTCTGTCAGGAGCCTGTCATGAGTAAGTATGTTTGCAGCTTAGAATTAATCTAGAATTGTTCACTCCACAGCAAACAATTGATTTAAACATTGTCATTTTCTTGATTAAGAACCTATAGAATAAAATTGTATTGAGTGACTTGAGTGACTAAAGCATCGAAAAGAGCAGAAGCATGTGGACATTCTTTCTTTCTCCCCCTTGACTGCATAAGTCGCACCTTTGCCCATCGAGACACAGGTAAGGTGGATAATCCAGGGTGTTCATCTTTTTCATGGCCACCCATGATGCCCAGACAGGGAGGCAGCAGTTAAATACAGAGGTCATGCATGGAAGGAGGGGCGGGAACTGCTGACCACTAGAGGCTCTAGCATCAGGGAGATGTCTCCTAACCATGCAGTTTCTCAGCGTGGGCACTCTGTTCTGTTCCCTTTCATTTGTTTTTCATTCAGAGGACAGCCTCATCCTCAAAAGTAGTAGTAGCGAATGACCTAATCACAGTTGAGATAAAGGAGATGCCTAATAATTTTCTGCATCTAAACCTGGTCTGATCACCAACTGGGGAAATGAAAAATGGTTAAAATGCCCTATGCATGAAGTTTTGCTCAAAATATCATCTTCCCTTTGTTAGCTTCTGCCAGATTTCTCTCTGTCTCTCTAAGGCTTGCATTTGAAATGTGAATTGTGGAGGTCTGCAGAGCTTACAAGACTTACAAGACTTGGCAGATATCTGGTTGACTGCTGGGAGCCATTAGCCAAGTAGGTATGACAATTTCCTTGCCAGCGTACCCCATGTTGCAGTGACATTGAATGTAGGTGACCTTACTCAAGGACCAGGGCGGATTAGGGTGTTCCCGGTTTAATATAATCGGGTTTAGGGCATTCTAGGTTTAAGATTATTCCTGCTGGGAATAGGGCGTATCCTGCTGCCTGAGTTCCCCTTGAGTTCTCACGGGATTCAGACAGTATTTTTGGGGAGATAGAAGCCCACTGGAGGTGGATTTGGGCAGAGAACGTGGATTTCCCCAGAACGTGATTGTAGACTGCTGGTGTGAGTTCGGGAATAAAGAGTTGCTGTTTGAATCTACAAGCTGTGTGGTGGCTCGTGATTGTGTGCCCAGCCAGACTGCGGCATTTGTGCCCAGCCAGACTGTGGCAGTTGACACCAAAGGAAAAAAAAAAGTGTCACTTTTTAACTTAAGTCGCTTATGGAAACTAAATGGCTGGATATATTATCTCCTTTTGGAATCGATCACTGCTTTCTTAACAAGTTCTTCCCCTAAATACTACAGCACATCGAGGGAAGATGGAATGATCTCATATATGCAAGTCTTCTTTTTTTTTTAAGAGGTTTTATTTGTTCTCATTTGTTATACATGACAGTAGAATGTACTTTGACACATTGTACATAAATGGGTGTAATTTCTCATTCTTCTGGCTTTACATGTTGTAGAATCACACTCATTGTATAGTCATATGTGCACAGAGGGGAACAATGTCAGATTCATTCTGCTGTACTTCCTACCCCTGCCCCTTCCCCGTCTTCACTCCTCTCTACCTAATCCAAAGTAACTCTATTATTCCCTACCCCCCCCCCACACACACTTATTGTGTTACTTGGGGATAAATCTAACAAAAGAGGTGAGAGACTTCTACAATGAAAACTATAGAACACTAAAGAAAGAAATTGAAGAAGACCTTAGAAGATGGAAAGACCTCCCATGCTCCAGAGGATTAATATTTTCAAAATGGCTATACTACCAAAAACATTATACAGATTTAATGCAATTTCTATTAAAATCCCAGTGACATTCTTTATAGAGCTAGAAAAAGCAATCATGAAATTCATTTAGAAATATACAAGTCTTCTTGAGAATCTTTACCTGAGGATTTCAGGGCTATCTCATTCTTTCAACAAGTGAACTGACTCTTATCTGAGCCCAAAGTGCACTCTGATCTGACAAAGACATTCAGCATGCTCCTTTACTAGAGTAATTAGGGATGTATCATTTGGGGTTTTTTTTTGAACTCCTGTTTTTTTAAATTCTACTTTTGAGCTCATAGTTTTATGGTAACTTCACATTCCATCCTGCATGCCTAAATTAATATATGTTCCCATCAGTCTTATTTTATCTAACTGCAGACGTTTTTTTGCACCGTTTTTGTTCATAGGCCAGTTTTCAAAGATTGACTCTCACATATGTTGAAAAATCTCCTTTAAAAAAAAAATTTCTAAGAAGTACGTAAACTTGGTGGTGTTGGGAATAGATCTGATAGTCATTGAGGACAAGCGTCCACCTGAACCCTTGATTTTACTGTCCACCCTGGTTTCCAGACACCTAGTATTTCCAACTGTACGGACCTGCCTTATATTTAAGTCATAAAATAAAAGTCTGATAGGCTCTATTTTAATTTCCAACAGGTCAAATCTAATACAGGTTTTAGTCAACATCTGTAGTGTTGCCTCCTACCTGTGGAGATTTATCTACAAAAAGCTACGAGATCTCTGTTTCCTGTCTGTTTTTTGTATGTGTGCACACCCGTGAAGTGTGTTGTTGTGTCTACATATGTGCATGTGTCCATATATATTGGACATGGCATCAAAATTGGCATATATTTAAATTTTGATTTATGAGATGAGCACTCATAAATCAAAATTTAAATAAAAAATGAATCCAGACACCTTTTAGTTTATGTGGCTTTAAAAAGTTCAGTTTAAATTAGGTGAATGGAATACAATAAATAAAATAAATATAATATAATATAAATAATAAAATAGATTAAATATGTCTTTAAAATTACTCACAAGTTTTTCCATGTGATCAGAAGTTGCAGAGTGTTTTTTTTTTAAATGTCTGAAATATAATATCCATTGTTTCTAGGATTTTTCTTCAACTGGAAAGAGATGGCTAACACTGTTAACTACACTTGTCTGATATCTTGGTTTTTACAGTTAGAAATGAGTAAACTAGATCTAACATAAATGGGATTAATAATAAATGTGTTTGTTAGAGACATCTAATTAATTTACAAAATTATAGTGCTAAAACATCAACTGCTAACTGTCAAAGCAATTACTATTAACTTCTTAAATTCCATAATATAATATATTTAAACATTAACTGTGTTTTCATTAATTGGTAAATGAAAAACTGTTTGAGATTGCTTTGTTTCTGTGTCTTCACTAAAAACAAGGTTACTAAGACTTAAATCTATCAGGTTTCATCTATATACAAAGTGTATAAGAGGTTTCAGTTGGGTTTCTATTAAAGTATAATAAAAACATAAAAAATATTTCATCTTATTAAAATGGAGTAATTTTTCTGAATTCAAAAAATTTATAAGGGTTGTTTCAGAATGTAAATTTTAAAAAGGGAGTCAACAGCTAGCAAAGAGATATAAGAAGGTTCTAGACATGGAAATATGTTTAAAATAAAAGAAGAAGGAAAAAGAAATGTTTCTGGGTGACAAAGTCTTTTGTGTGGCAAAATAAAAAGTTTTGGAATATCTAAGCAAGTTGCAGAAGGTTTGTGGAGGGAAAATTTTAAAATGTTTGTGTGTCACTAATTTGCTAATATTTAAGTAACACAATCAGTTAAAGCTATTCAAGGCTTTTCTTAAGGTCAAATATTAATGTACTGACGTAAACCAAAGTTTAATCTTTGTATTGAAGTAACAAAGATTTCTTAAAACACGAATCTGTTCTTATCTATCAAGATAATCTGTTGTGTCTGTTAAGCTTTATTATTTAGAGAAATTAGTCTTAAAGGAATTAGGGTTTGTACAACTCTGGTTAAACAACAGCTGTTAGAGTATTACACTACACTACAGATTCTGAATTTTTTTTAAAGTCTAAACTTTATTAATATATGAACATCAGTGTAATTATGGGGCTGTTACTGGCCTCTTTGTACATAAAACATATTCATATCTTTCAAGTATACAAGTCTTTACAGTATAAGGTATAGAAGAACATTTTACCAAGCTGATGTTCTTCCAACTAAAAGTTAAGGTTTGGGGTGATAAAAATTATGCTTCATGGTTCATAGCTATTATATGAACTAAATATGTTTTTTAAAGAGATAGAGATAGATAGATAGAGAGAGAGAGAGAATTTTTTAATATTTGTTTTTTAGTTTTAGGTGGACACAACATCTTTATTTTATTTTATGTGGTGCTGAGGATCAAACCCAGCGCCCCGCGTGCCAGGCAAGTGTGTTTCCGCTTGAGCCACATCCCCAGCCCCCTAAATATGTTTTTAACTCTTGTTAAATTCATTTTATAGTTTTCTTATAAACTTTTACCTGTCATCTGCTGTGCCTTACAGAAGTATAACTTCTAATGTGCCAACATGATTCTTAACATGGGTATCAGGATTCGGTGCCTTAATAATGTGGGCTCAAGGATTAGGCAAAATCCAGAGCCCCGAGTTTCTCAAGGTCCTCTCTCATACCACTGCATGCAGAGGGAACTCTACCATAGAGTTCCCTTCCTGCCCTGTCAGTGTCAGGTGTCGGGGACACATCACAGGGCAGAGGGAGGGACAGTGGTGACCGCATGATACCTGCCATCAGACCTGGCATTGAGGCAAGTCTATTCGGGCTGGCCATGCCTTGGTCTCTGAGATCAAACTCCCTATGTCCTCTCAAAGGTGATTCCCTCTATCCCTCTCTGTGTCACAATACTCATCCCCTACAGTGCAGGGTGCCCAGGGACTGACCCAGAGCCACTCTGCTAGGCCAAGTTGGGTTCTTGAGGGAGATGCAGAAGGATGCAGGTGGCCAGGGCAAGATGGCGAGTAAGGAAGTCAGGAGCAGGGCCAGACAAAGGACATGGAGAGGGCTCCAAAGGGGGTCAACTTCCCGATTGAAGTGCTCGTGGACACAAGCGGGGACCCCAATCAGATCGACACTTTCACACTCATGTTCTAAGTGAGGTACCCGGTAAAAAAACTAAAACAGATGAGTGGACACAGGGGGCACCAGTGAACATAGTGAGGGGAGTGTGGATAGGGGGGATAAAGAAGGAGGAAATTCCAGGGACCATTAAAAGAACAGGACAAAGCTTCCCACTGGACTCCCAGCTCTGGAGAAGTCTATCTCTGTTGCTTCTGCAATAATCTCTCTGAGTCCCATTCTTCAGTTCTTTGCTGAACAGAGACATTGAACCCAGCATCCCTAGATAGTGCAGTGCAGTGGAATGCCTGTGGGGTTCTGGAGATGGGAATGTTCCGGGGATTCTGTCTCCCAGAGCAGTCCAAATTCAGATAATAACCCCCTCCTCAATATGGCGTGTGGCTACAGGACCCTCAGGCGATGATGTAAGATCCTGTTTCAAACCAAGGCTGCGGTGCAGACTCTGGGCCACTTATCTAAGTGGGCTGCAAGCCCATGAGGACTGTGAACCTGTCCTGTGGCCGGTCTGCCAGGATCCACGCAGACAGAATGCACTGGGACTCTCACCCTTACCTGTGCACAGGGGAGACACCCCACCTGCCGCAGTGGAGCCGGGGTGGCAGCTGCTGGCATGGGAACATTCTCTCTCACTGTACAGCCATCCCAGGTCTGCAAACATCAAGTTCCTGGCTCTCCTGGTTGGTTTCCAGTGAACTCCCAGGACCACTCCCCTCACATGCAGCAACATGCCTGGGACTTTGGTTCCTCTCTGGGGGAGAAGGTGAGTGCTGGGCACCTCTACTTTGCCATCTTGTCCTCCCTCTGTGCTATTTTAGCTCAGCATTGTATATTATATATAGTGTTGTATATTATATATAGTGTTGTATATCATATATACATATATATCTGTCACTTTTGTTTCTCTGTAGTATAATTGCACGTAAGTATTTGAACTGGAAATAGTTTGTTTTTCTGTGCTTGGTTTATTTGGTGTTTTCTGTGTCTTTGTGTCTGTTATAAGTTCATGAGCAGGGCAGAGAGGAAGGGATTAATATGTTCTGCCATTCAGAAATTACTACCCACAATCAAAATCATAGCTTAGTTTCTTCTCAAAACACATGTTTGCCATTTTTAATCACAGACTCGGTGATTAAGAATGGAATGAAAAAGAGACATGACTGAGGAGCAATTCAAATAAACAGAGAATTAAGATGTTGTGATATGTTTATAAAGGCTAGAAGCATCTGGACTATTCCGGCTGAGTAGTACAGATAATGCACTCTTTCTTTTAATAAGGACTTTGAGCACCATAAAATATCAAAACTGTTTAAGAACTACTGTGATTCTCTGCTGTTTTTCCTTTGTCTCCTAACATACACTGAGTTCTGAGTTCTTTCTTTCTTTCCATGTGTTTACTACTTCTGACTCATCTTAGACTCTAATCTTTATTAAAAAGAAGCTGTATTCTACTCATGGTGCCTTGTAAATCAAATCTTGAAGAATTATGCTGGTTGTATAGGACCAATCCCTTAGATCACTCTATGCAAGAGGAAAAAAATACTATATTGTACAGGGAATAAAACATTTTAATACCAACAACAGACTTCCCTCCTTTACTTGAAAGAGAAATGAGAATTTTTTTTTTTTTTTTGGCCTGTGATTGCATTTATCAACATCCTGTTGTAGAACTAAAAAGTACTCTAAATCTTTCAAAAAGGACAGTTACTATAGGGGATTGTGTATTTAAAGATTATTTGGAAAGCTATAGAAACAGAAATGCCACACCACAGGTAGAGTGACTTCGGCCACCACCAGCAGCCTGGAAGACATGGGACCAGCACAGAACTAAAAAGTGACCGTTCCAGGGATGAGGAATTACTGTACCTGCAAATGGCAGGACAGCTGCCCTCCACACATCCACACTGACCCTGGGTGGCCAAGGAAGACAGCACATGTGACTCATGGATGTGAGAATCCAGAACAAATCCCCTAGAAATGTGCAATAGAAGTGGGGTGCAGGGTTCCAACAGAAGGGGACTGTCAAGCCACAAGGGCCACCATTTCTCATGTTCCTGTGCCATTCAGAAATCCTCTTCTGAGTCCACCGGTCTCCTCCGTCCTTGAGTACCACCACCAGTGCATTTGTTATGGTTTAGATAGGAGGTGTCCCCCAGAACTCATGTGTGAGACAGAGCAAGAGCCTTCAGAGGGGAAATGGTTGGATTATGGGGTGTGGCCTAGTCAGTGGATTAATCCATTGCTATGGATGGACTGGGTGGCAGGCAGGCTGTGGCTGGAGAACTCTGGTCACTGGGGCATGCCATTGGGGTTCATACCGTGTCCCTGTAAAGGAAGCTCTCTCTGCTTCCTGGTTGCTGTGTCCTGAACAGCATTCCTTGCCACGCCCTTCCACTATGATGTGTTCCCCACTCTCAGGCCCAGAGCAGTGGAGCCCACACACCGTGGCAAAAGCAAACTGTTCCTCCTCCAATGTTTCTTGTCCTATCACTGTGACAAAAAAGGTGACTAAAACATTTTAGAAAGCACTGGTTTGAACTGTGGAGTTTAAACCATCTGGTACTGCTGGTTTTCTTTCCTTTGTTTTTTAAGAGCAAGCAGGCGATGAGGGATGGAATTGCCTGGACATCTGTTGATTACTATCTGATCCCACTCATCTTGACACCCAGAGGAAACACAGTTGAGTATTCATTCTTCTCTCCTATGTGGTGTTATGCCAATTAACACAACATAATGAAGAAAAAGATGGAGAAGGACAGGCAGAAAGTGCAAATTAGGATTAAAGTCTTGTGGCTACTTATTCAGTCTCTGGGCAGGGGAAAGAATGGCAAGTTTAAAAGACCCATAGATGTCCACACAGGAAGCCACATAGATTTAACACCACTAATAATAATAATAATAATAATAATAATAATAACAACAACAACAACAACAACAACTCTAACAACTCAATTGATTAAACAGGCTACAAACATGCATAATTAATAAAAAATAAATACCAGTACATAAATATATATGTATATGGGGACATATATACATAAACAAATAAATATATGTGTATAAACATGTACATATATATAACATAACCATACATATAAAATATATGACAAATGTACATACATAAATATAAGTTTACATACATATATTTATAAATAAATAGGATAGAATGCAAATTCATGTTAAGAGAACATGCCTCTTTGCCCTCCCTCAGACGGCTAAGGAATTAAGACATGCTACATTCCAATATGTCTATGTATTCGTTTTGCCGAATGGAGAACTCTGATATACTTCAGTTTCAATTATAAATTGGTACATGACTTCTGGAAAGGAACTTAGCAATAGGTAATCAAGGCCCTTGAATATTTGCTTTCTTTTTCAAATTTCTGAAATTCAACTTGAGACCCAAAGTTGCGACTGTTTTACTTGTCACTGTGTCTGCTGTAGCTTTTAACCCACCTGATCCATTGGTACTTCCAACCTTTGTTTCATGAATGGAAGATAATCATTAAAACATTGCTTTTTTAAAAATTTTTTTATTAGTTGCTCAAAACATTACAATGATCTTGACATATCATACATTTGGTTCAAATGGGGTACATGATCTTACTTTTCCACGTGTACAGATTGCAAGATCACATTGGTTATACAGCCACATTTATACATACCACGTTTTATTTTGCTATTAAAAACATTGCTTTTAATAGCAAAACAACCGAGGAGAATCTTGAAAGACAACATTAAAGGAAAAATTAATCATTTTGGCCTATGCATATGCCAAAATGTTATTGTCCAATAAAATATTTATACCAAATGACTTTAACAGCAATGAAAAGCTTATTAAGTGATAACACAAAGTAGCCTTATAGTAGTATATACTTATCTCAAATAAGTTTAAAATAGAAACTCAGAAAAAGTGATAAAATATCAGCTTTGGGTAAAGGTCATCTATGGTCCTAGACTCCTGTGGGAGGATTCCCCAATTCCTCACTCTTCCGTTCATGAAAGGTGTGATACAAATTTTCATGGATTTTCACGACTTTTCATATGTTTATTAAAGTCTAGTGAACCTAGACTATCATTGTCCTGAATGTTTCCCTGGCATGACAAATATTCATACTGCATATAAATTCATCTGTTATTTATTGTTCTCTCTATATTCTAGCATGAAATTCAGGGTTAAGTTCATTTTAATGTTTTTGATAGGAAACATATAGTCTTTAGCCATCATACATGTTATTTATTTTCAATTTGAGAATGTAGAATACTTACATTTAATCAAGACTCAAATATGACCAGTTCTTGACATATTGTACATTTCAACAAAATGGCAGATTGTCACAAACAGCTGTTGAATTGAGAAGCTTCTCCAAATTATGGTAGGTAATTACTAGTCTGTGGCAAATGCCACAATATTCAGAAACCTACTCTCACATTTAGCATAAGCAATTTCCATTCCAGTGGGTTTGCTCACATACTCACATGTACTATATTATGAAGGATTTTAAGGCAAACCCTTCATTTTGTTTCTCCCCTAAGTGTGATGTTAAAAAATATGATTCTAGTTTCCATCCTGTAGTTTTGGATTTATTTACATACACTGATGGTTCTGCAGAATCTTGGAAATTAAACACTAACCAGAGAAAAGGGATGGGTATATGAATATGTATATGAATATATATACATATATTCACATACACATATTCAAAGAGACATGGATAATGGAAAGAAAAAGTTAAGTATCAAATAATGAAAGCCAGAAAGTTTGTGTAAAAGATCAGAAAGGATGAATATTTAGGAAAAAAAAAATTGCTTTTGCTACCACCCGTTGTTATCTGAGGCACCGAGTGCTGCTCCTTTACAGCAATCAGCAGTAATGGGGATGATGTTGATGACCTCCTCAAATAGGCGCAAAGTGACCGGCTGGCTTTGGGCACTAAGTGCCTCAGTCTTACTCTCTGAGAATCCCCAGGGCTGAGCATGGAAATTCCAGGAGACTGAGTTTTCTTAATCATGCTTTATCTCTCACAGCTAAAAACTTAAGCTAAAACATGGAAATTCTCAACAGCGGTGATCACTGGAGTTCTCCTGTGCTCTAGGACAGGGATCAGAAAACGACAACCTGTAGCCCAAATTGGTTCCTGCTTCCTGTTTTTTACAAATCAAGTTTTACTGCAACACAGTCATTCTCAACTCAGAGATCTGGAGCTATGGCTGCACCACAAGAGCAAGGTTAATCCATGTGAGGGTGATTGGTCCTCACAACCAAAACTATTTATTATCTTGTCTTTTAAAGAAGAAGTTTGCCATTTCTTTCCCTGAGCTCAGACTAAGTCCTGGTCTTTGATCCCTGCTCAATACACATTATAAGCATAGCTGATATGTCCTGAATGAGGGTTAATAACCAAAACAAGTCCATATGTAATTAAAATAGTACCTCAGAAAAAGTTAAAAGATTATTGATTGATGATAGGTATTAAAATTAAAATCAAGATTCATTTAAAATGAATAAAGTATAGATATTAGGCATGAAAAATGTGAGTTAAAATAAAGAAAAAAATATTAGTCAGTGGTGGATTAGAAGATTAGATATTCCTGAAAAATAAACTGGTTCATTTGAATATTCATTTAAGGACTTCTCCAAAAGACATCAAGAAAAATTAAACAGGCATGGACAACAAATAAATATAATAACAAATTTTTTTGAAGGAAAAAAGAAAATTGAAAAAGAAAAATATTTGGAGAAATAATGGAGATAGTCTTTATATTCCGGTAATATGTCAGGCTCTTATTTCACCACGAAAAAAACACCTAAAATTAGGAGTTTTACAATGTTTTCATAAAAGATCAAAGGCTGACATGATAGGAGGTAGTCCAGGAACCACTGAAACCTCACAGAGGCAAATCTAAAGCAGAAGTGGTATTTTCCCTGAAGCCATCTGCCAAACTTTGCCAACCTGAGCTTTCAGGTTCAAGGTGTACTTGGGAGTGAGAGCTAAGAGGAAAAGCCACCTCTCTGAAGGATTGAAGTCTAACAGGAAACTTCCTTTAAACCAGAGACTTTAAATCCCAAGTCCTTATTTAAGAGTTAACTAGTCGTATGTGCTTGGTCATCCTGCCTTCTCAGAGCATTAAAAATATAGTGTCTTGGTACAAATCAGATGGGGACCGTGAGGACCCACCCCAGAAAGATGGATCCATAGGCAGCGCTCAAGATCACATTGGTGGGGTGGGGTGGGGAAAACAAAAGACAAACAGAACAAGAACCTTCATGTTGCAAGTTTACCGTATTTCACTGTTTTATGTCTCACCTTTGATCACATCTTAACATTTTGCATAATACCATGGCGCAGTCAGGATGTGTATTGTATGTGCTAAAAATTCCATGTCCATGGTGACATAATTGTCCTCCCCAATGATCATCAAACATGCAGTGTCAGTATTCTAGAAAAACAGACAGAGGCAAGAGCAGAGCATTCTTTCAATAAACACTGCATTACTTTCAAATGGATTTTTCAAAGTGAAGAAAATACAAGAAAGAGTTCCTAGCCCAGGTAAAGTTATTTTGTTTGTAGTTTTCTTTCTATAAATACAAAATGAGACATAATTTAAATGACTAAATATGTTTTTAAATCAAAATTTAAGACAACTATTATTATATTTGTTTGTATTACTTAGTGATTCATAAAATATTGTGCTTTTTATTGTTAGCATCTTTGTTTTCATGATAATGATGGTGGTTGCAGATAAATGGTAACCCACAAGCATCAAATGCAAGCACAATCACCTCTTCTTTACAGAAACATACCTATACCAAATATTAAAGAACAGGCACAGATAATTTTCCAATTAAAATAGCTTGTATCCAAATAAAACTAATCACACAACCAACAGTTTGCTATGAGATAACACATGCAATAACAATGCAAAGCAGAACAAAACGACTATTAAATATTGTCAAACACAAATTTAAGTATGTTTAGCACACTTAAAGAAAAATAAATAAACTTAAAAATGTTTTAAGGAGCAGTTATATATAAAGTAACATAACAGAATGTTTAAGTGAAGAATTTGGATCAGTTTAGAAACAGCTGAAGGGAGAATCTTTAAACTGGAAGACAAGCCAGAAAACATTTCAGAATGAAGCACAGGAAAAATGAAATAAAAAATACTAACGTGGAATTAAGAGACATAGGGAATATGAAAAGTCATGATAAATATCAGACATCTAAAAAGACAAATTAGATTGATGGCAAAATTAAGGCCCAAATTCCCTTAATTTAAAGGGAAAATATGCTAATAAATATGGATACTGAAGGTTTTAGTCAAAAAATGTATTCATATAAATTGAGCAGTATTAAAATATTCTAATTTATTTTATTTATATTTCCTTTATGTATATTTGCACAACAAATGGCATGGGACCAAAAAAATGTGTAAATGGGCCTAAAATATTTTTTAATTTGCAATTTTACTTTTAAAGAAAATAATATTGTAAGAACAAGGACCTGATAAAATGTATTTACTGTTAGTTTCCATTGAAGGAAATTCACAAATATGTATTTCAGGAAGAATAGAAGTGATAGGAGTGAATACTTGGAATAAAAGAAAGACTGAAAAGCAGAAATTGTTTTAAAATTATAAAAATATTTTAAAATTTATTTTTAATTGTTAAAATTGTTTTTTTAGATAATTTTTTTTTATCTGGGGTTAAGATAAAAGAACAATTAAAAAGCAATACCAAATTAAGTTGTAAGTTGGGAATAAATGAATGTATTAAAATGTTTTATTTAGGATGAAGTTTTCATTTTCCCTAAGACATTGAATTATTTCAGACTTGGAGAGGAACATATTTTGTAATTTCTAGAACTAAAATGAAACTAGTATTCAAAATAGAAGAAAGGGAAAAAATGGAAAGAATATCTAATTAGTTTAAAAATGGGGAAAAACTCATGAAAATAAGCAGAATCATAAAACTAGAGAAATAATAGTAAAAGACAAAATTACATAGGAAATAAAAATAGAAATGACACTAATTAAAATTAAGGTAAATTGAAGAGAGGCTGCAGATAAGACACAATTTCATGTAGAGTGTTGATGAAGAAACAAACTATGATGCTGTCCCCGCTCTTAAAACATTAGGGTACAGACAATGGTATGAAAGGAAGATGGAGGGATGCCTGTCATGATACTACCAAAGAAGGCTGCACATGTGTCAGAATAAAGTCGATCTTCAGGAAAATGCTCTATTGGGGATAAAGGAAATCACATCACAGTTAGATAAAGCTTTTGTGCATCCTTGTAATGGAGTCCATATGGAAATGAGTGAGTCTGTCTTTGAGTTCCACAGTGTGACCAGAAGAGGTGCTTTCTCAGTATGTGAAACAATCAGTGCAAAGGTACTTGCAGTACCAGAGAGCTGTCTCTGTGGGATGGATCTTTCTAAGCAATGGAGGAAACTGATCTTATTTAGGTTTGGGAAGCATGAAGTTCAGAGATGGCATTTTCAGAGGCAAGAGGGGTTGCAGATTCATTAATTTTTAACTGGGGAATTAAAGTTATGAGATTTGAAGTTCCTAGAATTCACCAACTTGATTTCAAGGCTGATTTGGAATGATTCAAAAACTGACTTAACAACTGGTTCTCGATAACATCAGTGCAGGTGGATAAGAATTTCTGTTATTTTCCTTATTCTCAAATGCATAAAGTTTTTTTTTTTTCTAATTGTGACACTGACTTGTGTAATACTTTGAGGGCATTTCATAGCTTTAAATATGTTTATCAGGAAATAAGAAAATTTAAAATACTGAATTACACATTTAGCACACAAATTTGTTAAGAACAGAGTAGACTAAATACATGCAGACTATCTGTGACATTGGGAGTTGATGTCGGTGGTCTCCTGGTGAAAGCAATGTCTCCATGCACTGTGGGGAAGGCAATGTCAGAAAGAGCAGCGAAGACAGACAACACGCTGCAGCCCAAAGGCCGAGGAAATAGGATGAGCTTCATACAGAGTAGGAAGAAAGAAAGCAAAAGGAGCAAGGTCCAGGTCTAAAGTAGAGGAAGGAGGATGGGCGGCAGGGAGCCCAGCAGGGGACCTGAGGAGACCTGAGGACAGGGGGAGGGAGGGGAAAGGATCTAAAGGGCAGAGAAAATGGGGGTGGGGAGAAAGGAGAAGAAATGAGGGAAGGACAAGAGGAAAAGGGAGAAGACAAAGTAGAGGAGAAAGGGGAAGAAAAGGAGGAGAAGCTGTGGCACTTCACTGTGGGATGTGGAGAGATTCCCCAACCATCTCCACCTGGGCTTTGAAACAAATAGACAAGTAGATCAGACATCTAAGGAAATATGACGGAAATGGGTACAGGGCAGAGCAAATGGTCATAAAATGTATGTTTAACATATGTTCTAAAGCTCAAATGATATGTATTCTCTGATTCTTTCATGCGTGGGCATGAAAACATGGGCCCACTGCCTGTAAAAATTGGTGACATCTAACTTCATCTTTATTTAAAGATGAAGCAACCTTTTCCATAAAGTAATTGTTGGAGATGAAGCTTCCAAGCGACCTTTTCCATAAAATAATCAAGCTTTTGTTGGCAAAGCAAAAATAAACTCTCCTTATCTGGTTTTTGGAAAAACAATTAATTAAAGGAAACATACAAAAAGAAGGAACCTTCATATCGCACATCCCTAATGTGTTTTGTCACCATGGCTACCTGTCACTCTGGTCCATTTTTGCATATCTCCTGTACACAATGATCTCTATAGATCTTTCTCTCATTCTACTGGGAGGAACATACTTATTTTTATCATGTATTATGTTATCAAGATTCTTGAAATCTCAGAAAAAATGAAGATAAAATATAATAAAGGCACCATTTATTCTCTCATTAAGAACATTCTATATATCTTACTTCAAGTTATATAACATATATACATACAGATTGCAATTTCATATGGAGATTTTATCTATAAATTAATGTATTTCTTCAAAGTGGTCATTACGGAAAATGTCTACTAATTAAATACCATTGCCCAAATACCATACCATTACCCAAATCATTTTTGAAAATTATCTTTTGGAATTGTACAAAAAGTTATTTTATGTAATAGATAAATACACATTTCCCATGTTAGTTAATCTCATCACATCTTCTTTTTAAAAATAAAAATGTATACATGTTATACTCCCCATTTCACAGAATGAGTGATATTCTCCTGTTTCCCCAAATTAAATTCATTCATAAATAATGTAAATTTCATACTACTCAAATGTTAAGATTGACCCACAGGCTCTCAAAACAAACAAGCAAATCAACAAAAGTTCAACATCAGTATCCAAATTATTTCCTTCTATTCTTTCCTATTTGAATGGTTGAACTATGTTTATCAAAGAAAAAAGAGAGATAAGTATTCTCCTAAAAGCACACAGAATAGTCATGATTTGTAAAAATTTTTGACTACACTTTAGTTAATCTACAATTCTTTCTTTACTGAGTTACACCAGACATAATAATATTAATATGGTAACTTGTTGGCAGACAAAAGATTTTTTAGGAAAAGCACAAGACTATCTTTCAAAGAAGACCAGAGCCCTGGCTTTCAGTATTTTTCAAGTTTAAACAACACAGAGATGGTTAAGCTTAACTTTGTGTGAAATTCATTCCTTATATTACAGTAGAGAAATATGCAGAAGTGAATGTTCTAACATAAACAAAGGAATTGGGGATGGTTTTATAATTCAGATTTCCGTGGGTCTGAAGGACTTGAATTTGTCATCTGCCTTATTGCTCTTGATTATTTTTTAACCTTAAGTAAAGAAAGGCACCAGGAGATTCTTAAAGATCCTTTTCTTTGCTACCATCCCTAGCAAGAAGGAGGAATTAGCCACGTAACCAGATCCTTCTTGGCTCTGCATTTAATTTCAAGCAAGAAACTGGAGACTAAAGATGTAAGACGGCCAGAGAACAGCAGAGGGCAGTATTTACTCATGCTTGACCTGTCTTTGAGCCCAGAAAGTTTCAAGTTTGGAAGGGTTCCTGTGGCAGAAAAAAATGTATGACATATGCCCTATATTTGCATTGTTTGGCTTAAATTCATATTTTTAAGTTGGTTCCCTTAAAGGGGAAAAATACTGACCTGATTTCTACTTATTCTTTTTCCTTTTAACAAATCAAGGCACGCCTTCACAAAAATTAGCTGAGGTAAATAGAAGGGAGCTAATCTAAATGTAGTCCGTGGCATATGGGCATTTTTAAAAATTAGGCTTCAATTTTATTGTTTTTATTCCTATTTTCTCCTGTCTATTCTTCCTCCAGACCAAAACCAAAACGGAACTCTATTGGATTTCTTTTGTCTACCAAATGTAACAGGGAAATATTCCATCAGGGATCAAAATTCCAAACTAACTTCTCAACCGGAAGGGATCTTCCTCATTCCAAAGGGCTGCTTTGTTATTGTCAAGATTTGGGCTACCGACACCTGGAATCAGCTGGGAAGCAGAACAATACATAACAAACGGTATTAAATTCTGAGTTCCCCTGACTTGTCCTACGGGAAATTAAAGGGCGGTTGGTACTAGGGCCCTTCGCCAGCTGGAAGGTGGGGGCCAGGCCGGGTGGGTGCGGGTTTAGGTTCAGTTCGCCCCGCACGGCAGACGCTCGCTGCGTGCTCGAGGGAACTGGCTGGGCTGGGTTTGGATTCCGTCGGATCCTTGCATTCACAGAGAAGGGGCAGGAAACGGTTAACGCAAATCGGCGCTGTGCATTCCCAGACAGGCTTTGCTTAATCCTTCCTCCCCGCTTTAGCAGACCCTCGCCCCCCGCCTTTCTTTTATTTCTCTCGACCCCCTTACCCCTGAGTTATTACTAGCATAACAACCCAGCGGTCTCCCCCCAGACCCTGCCACTAAAGTTATTTATCTGCAGACCTGACCCCACCCCCATCTATTCTGCGGCAGCCTTTTGCTGTTAGTGCGCTGACGCCGGCCAAGATTTGACCAAAAGGGAAGAAAAAGAGAAAGGGGGAAAAAATTCAACCCCCTTCTTAGCGCCTCCGCCTGCCGGGCTCCCACCCCGGACCGCCCCAGCCCCCCGGCCCAGGGCCCGGAGCGGATTAGCAA
>NW_026000037.1:3695975-3710499 GCF_001458135.2 Marmota marmota marmota
CTGCGCTCGGTTTGGATGTACAAATAATGGGGCGGCAGGCGCCGCGGCAGTGGTGAAAGATGCCTTGGAGCCTGTGCCGGACCACGGGCTCGGAGCCGCAGCAGGGGCCGCGGCGGCGGTGGCTGCCGGAGGGCCAGGGACGGAGCTGAGCGCTCCCGGTGCCGGAGCCCCCAGCCAGAGCCGAGACTGGAACGCAGTTTCCCCGCTGCCGGCGCGCGGACGCCGCCGCCCGGGCCTCGGCGGCCACTGCCGCCGCGCTGTCGGAGGGGCGTTGCAGCCGGGCTCTCCACAGTGGGGACCGAGGAAATTGCTCCTCCTCAGCACTGGGGAAAGGAATTCGATTCCCCGGTTCCCCACCGCTCCCTCCCCGGTGCGCAGCTGCGCTTTCCGAGGCCACCAAGGTGTTTGTTCTTCCCTCTCGAGTTCCTGCGCTTTGGGTAAGTGCTAAAGTTTCAGAAGAGAATTGTTTGCAATGATTCCTCAGAAACCTTGAACACAGGCGGCCTCTTCCAACTCACATCCGCCCGGGCGAAAGGGCTCAGACTCCGGATTAATAAACGAAGTAAAGGGCGAATGCAAGAGGTCTGAGAAACTTTTCTGGGTCCTCTACTCCCCGGAGGGTCCCGCGGGATGCCCTGCCGCTTCTGGCCACAGCGTCTCTCCTGCACTTCGCGTCCCACTGGCTACCTGGAGCCTTTGGCTAATGGGGCTAACTTTTGCTGGACTGGGGTTGTTCTGAAATAGCAGAGGTCGCAGACCGCGCTGAATCTTGGCTGGCGCTTCTTCATCTCTGTAAATATTGTTCCGTTCCTTCACCCTTCCTTCTCTTCGGCACACCGTCCCAGGGATCCAGGACCATGGACTTGGCAGCAGACAAGACTCCTGGCCGCCGGTGGCTCCCTCTGCACACTGTTTCAGTTTTTCGGCTCCTTCGAGTGTTTTGGCTGCTGTCCCTGCTCCCGGGGCCCTCCTGGGTCCGCGCGGCCGAGCAGCGCCAGGTGTTCCAAGTGCTGGAAGAGCAACCTCCAGGCACTCTGGTAGGCACCATCCAGACGCGCCCCGGCTTCACCTACCGGCTCAGCGAAAGCCACGCCTTGTTTGCCATAAACGGTAGCACCGGAGCCCTGTACACCACCGCCACCATCGACCGCGAGAGCCTGCCCAGCGACGTGATCAACCTGGTGGTCCTTTCCAGCGCGCCCACCTACCCTACTGAAGTGCGAGTGCTGGTGCGGGACCTCAACGACAACGCCCCGGTCTTCCCGGACCCCTCCATCGTGGTCACTTTCAAGGAGGACAGTAGCAGCGGACGACAGGTCATCTTGGACACCGCCACTGACTCGGACATCGGCTCCAACGGTGTGGACCACCGCTCCTACCGCATCATCAAGGGCAACGAGGCCGGCCGCTTTCGCCTGGACATCACCTTGAACCCGAGCGGCGAGGGCGCGTTCCTGCATCTAGTGTCCAAGGGCGGACTGGACCGCGAGGTCACGCCACAGTACCAGCTCCTGGTCGAGGTGGAAGACAAGGGCGAGCCGAAGCGGCGGGGCTACCTTCAGGTAAATGTGACAGTGCAAGACATAAATGACAATCCCCCGGTTTTTGGCAGTTCCCACTACCAGGCAGGGGTGCCTGAGGATGCGGTTGTGGGCTCCACCGTCCTCCAGGTGGCGGCGGCGGACGCAGACGAGGGTACCAACGCTGACATCCGTTATCGACTACAGGACGAGGGGACCCCCTTCCAGATGGACCCAGAGACAGGGCTTATCACCGTGCGAGAGCCCCTGGACTTCGAGGCCCGGCGCCAGTACTCGCTTACGGTGCAGGCAATGGACCGAGGCGTGCCCTCCCTCACTGGGCGCGCTGAAGCGCTGATTCAGCTGTTGGATGTGAATGACAATGACCCGGTGGTGAAGTTCCGCTACTTCCCTGCCACCTCGCGCTACGCCTCGGTAGATGAGAACGCTCAGGTAGGCACGGTGGTGGCTCTGCTCACGGTGACTGATGCAGACTCCCCGGCAGCCAACGGGAACATCTCCGTGCAGATCCTTGGGGGCAATGAGCAGCGCCACTTTGAAGTGCAGAGAAGCAAAGTACCAAACCTGAGCCTAATCAAAGTGGCCAGCGCCCTGGACCGCGAGCGCATTCCTTCCTATAATCTCACCGTTTCGGTCTCTGATAACTATGGGGCGCCCCCTAGCGCAGAGGTGCAGGCGCGCTCTTCCGTGGCAAGCCTGGTGATTTTTGTCAATGACATCAATGATCATCCCCCTGTTTTCGCACAGCAAGTGTACAGAGTAAACCTCAGCGAGGAGGCGCCGCCAGGGAGCTATGTGTGTGGGGTGTCTGCCACTGATGGCGACTCTGGTCTCAATGCTAATCTGCGTTACAACATCGTCTCTGGCAATGGACTAGGATGGTTCCGTATTAGTGAACACAGTGGCCTGGTGACCACTGGGGCTGCAGGGGGACTGGACCGTGAACTTGCTTCACAGATTGTACTGAATATCAGTGCCCGGGACCAGGGAGTTCACCCCAAGGTGTCCTATGCTCAGCTAGTAGTGAATCTCCTGGATGTGAATGACGAGAAGCCAGTATTTAGCCAGCCTGAAGGGTATGATGTGTCTGTGGTTGAGAATGCCCCGGCAGGGACAGACCTGCTGGTGCTTGGGGCGACTGATGGGGACCTAGGTGACAATGGGACAGTGCGCTTTTCACTACAAGAGGCTGAGAGTGACCAGAGGTCCTTCCGTCTGGATCCTGTATCTGGGAGATTGAGTACTATCTCTTCCTTGGACAGAGAGGAGCAAGCCTTCTACTCCCTGGTGGTCTTGGCCACAGATCTAGGTTCCCCTCCCCAGTCATCAATGGCTCGCATAAACGTGAGCCTCCTGGACATGAACGACAACAGCCCAGTGTTCTATCCTGTCCAGTACTTCGCCCATATTCAGGAGAATGAGCCTGGGGGCAGCTATATCACCACAGTGTCTGCCACTGACCCAGACTTGGGTCCCAATGGAACTGTCAAATACAGCATATCTGCTGGGGACAGATCTCGATTTCAGATCAATGCTCAGAGTGGGGTCATTTCTACAAGAATGGCCCTAGATAGAGAAGAAAAGACAGCTTACCAGTTACAAATAGTGGCTACTGATGGTGGCAATTTGCAATCTCCCAGCCAGGCAATAGTAACCATCACAGTGTTGGACACTCAGGACAACCCACCTGTATTCAGCCAGGCTGCCTACAGCTTCGTTGTGTTTGAGAACGTGGCTGTGGGGTACCATGTGGGCAGTGTGTCTGCATCCACCATGGATCTCAATTCCAATATCAGCTATCTCATTACTACTGGGGATCAGAAAGGTATGTTTTCCATCAACCAGGTCACGGGGCAGCTGACCACAGCAAGTGTGATTGACAGAGAAGAGCAGTCTTTTTATCAGCTGAAGGTAGTAGCCAGTGGGGGCACAGTGACTGGAGACACTGTGGTGAATATCACAGTTAAGGATTTGAATGACAACTCTCCTCATTTCCTTCAGGCAGTAGAGAGTGTGAACGTGGTGGAGAATTGGCAGGCAGGTCATAGCATTTTCCAGGCCAAAGCTGTGGACCCCGACGAAGGTGTCAATGGCATGGTGACCTACAGCCTTAAGCAGAATGCCAAGAATCTGTTTGCTATCAACGAAAAGACTGGTAACATTAGTCTCCTAGGGCCCCTGGATGTTCACACTGGCTCCTACCAGATAGAGATCTTGGCATCTGACATGGGGGTCCCACAGCTTTCCTCCAGTGTCATCTTAACGGTTTATGTCCATGATGTAAATGACAACCCACCAGTGTTTGACCAGCTCTCTTATGAGGTCACCCTTTCTGAGTCAGAACCTGTGAATTCTCGGTTTTTTCAAGTGCAGGCTTCTGACAAAGATTCAGGAGCAAATGGTGAGATTGCATACACCATCGCTGAAGGGAACACAGGGGGTGCTTTTGGCATATTCCCAGATGGTCAGTTGTATATAAAAAGTGAACTGGACCGTGAACTTCAGGACAGATATGTTTTACTGGTTGTAGCTTCTGACAGAGCAGTGGAACCCCTTAGTGCTACTGTGAATGTCACTGTGATTTTAGAAGATGTAAATGATAACAGACCTCTTTTTAACAGTACCAATTACACATTTTACTTTGAAGAGGAGCAGAAAGCTGGGTCATTTGTGGGCAAAGTAAGTGCTATGGATAAAGACTTTGGGCCAAATGGAGAAGTAAGATATTCTTTTGAGATGGTGCAACCAGATTTTGATTTGCATGCCATCACTGGGGAAATTACAAATACCCGTCAGTTTGACAGGGAGTCTCTCATGAGGCGGAGAGGGACTGCGGTGTTTAGTTTTACAGTCATAGCAACAGATCAAGGTCTCCCTCAGTCTCTCAAGGATCAGGCCACGGTACATGTTTACATGAAGGATATAAATGATAATGCTCCCAAATTTTTGAAAGACTTTTATCAAGCTACAATATCAGAGACAGCAGCCAACCTGACACAGGTTTTAAGAGTATCTGCCTCTGATGTTGACGAAGGTAGTAATGGACTTATTCATTATTCTGTAATCAAAGGAAATGAAGAAAGACAGTTTGCCGTAGACAGTGCCTCTGGTCAGGTAACACTGATTGGCAAATTGGACTATGAAGCAACACCTGCCTATTCCCTTGTAATTCAAGCTGTGGATTCAGGGACAGTCTCCCTCAATGCAACCTGCACCCTACACATTGATGTTTTAGATGAAAATGACAATACTCCTTCTTTCCCTAAATCGACACTGTTTGTTGATGTTTTGGAAAACATGAGAATTGGTGAACTTGTGTCTTCTGTTACTGCAACTGATTCTGATTCAGGTGACAATGCTGACTTACATTACAGCATCACTGGGACTAACAACCACGGGACTTTTAGCATCAGCCCGAACACCGGGAGTATATTTTTGGCCAAAAAATTGGACTTTGAGACACAGTCTTTGTATAAATTAAATATCACTGCAAAAGACCAAGGAAGGCCCCCTCGTTCATCCACAATGTCAGTGGTTATACATGTGAGGGACTTTAACGACAATCCTCCCAGCTTCCCTCCTGGAGATATCTTCAAGTCTATAGTCGAGAACATTCCCATCGGTACGTCTGTCCTTTCAGTGACGGCACAGGACCCAGATGCAGACATCAATGGGCAGCTGTCCTATGCAATCATTCAGCAGATGCCAAGAGGCAGTCACTTCAGCATAGATGGGGTCAAAGGGACTATCTACACCAGCGCTGAAATAGACCGGGAATTTGCTAACCTCTTTGAGTTGACGGTAAAAGCCAATGACCAAGCTGTACCAATAGAAACCAGAAGGTATGCTTTGAAAAACGTGACCATCTTGGTGACAGACCTCAATGACAATGTCCCAATGTTCATCTCACAAAATGCCCTTGCTGCAGACCCCTCAGCTGTGATTGGTTCTGTCCTGACGACAATCCTGGCTGCTGACCCAGACGAAGGTGCCAATGGAGAGGTGGAATATGAGATCATCAACGGGGACACGGACACCTTCATTGTGGATCGGTACAGTGGGGACTTGAGAGTGGCTTCAGCGCTGGTGCCCTCGCAGCTGATCTACAATCTCATAGTTTCAGCAACAGACCTGGGCCCTGAGCGGAGGAAATCGACCACTGAGTTGACCGTCATTCTTCAGGGCCTTGAGGGCCCTGTGTTTACTCAACCCAAGTACATCACTATTTTGAAGGAAGGAGAACCCATTGGCACCAATGTCATCTCCATAGAAGCAGCTAGTCCCAGGGGATCCGAAGCCCCCGTGGAGTACTACATTGTCTCAGTTCGTTGTGAAGAAAAAACTGTTGGACGTCTCTTCACCATTGGACGGCACACGGGCATGATTCAGACGGCCGCCATACTGGACCGGGAGCAAGGAGCCTGTCTTTACCTGGTGGATGTCTATGCCATAGAGAAATCCTCAGCTTTCCCCAGAACACAGAGAGCAGAGGTAATGTTTTTGCAACCATTTATTATTTGTTGATGTGCTTTTATGAAGGTTGTCCTCTTTATAATTATTTTCTATAATTATTCACCTTAATGTTTTTGTTGCTAATTTTATAAAGAGGAGCACACAAAAATGTTCTGTCATAAAGACTAACAAAGAATGTCATACAAGGTAGTGTGAATTCTGGTTACAAATGACAGACGTGTTTTCACTTCATGGTTCTCTCCAGAGCAATCTCATAGTGAAGGCTAAGGAGAATCTTTAGAGTCATTTCAGAAGTAAATAAAACCTATTTATGTAAGCTTAATCAATGAATGGCCTCAATGCCTTTCAGTAGAAAGTCTGCTAAAGGACGGGTAGTTTCAGCATTAAGAACTCCCCCTTCCAAAATGAAGAGCTTTGGTAGCACCCGGAAGGACACCCTGGCTTTTTGAGGCGAGTGGTCTTGGACCACAGAGTGGCAGTTCATATGGGGATGGTATTAACTTTCGTGTCCTCAGCAAGGGCTGGCCGTTGGTAGACAGTGAGTCATTTGAATGTGCTGAGTCAAGTTGGGGGAGATCCCTGCCTGGTCTGCCTTCGCACTGCAGGCACTGTCTTCTGACTGAGGGCAGTCGTTCCCCCTTTTGTCTAAAACTAAAGCATGTAACATGTTGTGCATGATCAGAACTTGGAGGCTGTCTCTTGAGACGAAACTGTGTGGTTAGTGCCATGGCGTGTGCTGTTCTGCCTGCTGTGTGGTAAGACATCGACGTTTTAGAGCAGAAACCTAGAGGGTTCTGAGTGCGGCCTTCCTGGGGACACCTTGTGTTGCTGCCTCTGCTGCTCCGAAGTGGTTCTCTGTTCAGCTTCTCGCTCTGTTGTTCTGATGATAGCTAGAATCCATACAGCTGCACTCTACAAGCGCTCCTTGACCACTTTCTAAGTTCTTTCTCTCCCTTCTCACTCCCCTCCAAGACATCCCGGTGTCTGTCACTCGGCCAAAAACACAGAATATCAAATGTGGTTTGTGATACTTGGCTGGGGCCCAAGCACAACCTGCCAGCGACTGGAGGCCCCTGTGATTGTTTTCTTGCATTCCTCTCCTTTTGGGGGAGGTGGGGGATTTTCCTCATTTTAAATGCTCATCTGTTATCATTATCTGTTTGAATTCCCTGGGACTATTTTTTTTTTTTAAATCATAGATAGCTGTATCTCAGCGTATTTATAGCTTGGAGGACAGCAGACCTAGAGATATGATTCTTAATAGAGATACAATTTTTACAGATGTAATTCTGATGGGGTTCAATTTTATCTTACATACATTGCCTTAAGAGGCTTTCCAGATAAATTATCTTCTTTTATCTATTTATTTTAAAATATCTTAATTTAGGAGCTACATGGTTTAGCTCAGGTCATGACATCGTGATTCACATGTAATTTTATTTTGATTTGTAGTTCTCTCTCTTCCAAACCCACCCCCTGCCTCTACCTTTCTTCTCTGTAATTATGTCTTAGATAGAGAGGTTTGATGAGTTTAATTCCAAATATTTATTAAAGGCAGACAATTAAGGAATTCCAGACATTGGATGAATTAGTTAATTTATAAAGCAAATTATATTATTAGGTGTGGGTGTGTGATTCAGTGCACTACATTTCACTTGAACAATGTGGAGAATGAGAATAAATTTTCATTGTTACAGGTTTATTGTGCCTTGTTATTTGCTCATTAGATAGGCAAAAATCAGCTAGCATAAATATATTAAATAATGCTGCCAATATTAATACATTAATAGACATAAAGTAGTATATTAAATAGGCACAAAGTCTAAAAATAATTATCAGTAATTTTGTTAGTAAAAGGGAATGATATGCCTGTAACATTTTTAACTTTAAGTAACATCAGTAATGCTATCATTAATATTTACTGTTCTCTCTATATATTTAAAAATCTAAGGAGAATTCAGAATGATAATTTTTTAATAAAAAATAGTGTTTCAAGATATCTATCCTCTTTGCACCAAAGTGCTGAAATTGCAAACCAAGTTTGAGTTCCCCAGCTCCGGCCACTCCTAAAATTGAAAGCAAATGTTTTTCTTCAAAGAATATTGAAAGTTGTAGTTGTAAGCTAAAATTTCATGTTATTATTGGTTGTTTCTTTCAAGTATATGCAATAAAGCTCTTTCTTTCCTTCTGCTCAATGAAATTACTGTGATTCTGCAAAAAGAGGTCATAAATTACCTTTTGGTGTCAGAGGTGATATTTTAATTGTTTGTTTCCAAGTGAAACGTTGTGGTTCAATGCGTTTTTTAAAATGTGTTCATCTACACTGATAGGGATCTGGGTTGCTTACTCAGGTTTCTGGCCAGAGTCCTGGCCGATCCCATTCCTCTGGCAAGCCGAGGCTCAGCAGGTAGACAGAGGAGCAGTTTATCTTGCCTCTTCTCCTGGCTCTGCACTTGGGGTGGGGGGCTGAGGACTGTGACTCTGAGACAGTGCCCTCCAGGCTGTTGGACACTTGTGCACGTTCTCTTATGCCACCTGTCACATCTAGAGGTTTTGTGTAAATAAGAATGTCTACAAAGGGTGGCTTTGGGGTCACAGACACAGGATGTATTACCTTTTAATTCTGTCTCTTTATATCCTCAGAAGAGTGCACATCATCTTGACTCTGTTAAAAAAGATCATATAAACTTTGAGCCATTTTTTCTATGTTCAACAGAGTATAGAGAAGTAGTGATCCAATAAACACTGATTTTTAAATGGGTGTTTTATATAGAGCCACATGAAAGTCGGGGTCTTGGTTGGACCTCAGCATGGTGAGGGCTTGGTCCTGTGGATCCTGGTCATTGGGAGGCTCATATACTGCCTGGTGTGTAGGAGGTGCTCAGCGAACACCCGCTGGAAGAACTAAGAGCAGAACGCAGTTCTCATGCCTCAGAAATAAATCCACAGCGGGAAGCTGGGGCGATGGGGCACTGGGAAACTTGGCCCTGCTCACTGAACTGACAGATCATAGTGATCATCCCTGCTGCACAGATGAACTGAAGACTCTCAAAAAACCCCCAGAGGAAAGAGAGTTCCAGTGGGTGGTCTGACTCGGGGCCATTGTGTAGGTGGAAGGCGGCGGGGTCTGAGCCTCCAGGTGCTCAAAGGCTGCTGTTCCTCAGCTTTCTTCTCAGCGTCCCTTTGAGTCCTAAAACGCGTCCTAAGGAGCAGTGCCTCTTACCTGTGGACACTATTCTTCTCTTTTTTGTTACCAGGAATTAAACCCATGGTGCCTAACCCCTGTGCCTCACACCAACCCTTTTACTATTTTATTTAGAGACAGGATCTTGCTAAGTTGCTTAGGGCCTTGCCAAGTCCCTGAGGCTGGCTTTGAGCTCATGATCCTTCTGCCTTAGCCTCCAGAGTCACTGGGATCACAGGGGTGCACCTCTAACCCGTGTGACACTATTTTTAACATTACAACTGAGGACAATTTAAAAATACTTATATACTTATTAATTTATTTAAAAATTACACTAAAAGAATATACCATTTTAATTTTGTCTAAAAATGTAATATTTTCCAATTTGCAAAATTGAAAAGTGTTTCATTATTCACATTAAAAATCTCTTCAGCATCTGGCTTAGTAGAATAATAAAGAATGTATCAGAAAAAAGCTATTTAAATTTGTTTTGAGTTGACAGATAAAACTGCATGTTTAATCAGGCACAACGTACTGTTTTAAAGTACCTCTACATTGTAAAACGGTTAAACGTAGCTAATTAGTTATTATGGCAAGAGCTTGTAATAACCACTTGGTTCACATGGAGAAGAATGCAGTATTAAAATCTTTGATTATGGTCCCCTGCTGTACAACAGGTTTCTTGACGTTGATTTCTCCTGACTGTAATGAGGCACCTTTTGGCCAACAAGTGGACATCTTCCCATCCACCACCCCAAACTCCAGGAACCACCGTTGTTCTTTTACTTCTATGAGATGAACATTTTTAGATTCCATAAATGAGTGAGATACCCACATGTGTTAGTGTTTCTGCATCTGGTTTATTTCACCTGACACAGCATCCTCAGGTCATTCATGGTGTCACAAATGGCAGGATTTGGTTTTTTATGGGTAAATACTATTCCACTGTGTGTAGATACGCCACACTTTCTGTGTCATTCATCCCCTGATGGACACTTAGGTGGATTTCATAATGCTGCAATGAACACAGCAGTACAGACGTTTCCTGAACATACTGATGTTATGGGGTTTGCATATCTACCTGACCATGGGATTGCAGGATCATGTAATTGTTCTGTTTCTCCATAATGTTTTCATAGTGGCTCTACTAAGTTACGTTGTCACTGCTATAGTTCTGCTCTTAAGTGTCCCCAAAGATCTACCTGTTAGAGGTTTGGTCCCTAGAGTGGCAGAATTGGGAGGTGGTGGAACCTATAGGAGGTGGGGCTCAGTGGGAGGGGTTTAGGAAATTGAGGACTTGCCTTTGCAGGAGATGGTGGGACCTGAACCCCTTCCTCTTCCTCGTCCCTCCCTGGCTTATCATGCAAGCAGCTTTGCTCTGCCAATGTTCCTGCCATAATGTGCTGCCTCATCACAGACCTGAAGAAAGGACGCCAACTGATCATGAACTGGAACTTCCAAAATCATAAGCCGAAACCAGCCCTCTGTCTTTCTAAGTTGATTGTCTCAGGTGAGCTGTTCTAGCCATGGAAAGCTCACACCACTGACTGTGTTAGGGTCACTTTCCTCCACATCCTAACCAGCACTTGCCTTGTCTTCTCACTGGTGTTGATTGTACTGGAGTGAGGTGATATTTGCTGCAGTTTTAATTTGCATCTATTTGCTTACCATTGATGTGAACATTTTTTTAAGTGTCTCTGTTGGCCATTTATGTCTTTTTTGAGAAATATCTCTTCAGATCCTTTGTCCAGTTTTAAAATCCAGTATTCCTTTTCTGCTGGTGAGCTGAATGGGTTCCTTGTATATTTTAGGGTTAGCCTCTTGTCAGAGGTGTGTTTTATAAATGTGTTCTTCCAACTGCAGGTCTGCACTTCACTGTGCGGATTGTTCCTTTTCTGTGTGGAAGTCTTTTTAGTCTGATGTACTCCTGTTTGTCGACTTTTGCTGGTGTTGGCTTTTGAGATCTCATTAAAAAAATCATTGCCAACAGCATGAGCTGAAGCATTTCCCCTGCTTCTCCCCCAACAGTCTCACAGGTCTTACAGGTCTTGAGACCAGTGTGAGTTACTCTCTGTGCAACTTGGCAGAGGTCTGATTTCACTCTGCTGCCTATGGATATCCAGTCTTCCCAGCACCATTGTCCCTGTCCATGTGTGTTCCTGGCACTCTTGTTGAGAATCAGCTGGTTGCAAATGGGTGGCTTATTTCTGAGCTCTCCTGCTCTTGTCTCTTTGTCTAGGTATCTTTTTGTAAGCCAGCACCATGCTATTTGGATCACAGAAAAGCCTTTAAGTATATTGACTCTCAATTTCATTGTGATTGTTGGAAGTTATCCATAGCTGCTGTTGTTCTTTCAAGTAGAAATGCTGTTCCAGGAGTCAAGCTCGGCCCCTGGAGCTCCATCTCACACACACGCCCTCTGCTTTGAGACCATCTGAGCACCAATGTCCAGAGTTCTTCCTGCCTGTTTTGGTCTTTGCCATGCAGAATACTGAAAAGACATTGCATGTGGAATCTTGGTTTAATATGATTCATAATTTCATCATTTATTCAAGCAAGTTTTTTTTCACTTTTTCAATGAAAAAGTGTAAATATAAGTCTTTAATTTTTTAAAAATTTTTTTTTTACTGTGAGTACCTGGCAGAAAAGAATGCAATTACTGCTAAAATATTCTTAGCTGCTGCTCTGATCTGTGCTAGGCTCCCTGCAGTTTTTGCTTGTGCTCCTCTACTGTAAATGTTAGCACAGCAAACAAGACAAACATTGTTTTCCATTATTATGAAACCCATTGGACTTCCCAGGCTTCTTTAATAAAAAAAAAAAAAATCCACTAGATTAAAAGTGTGTTTAAAGTGTTGGGTGTATGAACTATTATTCATTAAGAGCTAGAATGAGTTTTAGAAACTGGATGATGAATTAATTTATTTTCACAATGAAACTGTGAAGATTTCCAAGAAAAGCAGTGGAGCCAGTTGTAGGGTCAGTGCTGGATACAAAGCTAAGAAATGACTGAACTCTGGAGGGTTTAGGCGAGAGTTGTTTACCTTCCATTGTATGTCTGTGTGTCTTGGTGTTACTCCTCCCAGGCAGAACTCTGAGCTGGGTATATAGTAGTAACTGTAGTCATCATTCAGAATCGCCATGTTTGCTTATTGGGGATTGTATCATTTGAAGTGCAAAATGTAAAACAACACTAATAACATCATTCCCATTTCACAGTTGTGGAAATTGACCCCCGGTAAAGTTCAGTAACGTAAATTCACATAGAAAGGAAGATTGTGTCCAGAACCTGGGTAGCTCCAGAATTTTTATCCATAACTGTTCTGTTCCATTCCATCCTAAGCCAAGGCAATTTGTCCTCACTTATGAGAAAGTTCTTCACTCTGTCGATATGAGAATATATGTGAGCTTTTAACAATCCTGCCTTCACTCCCCTATGTGTTCTGAAGTCTTTAAGAGGTATCACAGTGTACTTGGGAGCAGAGGGAAAAGAAGAGTTTTCCTGCCTCCATCAAGACCTCCAGCAGGTGCGGGGCTGCTGGGGTCAGCTGCTGAAGAGAGCCAGGACCCCCGAGGGGCCCAGCGGCCTTGTTCCTGGAGAGGGAGGAGGTGGGGGTAAGAGCAGAGCGGAGGACAGGTGGAGCTCAGGCCAGGAGGGAGGCGCCTCTCCCGCCATGGCCCTGCCGCTGCCGAAGGTGGAGAGTTGGATCTGGATTCCCAGGTGGCAGAGGCTCCTCTGTGAGGAGCAGTGACGGTTTCCAGTAGACGAGGCGTGAGGATTTTATTAAGGGGAGGAAACATTTTCGGACTTCCTCGGCTTTGGAACTCCAGAGCGTTTCTCTAAAAAAACAACCTGAGGTCATTTTCTGATTTTGTTTTTTCCTCCTTAGTACATTTTAAAATTTATTGAAGAAAATACTGTGAATTGGCGGGTTTTATAAGTTTTCAAGAAACGTGCAGCTGTGTGTCCCAGCCAGGGTATTGATGGTTACTGCTCAGGCTGCGTAGGGGGGTTCTCCGGAGGCTTGATTTGATCTTGCTCTTCTGGTAATAGAGTTTCACCGGCAGAATTCGTTTTCTGAGGACGGTACTGCTTCTTCCTTTTCCCTGTATTAAAACCTTAATCAATTTAGTCCTTTATTGTTTCATTTGATTTTGAGGCAACTGTGCTGGGAATGGTTTTGGAAAGCACTTATCTGCTTAGACTTGGGTGGCATCAATTTTTCATTACATCGTCTGCACTTGCAGTTTGTCATTCTTAGAATGAGAAGCTGCCCAGGATCCTCATTAGTGGTGAAGGACTGTTGTGTCGTGGACTCTTGGGCCCTGGGGTGGCCTCTGTTCCAAGCCTTAATAAGTCTAAGGCTTAGCTCTTTACAATACCCATGCAATAGGTGGTCTCCTCAATTAGGAGCTTGGAGTGGACACAGGAAAAGAGCGGCTGGCAGGTGACATTAGCTGAGATTCATGTAAGTTGCCTTAAATCATCCCAAATAGAGAATATGGTGAATATTTTCTAATGCTTGAATACTCTGTGACAAGTCACCAGTGCTCAGAGTATTAAATAAGGAGGAGAGAACACAGGGAAGACAGAGCAGTGGAACATTTAAAAAATGCTATTGCACAAAAGTGCCTTACAAAATACACACACTCCATCATATATCAACATGCATGCACCCGTTATGAAGACTGGTGGCTTTCCCTCATGCTACTGTCCTGAGGCAAGCCTGGACAACTGGGCCATGAAGATGAAACCGTCTAATTGGCAGATGGTTTGTGCTGGTTGTCAAGAATGAACTAGAGCAGCCGAGTCTCCATCGGTTTCCAGGTAAAGACATATGTAAGAAATAATCAGTGAGTAATAAATAGGAAGGATTTAAGGTTTTAGGGAGATGGTCCACTTGGCCCAAGTCTGCAGCCCAGAGCCTGCACGTCACTCAGCCCTGACTGAAACCACTCGTATTAAGGTCAAGTCACACTTTCTGTACTCTTGGACACTTAATATTTTACTAGATGAAAAGTTTCCATATTTGTAGATATTTTCATACTGTTGTCTGAGGAAATATTGGATGAAATGCAATTTCATGATGACAGAGTAATAGGAGTATTTTAGGATCCTATCGATCTTTATTTTGATTTGAATGACAGACCTATAATCTGTCAGCTTTTCACATTGATTTATTAAAACCGAGGCAGAAATAGATTTCCATTCTTCTAGTTACTGACTCATTATTCTTTCCCCTTTCCATTAACCCCTTTTGAAGGCTGTGCCTGGACCTGGCTCTTGTCTTCTCCTCATCTCCTAATGCTCTTCTCCCGCCCCCCC
>NW_026000037.1:3710517-3770688 GCF_001458135.2 Marmota marmota marmota
CCGGCTCCTGCCACCCCGCCTGGCTCCTGCCACACCGCAGCCTTGTCGTGACATCCCAAGGCTGCTCTGGGCACCCTGCTGGGTCCCCGGGCGGTTCTCAGTGCTCACTGTACTGATCCACAGGAGCCTTGACCCAGCTGTTCTCTCCCTTGTGCTAAAGACTTTCTCCAGTTTGCCTCCAGGTCGTGGTCATCTGTGATTTTTATCATTTTGTCATTTATTTCTTGAACCAGTTTTATCTCAGCTTCCCTCGTCAGCATCTTTCTATCTTCTCAAACTCTCATTGTTGGAACATCTTTAGAATCAGTTCTTAAAATCATTTTCTCTTCCATCTCCACCTGTTCCCCCGAGGATCCCAATCAATCTCTGCTGTTAAACAATAGAGGTGCCTCCAGCATTTTCTCTTCATTTCAGAGATCGTCCTGATTCTGCATTCAGATGCCAGACACTGACTCATGGTTTGATTGGCTTCTCAATAGGTGTTTACATCAGCACTGTCAACCCCGAGTTCTTGATATCCTCCGAATGACAACCTCTCTCCTGTCGATTCCTTCTTAGTTGATGGAATTCCAGCCTTTGGATTGTTCAGGTCAAAACCTTCTCACCTTCTTTCTTACCCTGTGTATAATCTGTCCATCAATCTCATTGGCTCCCTCTTCAAAATACATCTAGAGGCTGGCCGTCTCTCCTGGGGTCGGCCATTGCTTCCCTGTGTAAGACACCATCGTCCTGTCTTGGGTCTTTGAAGACATCTTCTTATTGGTCTCTGACATCTTTTCCACCCCCCCCACCCCCAGTCCTCGGCTAGCCCAGCCCAGCTTCTGGCTGCCCCAGCTGCCCAAAGTCACCTCTGCCTTAGGGCTCCCTCTCTTGTCACCTCCCTTGGTAAGAACATTCTTTGATTCGGACACCAGTCTGGATAGCGCCTTGCGCACTCCTGCATTTGCTCCTGTGTCCGTTCCCCGTGGGCCTCGTTACAGCTTACTACTCTGAGCACCTCGCCCGGCTGCCGGGTCTCGTCTCTCTGCCTCCTGCGTGAAACTCGCAGCCCCCAACCCCCACCATCTTCTCATCCTCTCCCACGCGCCGACTGCTGGAATGTCTCTGGAACCAGTTCTTAAGAGACCTGTCTTTTTAGTCTACACTGGTCCATTGAGAAACCACCCAGTTCCTGGCTTTGAGCACCGTGTGACTGTGAACGATCAGAGTTCCTGATCTACCCTGTGGGTCGTGGTCTTTCTTTCCTTCCCTCACTGAACGAAAGTCTCTGAGGCCAAACGTGGTCACATTTCTGTGCGATGTTCACACTGTTGCTCGGGAGCCGAGGACACTGCCTGAATGACGGAGTGAGTCGTGAGCGGCCAGGTCTGCATTTGTGCTCGGCCATTATGGTGAGTCTAGCAGGCAAGGTGAGAGGGACGGGTCTTGAGAAGAGTTCACTGGCTCCAAACCTGCCTGTTTCAGCAGTCAGAGCGGCACAGCCATCCTCCAGCCCTAGTGGCCACCTTGGCTGATGACTCTCCTGACCTCCTGCCCCTGCTTTCTTAGTGACAGCAGGGAGAGGCTGCCTCGGGTCTCTCTGCTGGCTAGGATGGGGCGTGGGGGGACTGGCTTCTTCATGTCCCTCTCGCTTGCTCAGAGTCCTCCCTCCCTCCAGTGTCCCTTTCTCTGTTGACTTCTTCTTACTTCTGCTTTGTCCTCCTTATCACAGCACATGTGTTACCTCTTTACCTTGTTTTATGTCTTGTCTTTCCTCTAAAATATATGTGGTATGAGAGGAAAGTCGGGGTGTCTCCGCTGCGTGGACAGGGCCTGCCCTAGGACTGGCTCAGGCAGATGCTCAGTAAATCTCTGAGAAACTGAGGACTCCCTGCTGACAGTGCGAGCGTGTTTGGGGGTGAGATGATTGGAGTGTGGGAGCCACGATCTGCTCAGTCCACCCTGGTTGGAGCTGGCTGGTGGTGACTGCAGCAGGTGGAGCATGGCTGGAGGGGTGGGTCACCCGGCTGTATCCTGGAAGGGTGCATCTTCCCAATGGCCCCTTCCTCCTTCTCTTCTCTCCTTTCCTCTCCCCCTCTCTCCCCCTCTTTCTTTCCTCCTGACCCTGCCATGAACAGAGCAGCTGTCCTCCGCTGGCCCCTTCCACCATGGTGGGCTGCCTCAGCTTGGTCCCAGAATGATGGAGTTGGCCGTCCGTGGACTGGAACCTCTGTAATCATGAGCCCCAAGTGAACTTCCCCCTTCTGAGTCGTTCTCGTCTGGAATTTGGGTCACAGGGACAAAAAGCTAACTATAACACTTGTCAACATTTAACATCATTAACACCAGGAAACTTTATAAAGAGAAAGTAGGAAATGCTGCTGAGTAGTCCATCCTGACTGAGGTTTGGAGAGTACGTGCTTCTGATGAGGAAGAAGCTGGAATCGACTATTTTCACAGCGGCTCTCAGCACCTCCTTTTCGTCACTTGTGAAGTGGGATGATAATACCTGTTTCATCGTTTCTTGTGATTTTTTTAGATGATATTTTTAAACTATTCTTCCCTTTCCCCTCAAATACAGATATGCAGAAACCAAGTAACATTAAAAACACTTTCTATTTCTAAAGTGTTTTAGAGTACCTGCACCGCCCCTTCCTTAATCAGTCTGTAAGGAGGTGGGTCAGACATTTTGTATCCATCTTAAGGACGAAGCCCAAGACTGCACGGTCCTCCAGGGTCACAAGGCTGGACCTGCATCCAGCCTCTCCTCACTTGAGTGAACAAGCTTCACGCCGACCCCACATTCCAGCCTGTGGTTACCTTGGGGCTGTTTGTCCATCTATTATTTTATTGCCTTTGACATAGATCAATAATAGTTACTGTCCCTTGAGAGAAGTTATTGAAAAACTGGGGATCTTGGATGACAGGCTTAGGGTCTCAGGAAACAAGGAAATGACAATATGAGTGAATTGAGTGTTTGCATCTCTGGAAGCCCCATCCATGATTCGGCTAGAGGACGCTCCTCTCAGGGTCCAAGATGGTCGTGTAATGCCGACCACCCTCAGATCACATGTGTCCATCTGGGAACCCACATGGAAACGTCCTTGGACAATGACTTAGTGCAGCCCTCTTGACTGAAGTGACAGTGGTGTGCTCTGTTAGATCAGTGAAAATCTATGCTTTTTCCAAATGGTTTTGCTTTTTGCAAAATGTGTAAATCTTGGCCAATCCCAAATGAGGGTTTTCTTATTCATTTCCTGAAAAGAAAAATGATTTATTATTTTATGAAATGTTCGAGATAAGCAAATAGAATAAGTGTCACATTCAGCTTTCCTCACAAAGTAGATGTGCACCCTCCTGCTTGGCCCGTGGTCGTCAATCAAAGCTACCACTACTTTTATGTATTTGAATATCTGCTTGATTCTGTGATGGATTTGAAGTAGATTATAAAACTATATGTATAATAAGTCAATCTATAGGAAAAAAAAAAGTGTCTTTAAAAATTAATCCCAGAATATATAGATCACAGTTCAGAAATAGGCAGCTCGGAGAACTAGCTGAGTTTATGCTCAGCTCCTACAGGCCGAGGGGACAGAGGACAAGATTAAACATGTAAGTCACCATGGGACTAAGCAAACACACAATCAGAGAGTAAATAGGAGATGCACGGATTTTCTAAACCTAGGGACCAAAGATGAATTTGCCCCATAGATGCTCCCAAACAGATAGTGATGATTGTCCCAATGACATCTGCAAAGTTCAGATATTTATCACAATATCTTTTAATGCCTTTCTTTATCACAATGTCTTTTTTAAAAATTTTTTTTAAAGAGAGAGAGAGAGAAGAGCGAGAATTTTTAAATATTTATTCTTAGTTTTTCGGTGGACACACATCTTTATTTTGTTTGTATGTGGTGCTAAGGATCGAACCCAGCGCCCCGCGCATGCCAGGCGAGCGCGTTACCACTTGAGCCACATCCCCAGCCTATCACAATGTCTTTTAATGCTGATTTGTGGCAAATTATAGAAGCACACTTCTGGGAAATAATTGGTTTACAGCCTGGACAAGCTTCCCCTTGGTGAAGAGATTTTGAGTAGGTTTTTCCATGGAGTGGGTTGACGGTCCACACAGGCCGCGTGCTCCCCCTGGGTTTCTGCATCACAGGGAACCGAGGAGAGAGGCTCCCCTAAGGAGACGGTGCCTTTCTTTTTCTTTTCTTTTCTCCAAGCTACACTGCAGTTGGTTAAAGCACTTGCCCAAGTCTCCAGCGACCTGTGGCCTGGGTTGTTTCCACTTCTCAGGAAATGGAAAGACTTATGCTGGCAGGTAACAACTTTACTCTTGAACGTTATTGTAGAGATGTGGTTTTTTTGTGTATTAGAAGTAGAATAATTATCCCATGCACTTCTGCATTTCCCCTGGCCCTGTCACTGCTGTCCTGAGCTGAGAAGGGTAACAGGGTGACGCAGCCATGTGAATCGAGGACAGAGAGCTGGTGTGGAAGGGGAGGGGAGGGCTTCTGTGTCTAGGCTGCTCAGCTGCCACCTCATCCTCAAAGTGGAACAATGGCCTCTGAGTGGTCCCCTTCTCTGACACTCTTAGTTGGCAGAGTCACTACTCAGAATCCCCCACTCTCAGACCTGTCATCCGTGTTGACTGCAGTCTTGAAACGAGGCTGCTCTCCATCTCCGTCAACCTCCCCAAAGCACCCCAACCTTCATGAAATTTTAAAATTAAGGCAGGGATTTTGGACTGGGTGAGTGTGGCTCAGAAAGGCCGCCTTTGGTTGCTGCCTCTTGCTCCTTCCACCACACCCACCCCACACAGCTGTCACCAGCCCAACCAGATGGCGATCCCCAAATCCCCCTTTACATAAATCTGGGAGCCACAGCAGCTATTATCTTTCTCTTGCATGACATCACTTCTATCCCTTTGTAAAATCCTGAGAAATTTACTTCTTATGAGGCGGCGATGGCATTCAAACTCTGGCCATCGTATGTCTTCAAATTAAAAAAGAAAAAAATAGGGCTGGGGATGAGGCTCAAGAGGTGGCGCGCTCACCTGGCATGTGCGGGGCACTGGGTTCCATCCTTAGCACCACATAAAAATAAAGATGTTGTGTCCACCGAAAACTAAAAAAAAAAAATATATATATATATATATATATATATAAAAATTCTCTCTCTTTTTAAAAAAAATATTAAATATCACTGTCATGATGTTTTGAATTTGCAATAATTTTCAGATGTTTTTCTCAGAAGTTTTACTTAAAACAATACTTATATGTTATTTACTACTGATGCTAATTTAAATTGTGACTAAATCAAACTGCCTAAAGGTGAATTTAAAACAATTCAGTTATTAAATGTCACTTGAATTGATTTTATTGCTTTATTGTAGCATTTTTCCTCACTATTAACTATATAACAGTCCTTTAATTGCTGCAAAAAATTGACCTATAATCTGCTTTTTAAGATATGAATTGCATTCTGCACTAAAAAAAATGTACAAAAGTCATAATACATGTGTGAGGCTGTGCAGGGCAGAGCCGCTGGAGTTCCAAAGACAGCTTAATATTTCATTAGCTTGCAATATAGAGGGGGGTCATCTGCCTATGGAGGTTGTGATTGGTTGCAGTAGGTACTGGATCCCGAGTGTGCAGAGCCTGGTGCAGGAGACCTAGAGCACCACCGAACCCTGCCTTGCAGCAAAGTGATCGTAGTGGGAGTGACATGCTCTCCATGGGACTCAGGGACTTGGGGTCAGGAGGGACAACAGCAGCTTGCGCCAAGCACGTGAGTGGAGATGCATGCAGATGGCTGCAGCTGAGAGAAGTGCCTGTTCCCCTGTATACTTCTCAGCGCTCTTGGAGTAGCAGTATGTCTACACTTAGGTGGAGAATTTTTGTTGCTCAGCAACCAAGAGAAAATTCTTGAAGACAATTCACTTTTTTAAAAAACAAAATGGCGGTAGTAGTTGTTGGGTGGTGGGGTGGGATGTGCGTGAGCAACATTAACATGTGAGCAGAAGGGTTTTCCAAGGGGAGGTGCTGTTAGACATGCAGAGCACCTTGTGTTAAATAATTATCCCCTTACACATTTACTTATGAGTTTATCTCTGCTATGTAGCTCAAATACTATTGGGACAAAGATAATCTAAGGAAATGCATTCTATTTAAGAGATATAACTTAAAATGCACAGGGTAAACATTTGAAGGAATAAAATTATAGTTTAAATTTTATTTTTTTAACTTTAATATTTTCTAAATCTAATTATTTCTCCTCCATTAAAAAAATGTGCTGGGTACTTCAGTTTTTATGTTATTCTTAATTGTGACTGCAGTTGTACACTGCATGGTGAAATACTAAAATAAACATAAATTTGAAAGTCAGAATCACTTGTTCAAACCCTTTGGTGCTCTGTGGCCTTGAGGCAGAAGTTAAACTTCTCTGGGCTACAGTGCCTTCATCTGTTAAAGGGAGAGAAGTGCAGCTCCTTAATAAGTGTTGCAAGGGAAACATACAGTGCACATAGCACTAGAAGAGTGTTTGCTTTACTCCTGTTGATCCTACATGCAGTTACCTCTCCTTGTGTGGTCCAGAAGGCAATGATTAAAAACAATGTAAACAACTACTGGCTGTGTAAGTAGCTACTGTTCACGCAGGGATTGTGGTGACATTTCTAATGATACCATGTAGATGGGAATTAAAACCAAACATGAATTCTGCTTCCTTATTGTAAAGAAATTAAGGAAGTGCATTAATTTATTCTGATGGCAATCTTCATTGTATGATAGCAGAGGAAAAATAATTTTTAAAGTGACTGTGAATACTGAAATGAAAGACATAACTAAGAACAGGAAGATTATTGGCCAAGAAAGTAGTTTTTAAAACATCAATTTTGCAAATACTTATTTAAGGAAAATTGCAGATTTCTTTTAAAAAATTTTACCATAATGCAAAGCTAGATGAGCATTTCCATTTATAGACTGTGTTTTGATGAAAATGTCAAATACTGAAGTCATTTCTAAAATATAGGCAGTCTGCCCGGGGAAAACAGTATAAATGAAACTTTTATTGAAAGACGAGGGATTTGTCAGCAAATCTGTCAGAAAGGAGACCTCAGAACAAGTGGATGCTTTAAAAGACCTTTCTTTTAATTTAGGAGCATCTTTGACAAATTAAGTAAAGATGGGTTTTTAAATATTCTAGAGTCTGATCATTATCACCATTACAATTTTACCAGTTCTGGCTATAAGAACAATCATTTTGCATTCCGTGTGTTCCGTTTGCAATTTTCTGGGTCAGGCACCTTCTGTCTGTCCCAATGGAAGAGATGCACAAGGTACAGCTGTTGGATGGGCTTGTCCCACATCAGGGCAGATGTCCACTGCTGTGCTTACCAAGGTAGAGCCAGGGGTTCAGGAAGGAAATGACCCTTGTGATTTCCAACTCCAATGTCATGCCCTGTGCTATACGCTCACAAATGCCATCTGATGTCATCTCTCACCCGCTCTTCAAGACAGGTGACGTGACTTGTTTCACAGATGTGGAATCAGGGCCCTGACACACTGGGCATGCTGTTTAGTGGCAGATCTGATTCCGAGGTCCTTGGAAACCAAACGCCTGACATTTCTCCCACACGCCACTGCTCTTGAGTTATTATGATTCTTTATTCATCAATGTAGTAGAAAGATGAAGATTAAAGGGAAAACAGATGTAAAAGACAGCATTTGTTTGACTGTTGACCTATATCATAACTGCATCTTACTTTTTGTTTGAAGTGTAGTGAATATTTACATTTTTAAACTAGTCACTCTTATCAAATAGTATCTTTTGAAAGAGTGCTTTCACTCTTTGAAAGTTTGAAAGAACTTGACTTCAAAGAACATTGATGAATCACATTAAATAAACCATTAATTAAGCACAGAAAGCAAGTTTTTATTTTCTGTAGATTTGTATTTATAATGAGCTGCATGAAATTAAATGTTAAACTAACTTTGAAAGAGACATCTCTGTCACTGATAATACTTAAACATGTCTCCTAATTACTTAAAAATGAATGAATCAGATTTTGCTTTTGGATAATGGCTCTTAGGGAAACATTACAGGGTATTCAACTTAAAAACTGATAATTGATATAGGTGCTCTAATGGAAGAAGGGATAACATGGAGCCTATACCTCATTTATATGTCAAAACACTTACTCGCACACAACCAAATATGTTTGTGGTCATAAGGGGTAGTGCAAGTAGAATTTCCCTTAAAAGAGCAGAGCAGGTGAATTGAAAAAAAGATGGTTTTATTTTAATCTAGGAAACCTAGGAAGAGAAATAGAACTCTTTTGGAGATGCTGTGTAATGCAGCAAGATCAGAGTCAGACACACTTGGGGGCAAACCATGACCTTGTGGAAACTAAGGGCAGACAGTATCTGTCAATCCTTTGATGAAATCTATTTACATAAGTGTTTTGAGATATAAAATAAAGAAATGCACCCACGATATTCATCCTAAATCAGCGACTATTTCCCTCTTACCATTCTTACTTAAGTAAATGCCAGTTTTGTCTTTGATTAGACTAGGTAACTGGGACAGAGCCCGGACAAGTCTGTAAGTGGTGCTTGTCTGCTCATCCCTGCTCTTACCTAGATAAGGACAAGTTGGAGAGTCTTCTTAGAGCATTTTGGTAGTGAATTCAACTTGCTTAGGATTCTTGTTACGATCCCAGCTGAAAGATTGAAACAGTACCTTGTCCCTAGCTATTTCCCTGGGTGTATGTGTATGTGCCTTTAAGGCAACAACCAAGACCTTCAGTGTTGGAAGGGGTAAGTACTTGGAACGTGTCCTTATTTTTAAATTGTAAATAATTGACCTGCCTTTGTATCACCTTCCCCTCCTCAGCTTTCATCCCCGTATCCAATATGCCAGTCACAGGGGATAGTTCTCCCTCGTCCAGGTGTGCATCCTCAAGAGACAAGCACACACAAACCATTACAGGAAAATCTAGAAGATGGTGAAGAATCGTCACCGACTGATTAGAGTAACTGGCTTCACACAGTTGAGATCTTTAGTCTACCTAAGCGTTTAGGTTTTGTACTTCATGACAGTCTGTCCGCTTATGTAGAATGTTTAGGAAGGCACCTGGGTCTCCGTACTGAGAACACCCTGTCCGTGCCCTGCCTGAATGCCTTCCTCAGTGTCCGACGGGAAGCTCACTGCCTGGTTGGGAGCCTTTGATACGACCTGGCCTCCCTGGCCCTCCTGCCCAGGGCGCCTGGGAATCTGCTCTGCTTCCTTTCCTTCCTGTTGAACACGGGTCCGTCCTGTGCTGCTGCTGGCTGCCCTCAAGAGCTTCCTCTGCCCTGAGACGCCCCCAGCATGTGTGTGCTTAGATGGCCGCCTGGTACGTCCTGGTCAGGAAGTGGACTTTTCCTCTGTCTCTGGCGCTATTTTCATCTAGGGTAAAAGTTCTTAAATGATAATAAGTTATTAGATGATCATCATTGTACACTAATAGCAACCACCCCTAAAACAATAAAAACTAGGATTCATGAAGAACAGAGGGTTATTTATACTATTTAAGTCAAACCTCAAAATTATGCCATGAAGTAGATATTGCTGCTATTATTACCATTTTTGCAGAGGGTAAAGTGGAACCCTAGGGAGGTGTTGTTTTAGTCAGGGTTTTTTTTTTTTTTTTTCTTTAACAACTGTGGGTAAAAGACCTGACAGAACAATCAGAGGAGGGAAAATTTATTTGCAGCTCACGGTTTCAGAGGTCTCAGTCCATAGACAGCTGGTTCCATTCTTCAGGGGCGAAGATGAGGCAAGACATCATGGTGGAAGAGCAGCATGCGGAAAAGCAGATCAGGGCGTGACCACCTGGAAGCAGAGAGAGAGAAGGGGGGGGTACTCTACTCTCCAGGGACAAAGTACGTACCCCAAAGCCACACTCTCAGGACCCATCTCCTCCAGCTGCACCCTGCCTGCCTAGAGTTACCACCCAGTTAATTCCTATCAGAGGATCAATGCACTGATGGTGAAGAACTTATAACCCAATCAGTCATTCCACCTCTAGACCCTCTTCAACTGTTCCACACAAGAGCTTTGGGGGCACCCAGTATCTAAACCATAACAGTAGGACAAATTAGTTCCTTATGGGTCAGACGGTCAGAAGAGCCAAGGGCTGGGATTACAGCCAAGGCAAAACCCATCCTTAGCCACAGAACATTCTGACTATAGTTTCTGATAAAGATATCACTTTGGAATTTTTATTTTTTGTGGTACTGTGGATTGAACCCAGGATTGGTATACCCACTGAATGATCCTCCAGCTCTTTTTCCTTTTTATTTTGGGACAGGGTCTTTCTAAGTTTTGAGGCTGGCTTCAAAAGTGACATCCTCCTGCCTCAGGCTCCCCATTCACTGGGAATTACAGGTTTGAGCCACAATGCCTAGCTTGGTTTGGAAATTTTAAAGTAATTAATATTTCCACTATAATCACACATACACCACACACACAGGTATCATTTTATAGGTGTATAGCATAGACTGATTAGTTCTCAGAAGTTAATATACTTGAGAATCTTTTATATAGATGCTAATTTAAAAAGCAGATCATTTTCAAAAATTTATGGAAAGTCCTTGGAACATACAATCTTAGCAAGAACACTGAAATTTGGGACATATCTAGCTCAGAGAGCACATTTTAGGAAATGTGAATTTTTTTTTTTTTTTGAGAAAAAAGTAGAAGTTTTATTGTTTTGCTAGCAAAAGTGGAATAGGGGACTCCTCTTCCAGAGTCTGTGATTCTGCCCAGCAGGAAATGCAACTTTTTAATGTTAGATCTTATTTCAGAGATTGCACGTTGGGAGAGTCTTCTCTGAAGCAAGCTGAGAGCCGCTCTTTTTCCAAAGGAGTGGCTCTGAAGAGGACACCAGCTGCAATGTGGCACTGCGGGGGCAGCATAATCCTGAGAGCAGCAGCAGCAGCAGAGGCAGGGGTCAGCAGCACAGTAGTAGCAGAAGGGCAGAAGCAGTGACCATGGCCGTGGGGGTGGAGTACTAAGCGCTAGCACTGTGGATGGCTACCTTGCTAAGGTGGTAGCTACTCAGAAACGCTACACAATGATCTCAGCATAGAGTCCCAAGTGCTTCTTATTTCCTAGTCTTTGAGAAGTGAAATCCTGGCAGGTGTAACAGGCCCCCTTGTGAGACGACTGACCTACTGTACATTGAACCATTAGCCTTTTGAGGCCCCGTCATATGCCCAGAATCTTTTTAAAGTTCCAACTAGGGTGACTTGCATGCCTTTTACTTCATCTTCTTCATCAAAAAATGCAAAAAAAAAAAAATGCATTTACATGCACAAATAGGAGTATTTTTACCTGCATCAATCAAGATACCATCAGTAGCTACAAATGTAACATTCTATATGTGGCAGAGTAAAAGAGCACAAGAAAAAATGTAATTTAGCTTAATTGAAATGTGGGCTGAGCCATCTGGAGCACTTCTGCAAAACATGAAGACATTTGGCACCTTAAATAAAGGATTTTGAATTAAATCAGAATTCTTTTGTGTCTTCCAAAGACATTGATTTATTGAGACTATCTGTGGTTTTCCATCATATACAAAGATAAATGATTTCCTAAATATCTTTTCATTCTTTTGTTTTATAAAAAGTCTATATACAGTTAAGCAAAATGAACAATTTGAGGGTATATAAACAAAGGTGACTGACAGAAAATAGTTCAAAGTATTTTGTTCTAACAATTCTTCAAATAATATAAAATATAAACTTTTTCCAAGTAAAAATGAACTTCGCATTTTTAAACATTGATTGAATGATAGATGAATGAATTTATGATTATCTCACTATTACATGAAACTGATTTTTTATGAAAAAAGCAAAGAGTGATGTAAAATTATTCTTTGAGTCCGTAAACTTCTAAAGCTTTGGCTTGGCAATTGGCTTTGATAAGCTCAGAACATCAGGTGGATATAATCTTAACAAAATGAAGTAATTTAAATAAAGGTATTTTTAAGAGGAAAATTTTTATTAGGCTCAAATAATCTAAACCTTATAGCTCAGTGATTAGAAGATAATTTTTATGATATAAAACATAAATTTGTATTGGTCTTATTATTCTAGGATAATGGTATCTAAATTTTTGAGTATTATTTAAGTAGTTACCAATATATCATAACTGAAATTATAAACATATTGTTTCCATTTATTATTTACAGTATAAATTAAAATCTGAGCTACCTCCTCAGTGACCTAATTTAATCTAAAATTTTCACATGGAGTAGTCACTGGAGAAATAGGTTTTTGTCATTTCTTGTCCAGGAAACATATGAATTTCCACATTCAAATAAATGAGATGTTTTTATCTAACTATATTTACAGGGCTAGGCAAGACCTGTACCAACAAAAAGAGGAAAAATAATTTAAAGGCCATCCAGGAGACCCTGAGAGCCCCACTGGGTGTGGCTGAATTTAATCAATGAGCCCTTTGTTGACTGATTGGAACCCACTTCTGTGACTGGCATTTATATATTCTGAATAAAAATTAAAACCATATATTAAAAATGCCATGTTTTGTGTGCATAAAGCTTGTCTTGTGGTGTCAAAACATTAATTAGTTAACTTATTATTAATAGATATCCATTAAAATTTTCAATAACCATATAGCTAGATTTTATACTTATTTGGTTATTTAGCTCTAAAAATTATATGAGAATTACTGAGTTTCTTCTTTGAATGTGTTTGCATAAAAACATTTTGATTTGTTAGTAAAATAAATAAATGAGATTATTTATGAAAATAATTAGAATATACCCTTGTATTTCATGAGTTCTTACCTAGAACACATGCATTCTCAGAATAAGCTTGTAATCAATGATATATTTAGGCAATTTATTAAATCTTTGCTTGATATAATTCTAGATAATTTTATAATATATTTACTTTCATAATGTAAATATCTCTAAATTTAAATTGTATTTTTATAATAGAGAACATGAGATATCTTTTATATATTTAGAAAGATATTTTTAAGTTTAACACACCGTTTCTTATTTAATTTGAAAAATGTTTCTCTTAGTTTTTTTCCATATTATAGAGATCAGATTTCTTAGTTCTAACATTTTAAGATGGGTATGTGTTTCGATTTCTGTTTCATCACATTCCATTAGATTTTTGAAATGTGCTTCTTATCTCTGCATGATAACCATGTTATCTGTTTTGATATTTTGCTTCTTACAGCACATAATACATTTTAATCTGTATTTTCACCTCACCTTGTTTTCAAAATATTTCATTCCCTAAGAAGTGTTATTTAGGCTGCTACTAGATGTAGCAAGAGAAATGTCCAAGATCCGTTATTTGAATTGTTCCATGATGACTATATATGGTGTAGTTTAGTTTTACACACACACACACACTCATTATTTACAAAACTGAGGTCAGTTCTTTATTGATAACTCGTAATTAAACTGAACATGAATTATATGTTTTGTATTGTAAATTACTTTAGTTTTGCTTCAGAATTAGAAATATTATTTTTCTTTAGGTTTTTTCTTACCATGAAAATATATTTAAATATTAAATTCATAATATTTAAATATAAATATTTGGTAAAATATAATATGATCATGGTTGGTACATAGAACACTGTTGTAGATGTCAACATATACATTTGGGTTTTAATCTTTATAATATTAACTGGTTGAAAGATAAAAATTTTTAATATGACTCCATAACTAAGAACATTAAATGAGACATTCAGTGCCCCTGATGGAGCTTTGGTTCATTCCTTTTTGCTGCCATTTTCATTTTGTAGTTGTTCTATTAAGTTAGAATTTTTAAACAGAGAAATATTCCACCTGTGTTCAGCTTTTTAGAATAAATCTTTTGAAATAAATAAATCAATGCTGTATAATTTTGAACTCAGATTGGGGAATAATGAACTCTACTGGCCAATATCTCTTTACAGGTGTGTTAGTTACTGTTCTGACCAAACCTCATGTAATTTTATGTAGAAGCAATGCTGACTTTAAGTAATCCCTCATTCTGCACTTTTAAATCATACTCTGGGTGTTTGACAAGTCTCCGTGGCTTTCCTAAGGAGGCCCCTGCTTCCCCATGCAAACCGAGATAGGGCTTTCCATTCTCTGCATCTGCTCTTGGGCACAGTGACAATCTGCTCTCGTCCGGTCAGAGCAAACAAGATTTTCGGAAGCAATTAGTGTTTTGTCCCAGTCATTCTGAGCCACATCTGCACCGGCTTAAAAACGCTGATGAATTAAGCAGCTCTGGTTCTTGGGGCTGAAGCCCACAGCACCAGGATCCTGGGCACCTCCCACCTCACCTTCTGTGAGTTTTAGCATCCACTGCATGGTCAAGTTTGAGCCTAAAAATGGACAGGAATTTTTATGTAATTGACAATCCCATTTGACAAAAAGAAAAAAAAAAAAAAAAGGCAAAAACAGCTCAGTTTGGAGAAACTTTAATTTCATTAATTAATATTCTATAAGTAGTGGTCTTGGTCATCATATCTTAGACTTTTGGACATATTTTAAAATCTGAGTATTGACTATCTCCTATAAGAATCCACTGCTCAAGTATATAGTTAAACACTGACATCAACCCTGCTCTGAGGGAGAATGTGAGAAGGCATAGTTGGAGACAAATAGAGCAAAACTTGCGTAAGTAAGTATACACAAGCGGCATATTGTTAGGTATGCTAATCTGAAAGGCTTCCCAGGAGAGGCTGAACCTTGGAAGGATACGAATTGCATGGAAAGAGAGAGAGCATGAGACATTTTCAAAGGTAAATTCAAACCAGGACAGTGTAAAATGAGGACCAAACAGGGATCCATCTGATCTTAGTGTCATATCCCATTGTAAGAAATGGGTTGATAAAGATATGGTTTATTATATAAGTAGGACGAAGTGAGCAGGAATAACATATTAGGGGAGATTTTCTTGCAAGGTAAATTACTGTTTTTTAATTGTGGGAGTCTGTGCTCATCCAGGTATTCCAGTAAAAACATTCCTGATCAATATTGAAAAGTGCTGTAAACGTTGACAGTTGACAGAGTACATCCAAAAGGAATTGTGTGTGGATTTTGAGTCGGATTATCTGCATCATAAAGGTTATATATAATATTCTTTCTTCCCTTTTCCTGGAGTAAATGGATCTCCCAACTTGCTTGAAGAAAACTCAGAGGCAATTTTATTAAATAAATTGTGCACTTTGCTAAAGTAATCACAGGAACAGCTTGAGCACAGGAAGGCAAGGAGCCTGCTGCCATTTTGATTCGTTTCTCCTTGTGAACTTAATGAGGTGGAGATCATCCATTAGTGTCAAAACTTTCCTTGACCAGAAGATTCTAGAGCATTCCCCAAGCACTGGTCTCCAGCTCTGGAATGCCTGCTGCTCCTGCAGCTTTGGGCGTCCACACTGGTGGACATTATTACCTTCCTTCTCCTCCTGCACTGTTGAGGGCAGAGCGCTCATGAAAACCATTTCTCAGTTGCCCCCCAGGTAGCATTGATTGGTTTTATTCCCTTACTCCCATAAAATTGTTTTCACACCACAAATGCAATTCCACATTGAATTATAATTACTTAGGTTTCCAAATGTAAGCCCCACCTGGGTGACCTCTGTGCCTGGCACATGGCAATGATCTGTAAAGGCTAAAAGAATAACTACCAGGAAGCACAATGTGTAAGTGAAAAAAAAAATTTTTTTTTGTTTCTGTTTTAGTTGTTACTTCCAAATCATTTGTTTCTTTTACCTTTAAAAGATACCTGTGTACTTAGGTCATACTGTGAATGGCTAATAAAATAAAGGCCTTTCTCTATGGGAATTCCTGTAGCTGACACTTTGCTCTGTATGGGAGGCCAGCAGGTTTCTGAAACTGGTGAACTGAGTCAGTGTCCAGGCGCCTCTCGGAGGAAACAGTGAACAAATCAGATTATTTTCCTGCTTCATTACTGCAATGTCATTTTTTTTTTTTTTTTGCATTGGAGCAAAAAAGAGAAAATATTTTCTGATAAAGAAAAGTATTGAAGGGCTAAGGTGCCAGTCTCGGGTTTTCATCTGGGGACTCTCTATTTGAAATGACACCCACGTGTGCTCCCCAGGCCTCTTCCCTCCTTGACTTCTGCTTAAGGTCCAAGAAATGTCTAAGGGCTTCTTAAGAACCCTAGAAGAGACAGGGGGAGTGATGATCGTGCACATTACTTTCTTTAATTTTTCCTGGGTTTCTGTTGCTGTTATTACTGTTCAAACCCAGCTAATATTTATCATTAGTTTTAGTAGCACTCAAAGATTTTTCCTCCTCCTCAACACTGTTCTCTCGCGCACTATGATTCACATTTGCATGTTGGAATTTATTTCTTGCTTCTATTTCAATTGGAGTGCACTTAGAGTTTTGAAGGGTTATAGTTTATATAACAACATATTTTCTGTAAGTGGAGTTACAGATTTATCTTTAAAATGACCCATTGTGTACAATTTAAGCAAATCTATGCATATTAGGGCTTTAAATCTTAATCAGGTAGATTTTTTTTCCCCAGCTGCCCAGCCAGAGAGCACCGTATTCAGTGTCACAGTTCAGTCGAGCTGTTCTTATCTGTATGAGATCAATCTTTTGGAGAAGGCAATGAAGGTTTTCTTATTTAATTTGCTTTCAACAAGTCCCCCCCACCCCCAGCTTAAAAAAAAAATAAGTAATTCGTTTAGTAGGTCATTAGACTTTGAGAGTTATTCACTTTGTAAGCTCAAACACTAAAACTCTGTGTCTTTTAACTCTGATTAGTGACACTTTAATAAAGTCATTTGAAGTTCAGTGGACTGAATTTTCTAACTTTTCTGATGTTTCTATGGTCACAGCAGAGCAACCTGTATTGAAGCTTGTATGCAATCTTTTAAATGCAAATCTTGGAAAGCCCTGGGTAATTTTGTGTATCTGACTTCAACACCAACTGCAAAATGTGAGGGATTAAAATAAAAGTGGCAGCGATGTTTTTCTCCTTTTGTGTTTTTCAAGTTGTGGTGCAGTCAGGGGTAGGAAAAAGAGAAGTTGTCACTCGACTAAACTTGGGTTTTAAGAATAAAAATTTGGCCGATAAAAACTTTGATTTTTTCTCAACAAGCTAATGACGATAAAAACCTCATTTTCTTCCACGTGATTAGATAATAAGGTAATTCAAACTACTGAATGGAAAATTAGAGATAGATCTTTTATTTTATTTTATTTTTGTTGTTGCTTTTGGATAAATTAAAGGAAGGGTACGCACCGTGTGGGCTGTAACTGAATCACGCACGGTGCACCCACTCTGGAAAAATTAATGCATTTTTGGTTGCGTTGAGACTCGAGTGAACATTTGCAACACGTGAGAATGGAAAGGATGAAAAATTATGGTTGTGTCTTTTGGTTCACAAGAAGCCAAGAAGCAAGTCTTTGACTTAATTTTCATGGGAAGCCTGGCTCCAGCCTGCTCGCAGATTCCGGGCTCAGCAACCTGGTATTGACAGCCAGGCTTGGGAGGGGACGTGAAGCACCATTGTCCATGGTTTGTTGAGGAAACACAAGGGGACTTAAAACAAAGCTGTGAATAGGAACAGTGGTCCTGTGTCTTGAGGCTGACTGGCTGTGCCTCTCTGGTGCTTCAGGAAAGTGTCCCCCTTTCTCTAAGTGAGGGCAGCAAGGCAAACATTTAAGATATAATTCAGTGACTGGCATTTATGCTACTTGAAAGGAATCAGTTGGGAGGAATGAACTGCAAATGCTTTAAAAAAGCCTGAGCCCCAGAGGCAGGCTCTGTGCTCGTCAAGGCTTATATAAGAATATTAATATGTGGGGTCACTTTCCCAAACCAATTGAATGAGTAGCCTTGCTCATTTTTTGCGTTTCTAAATCCTAATAAGCTTGGGTATCTGTATGATGCACTCAATCACATGAGAAAGCATGGATCAGCATTCAGTTACTGCCCTTTTGAATTTAGAAGGCATTTGTTTCTTTTATGTCAATTTAGTTAATCCACGGATATTTTCTATGGATTAGTTTTAGGGAAACTTGACAGTCATGGTACAGGCAGAATCTAAAGCCAACTATGTCAATATGTTCACTAGGGAATTAATAGATACTTGTATTTAATGAGTGAGAACATCAATAAATCATGACAAGGTAAAGGAGAACCCAGAGACAATGAATGTAAAGCTTTGTTGCATTTTTAATGAGTAATAGAGCATTTGGGGTAAAGATGAAAATGAATATTTATTTTTAATTTAGCAGGCTTCTGAAAACTGATAAAAGAACAAAAGCCTTCTTTGAATTTTTAAAAAATTAACTTCACTTTTTGATCAGCACGATATTTGTACATATTTATGAGGTATGATGCAAAGTTTGATTCATGTATCCATTGGGTAATGATCAAATCAGGTAATTAGCATGTCCATCACCTTAAGCTTTTATCGTTTCCTTATGAAGAGTACCAAAGTCCGTATTATTAAGTTTTCCTTGTGTGATATCTAATGACGATAGCTGATAAGAAGACATTCTTTAATTTGGGTTCCTATACCTTTAATTAATGAATATCAACCACAGGTACATATTACCACTCATGAGATGATGTAGACTATATATATTATAATATACATGATATATCATATATGCATACTTCAGTACTATACTTTGATACATATTATATGGAGAAAGATATAGACATCTAGGTAGAAAGGCCAACGAGTAATGGTATTAATTAAAAATGATACAATGAAAGATAAAAGAAGAAAGAAAAATCCTTATAGTAACATTTGTAGCTCTTTTTAGAAATGAGTATCAATAGTACTTCCAACGGGAAAATCATTTGTAGAACCCTTCTACTGGACATTTGAATATATGTCTGCTGACACTAAACCAAAATCATCTATTCAGAAAAAAAATATTAATTTATATATTTGAATATATATGTGATATATGAGTTAATATTATGTATCTAAAGTACAAACAGAAATCTTGTAAAAGTATTATTAATAATAATTTATTAAATTATAATTCATAAGAATATTTGCTTTGTTGTATTTCTATTGAGAGTCAATGATTTATCATACAAAAATTAATGTGATTCTTAAAATTCTGAGATGTTTTTAGTATGTTTTTGAAAAGGTTCAAGACTTCATAATTGTACCTGTGGGTTATATGACTGAAAATTAATTGACGTTCGGGTTTAGATATATAATCAATTTACTTAGTCATTTTAATTGGATTTTTTTGTTCTTAAGAGTTAGCAATTTTATCATGATAATCATACTGAGGCTGAATAACCCTCAAATCAACTATGTGGTTTGTTGAGAGTTGTGAAGAATTATGACACCACAAGGTTTAAGAATTATGACCACAAGGACTAGAAAGATCAGATCCTGGGTTTTGGAATCAGAGAGGCCAAGTTTCAAACATGGCTCATTCCCTGACATAGCTCCATGATGATGAGGAATTTCCTAAATGTTGATGAATCTCAGTTTCTTTATCCACAAAATAATGATGATAATATCTACTCTATTTTGTTACTTTCCATTCTGATTAGTTAATATACAAAGACCTAATTAACAATTTTTATATTGCAAGCAACTAACATACATAAGAAAAGAGGTGCTGATCACATAAATTGGACTTTATCCTTTGATATATTAAATGGCCCAATTAATACACAACTTCAGAGTCTAGGAAACATGGCAAGAAAGTAGAAAGTGTCCACATCTGCAGGGTATGTGGAGCACTTTACCTCGAGTGTGTGCTTCAGAAAGGTCCTGCATGGATCCCCTGGTCCTGCCTCCCACTGCGTCCCTAGGACCAAGCCCATCGCCCCACTCAGAGAACAATCTGTGATGACTGACAGAAAATGCACCCACGCTACGTGATTGGGGTGGGAGAAAATTAATGTAAAAGCCTTATTCTTAACCAGGATTGCACACTGGGAGGACCACTTTTTATTTCTTCAATATATAAAGTAATGATCCTGGTGAATAGTACCAACCATCTCATATTCAGCTGTGGAGCCATGTGCTGTGATTGGTATGGATGACCTCAGCCATGTTGATAATGCTGAATTTCACTTGTGATTAAAGCAGGCATTTTTATCCTATAAGAGTGTGCTGAGTTTATTATGAAATTAAGTATATCAGAATTTATATGAATGTTATTACATCTAAGAGAAAATTAAAGGAATATTTTATAATGCTAAAGAATACAGAGTAATCTAGGAATTATATATAAAAATCTCTTGAACATAGCAGTTATATTCCAAAAATCAAAACAAAAAAAAGTTAGAAATTAAATAAATGGTCATATAGGATATAAATAGTCTAAGCATTGAAAATGGTGCATATGGTTTGGTTGCTACAATTAATAAGGATTCTAAAAAGGGAATATAAATTATTTGGGGGGTAAAAGATTATAAAACAAATATAAAAATTTGGACTCTTATTTCTAGGGATGAAATTATAAAAGCCACCTTCACTAAACTTCATAAAATAACATAAGTTAAACTGAAATGGCATGGCTTGTGAATTTCCAAGTATGTTAAAAATAATGAGTAGAAAAGGATACATTTAGGAAAAGTAATATAATATGCCTTATTCTATATTAACATGTTATGAGTAAAATTTATACCAGTATCACAAAATGAAATGAGTTGCAAGTTCAAGTTTAAGGGTTTTACATTAGTTTGTGAATGGCTTTCATTACCTTCCAAAATGGCTCTGTGCATCCAGAGAGGGGATATTGAATCTAATGAATCTCTGGATCTTAAATTCTTGCATTTTAAAGTTAGAGTTCATTCCCATATGGTAACTTAAGCAGGCACTTAGCACAAGAATAATTCATGTAGTATATGCCTTGCATGTGAGTGTGTGTGTGTATTTAACATATTCTAGCAGTACAATTTGGAATTTAATAATGAATCATTTAGAATATTCTCATTTTGCTTGACATTCATGTCATTATATAAACTAGATTCAAATTCCATCAAGATGAACAAAGTCTTATTTCAGAAATTAAAAGAAAATAATAACATTAAGTTTTACAAAGATTAAAGACAATAAAAACCAATTAAAAACTAATTTAACACAATTCAAAGTGCTTCTATTGGGTTCCAAATTCAATGTGGGTCCCAAATTCAACGTGAAGTTTTAAACACAAATACCGAATTTACAAGTACTTGACTATGTTAAATTTATTTTACGACTGTTGTCGGATTTTCATATGAGGGTACATTATTTCAGTTTTCAAAGTTGAGTTTCATAAACTTCTATCCAATGGAGCCTGATTACTTGATGCTCAATAAAAATGTACATTTGATATAACAAGTGAATAATTTATAGCGATTTTTCTTGAGAAGGGCAGCTTTTTGCAGGAACACAAAGGGAACGGGACATTTTGATTCCAACAGTTCACTCACTTTAGAGCCAACTGAATGCAGAAGTAGCTGGGTTGTGTTTATCTTTGGTCACAGTCAGGGTTTCTTTCTTTTTCCCAACAAGATGAGAGATTTGAAGCTTTTTTTGTGCTTGGGTCATGTCAATTAAAGAACACGAAAAAACCATAGATCTTGGGTTGGTGTTATTTTATCTTCATTTTCCAAGTACAAAAATCAAAACTTCATTTAGATGACCTTTAGAAGTCCTGTTCTATAATACTGATTCACAAAAAAAAAAAAAAAAAAAGCAGTTTCAATGACTTAGCTTCTTGTGTACAACAGAAAGAATCCAGTTTGGTCTTTGTAAAGCGTGAAAGGCCAGGAAGGAAGTGTGTGTTGTATCGCCTGTTCCGAGTTGGTAGTTTTTGCTTTTGTTGACTGTGTTTCTCATTCAGTCCGAATGTTCCTATCTATAACAAGCTTTGGAGAAGCACCTTTGTCCCCAGAGCTGGCCTCCAGGAAGCTTGGACCCCTGCATGTTGGGAGAAATGGGTACTGGCTGTCATCCACAGGAAAACAGAGCAAGTTTGCAGAGCTCCTGCTGGTTTCCTTGAAAGTCCTGCCTCCTGGGGCCCTGCAGTAAGCCACTAATGTTACCAGGGACAAGCAGGAAGCAGAGAGGCTTTCGAGGTGTCTATTCATCTTTGCCAGTTAGATGGTCCATTACTTTGGAGGAGAATTCCTGGTCCCTGAGGCAGGGTGGTTGATCATCTTTCCCATTCTGGTAATCTGGAGTAAAGGAACCTTCATTTATTATTATTATTGGAACAGAGACATGAGGGTGTTCACTCGGGTTGCTCAGTAGAAGATTCCAGACTACAGCCAACCAGATCCCACACTTAATGGTCCTATAACATGATTCATTGTTTCAGTTGCAGTAAACCTTAGGTTTGGTTTTAAAAATTCTGTTTTTCTTCCTCTTTGTTTAATGAACTTGCATTCAAAAACAATGTATCATATGAGTGTCTATTTTTTGGATTGAAATATATACAAACATAAATTTGATGCCACTAATCTGGAATTAAAATGTGCAGAAGAAACGCTAGAACCATCACGGACATTATGGCTACTTTAAAAGCGTCTTGAATTTCATTTTCATGTAGATTTTTGTCACTGTGAACTTCTATGTTCAGGTTTACAGTTCTAGAAGTATTAGGCATAAATATATTGGCAAACTGTTTCCCGTTTTTGAGAAACCACGAAAAGTGCTACACATTTTCTTTTGTTTTCTCTGTAGTTTCGTTAAGAGCTGACTTTTGCCTGTCTGCAATACTGTGAATCTTTACACTTCTCTCTTTCACCAGAATAAACTCAATTTCATTTTATGTGCAAGAGTTTTATTCTTAACCCAAGATTTTCAGCTACTTCAAATGATAACTTGGTCATGTTTACAGAAGTTAAGAAATAAATACCTAATGAACGACAGACACAATTTTGCTACATCCTTTCAAACTTTGTCCAAGAAAGTCAGAACTAGTTATATGTATGCCCATCTGCCTATGACCAATATCTAAAGAATTCTTCCTACCTTGAAATATTCTTTATCCTAAGAATGATTCTTCTGAGTTATTCAGAATTCTCCCATTTGTTATAAAATTCTGGACATTTGCAGCTCAGGAAAAGCTTGGTTTTGAAGGGTACTCTCCTTTAGGCACAAGTAAATGCAGCAATTCATGTCATTTCAGAAAGGGAAACGCAGTGGCATTTTGACATGCAAACATACATGCTAAGCTTTTAGCTTTATTATAACATTCCTCTTATTCCAGTGAATGCTTTTTTAATAGAGGTATTTAGATTGTTGCACACAGAGGTTGCTTTACTTTTTGTGAATTGTATAACATTCAGGGTGGTAATTATAAAGACTGTCACACATTGAGTTTCTGTTCTTGAAGTGACTGTACCTAAGTGATTATCTGAAGGGCAACTAAAACATTCTGGAAGCATTTTGGATCCTCGTATGCAGTGATTTCACACTAGAGCGAAAGAGGACTCCAGGGTCAGGGGAAACATTGCCACTCATACCTTTGCTCTCTTCACCACTGCAACCAGCACAGCTCCAAGTTTAACTGTTTTAAATGATTTCTTCCATCTAACCTTATTTTTAAAGCCATAGCTCATTGTTTATGACTAAACATGCCTGGACAGAATAGGTGACCACAAAGCATTTTGTCTGAAACGCACAGCATGTGGGTGCCGACGGATTCGGGGAATACATCTCCAGTGCTTGACTGAGAGTTCTTTGTCAACTGTTACTTTTTAAGCCTATCAGCATTTTCAAGTACATTATAGTAAATATGTACATTATAGTAAATATGTTTCAAAAATGGGATTCGAGCATTCCTAACATCAGAGAGTAGATCTTCATCTCACTTCCACATATAGACAACCAATAGCAGGGGCACTTTCCTTTGAGTACAACCTGACCTCTCCTTTGTAGGGTCAGCACATCAGTTGCTCTCTGAAATAGCACTGGGACTTTTCTGTGCTGCTCCAACACATTGCAACCTGGGCATTGAAGGGAAAAAGCCAACATCAATTTTCTTGGCCATAAGACTATATTAAATTCTCTTGGATGCAGTGGTGGGGATTACAAAAATGATTAATTTCCATATTGCCCTGTCCCCAGCAGAGTGTCTTACACATAACATGCCCTCGATGAGTATGTTTTTAATTCAGAGTCAGTCATTTTCTGTATGGTAATGTTAAAATATGACTTCACTCTAATTTGAAGATATTTTCAAATCCTTCTGAAATTTCAGAAGGATGCACATTTTGGAAGAACTCAAATGGTACATTCTTAACTACCAGTAAAGAGTCTACATGAACCAAACTGGAACTCATTCAGTTCTATAGAAGTTTGGCATTCTGTCAGAACAGCATTTTTATTCAAGCAGTTTTAGAATAATTTGAAAATGAAAACCATCCAGCCTTTACTGATGGTAGTCTATAGAAGTTTCACCAAAATATTACTGCACCACAAACAAAGAAACTATTCATTGCCTGTGAGTCCACTCCTGACTTTTCATCTTTGTATTGTTCAGGAACATGATGCAAATTAAATATTCTCTATTTTCTCCCTAGTTAAAAATTGTGATCCAAATTGAAATTGACCCAGAAGAAAGACAATTATGGCCTAAAGCAAGTCCTCTTCATAAGATATTTACTATCCTTTGTCAATCTGTTAGATGGATTTAAGCCTTGATAGTATATTTAAAAATGGAAATTCATATTTTTCTTCAGAATAAAGGAGTTCTGTAACAGATGTCATGATTGTGGAAAGTCTCAGTGCTCTCCTGTTGAATAATAAAGAAGGTCTGTTCATTCTAAAATATGACCGACATGCATCTTTACCATATTAAAAATGAACATTGGTAATGTTTTGCTATTTAGAATAAAATACTTAGTTACTGAAAAATTCCAAATGAAGACTATGTAAAATATGCTTTACTTAAACTCTAGTACGGAATTTGCAAGGCCATAATTATAGAATTGACCTGAAGATTTCAGAAACTTTTATAATCAATCATCTGTTCTTCAGACTAAATTCGATTTTAATCCTCAGAGGCAGATACAGATCTGTGTTCTTATTAAAAAATCTTTTGCAAATGAGTATAACTTATAAGATTAAATGTAAACACTGAAAGTATGCTATTTTAGGAAATCAAAGTCCTTGTCTATGTTTCAGTGATAAAGGTGGGAAATTATGTTTCAGCTAAGAATAATCCATATTACCAAGGTGGTTATATAAGATTTTGCCACAGATTTTCATAGATAATAAATGGAAAACTTAATTGTCAGTTTTTCTCTAATTAGATGGAAAATTTTTATCATGAGGGATTTGTTAATAGTGAGCATTTTTATTTGCAATGTTAAACACAGGATTGATTTGCACATGGATATGCATTTGATTCAAATGCAGAAAGGAATATCTAAGATGCTTCAGAGCAAAGGGCGATAGAGTCAACCTGGACAACTCCACAGGCAGACTCTCTTCATGGTTTGCCTAGAAGTGAATTGCAATTATTTCTTTGGTGATACAATGCAGGCCAATTACTACCCCCTTTTCTTATTTAAAGTGTAGTTACAGTGAGGAGGAGCTAACAAAGGAGAGTCCCAGGCCAACTTGACAGTGATGGAGGTCATCCTTCTCAGGCCCAGCAAACCTCTCCAGTAAAAGAAATTCAACGTGGTTTGAAAGGTCACGAACTGAAGCTTGGGAAATGATGTTGAACCTCAAATCCAATAGGAAAATCTGCATGGAAATTTTAGAAAGATGAAAAGGTTGGCAAAGAGGAGCATAGTGAAGAAGCCAAAATGAGTTTAACGAAGGAGCTGGTTGGAGCTGTTGGCTAAGAAGGAAAGTGAATTAGAAGCTGAGTGCTTCTCTTGAGCAGAGCCCAGAGCCAGGATTGCATCCCAGGAGAGGTGTGCACCAGGTGCACCCAGGATGTGCCTGAGACTCTCTAAAGTTTGGGAGTGTGGGAGGAAATCATAATAGTTTAGCTTTGTACATTTACATTATGGTAGCTTTGCTTATGATCCACATTTTATTTTCATTTAGATATGCATATAATTAATTTACTGTAGCCTCTGCTTATTAATATTTGACGCACTTCACTTTTCCCTGATGATTTGCTGCATGTCACCAACTACATGTATTTTTAGTCCATTTAGTTTTTATAGAACCTCATGTATTGATAATGCATAAGAATATTAAGAGCATTTTTTAAAGAAATATTCATTTCCAAGCAAATAATTTATAAATGCACTTATTAACTTTCTATAATACTAAAATATTTACTTCTTTACAAAAAATTGAATTATTTCTAAGATGTCTTTTAGAGTTGAATAGTCATAACAGAAAATTTGGAGGGTCCCTCGGGAAATAGATATACTACATATTTTAACAAAAGGGAGAGTTCTTCTGATCCTTCTTACGGAATGCATTCCAAATATGATTCCAAATGCAGTCACAATAATAAATAACAGAAAGTGTGATCCTAGAGTTGTGGTAATATGATGGGAAAAAAATTACAAACTTGGTTTAAATCTCAGATATTTTTCCTGCTTTATGCTCTTGATCAAGCTACTTAATTTTCATGAATTTCATTTTCTTATCTGTGGATGGAAAAAAAATTGCATTTAAGGTTTTGTAAAGATGAAAAGTATAATTTATGTATTGCAATATGCTGTTAATGCTACAAGTAAAATTCATTTTAATGTGTTACTAGTGATGTAGAGTTGGCAGCTCAAACTTTTTCCCTCTGCTAATCATTAGATTCAATCTAATGGGAGCAAAGGGGTGCTTTGTGGAAAGGAATACATACATATATTCATTCATCCTGTCTGTCTGTCTGCCTATCTATCCATCCATCCATGTATGCATGTCAGCATTGGTGATCCAGGGGTTTTTAGGGGCTCCCCTTGCCCAGGGACAATGGAGGTCTGTGAACACTGATAAATGAAGCACAGGTCCTTGTGGCAAGCCTGTGGAGTCAGAGGATGCTCTCCATCACAGCTGCAGGCCTTGATTGGCATAATAACGTCCTGGAGCAGCAGCCCGCTGTGTGGGCCGTGTTTTGTTTTCTGTCAGCAGTGTATCACAAGTATTTTCCTCAGTGGGCTGAACAGACCCTGAGTGGGAGGCTGATAAAAGCAGCCCCTTCTTCATGCATCACCCTGAACGATTTCAAAGGGAAGAGGAGCAGCTGTGACAGTGTTCACACGAGCCACTGGGGTGGTCTCATCTTTGTAGTCTAACAATAATAGTTCACCCTGGCTTGCATTCCTCAGCTGGGGAAGAGCAGAGTTGCCTAAGCTAGACATGCTTCCTCCTTGACAGGTCTTAAAACCGCATCTGCGATCAAGGAAATGACATCCTTGCCCCGCTGGGGAATTTCTCTTCAAAGTAAGCGCGGAGAAGTCATCTTCATAGATTTATTACATGTCTGAATCAATATTTATCTCATACAGTTACTTGAACTAATATGTAACAGCTTGGTATTTACTCAAACAATCCAAAGGGTTTTTATTTCCCGCCTGGCTACAGAAATATACAAAGAAGTCTTGTACACATGCAGAAGACCATTGTAGTAAGAATACTCTGCTCCACAAGTAGGTCTAAGTATTGTTGTTCCTGTTTTGTGATTTGTGGGTCAAGAGCCATGTTTGTGTATTTCTGAGTGTCCTATGAAAAAGTTATCTTACAAAGTGACTTTGTAATACATGTGACGTGACCAAATATATTAGCAAGATGTATTGAGTTACAAGATATAATTGAGTCTAATACAATGAATATCTGATGAATGTTATGTAGACAGATAAGCATGTCAGTAGATATCATATCCATATCAATGTATATCATATATAATAAATATATAACATGGTATTATAATAATAGATATAGATGTCAATATATCAATAGATATATATACTATAAAATATATCATGGGACATGGCACTAAAACTCTAGTAGTTCAATGTTGAACACTCATGAGTTTAAAAATGTGAAAATGACATTCCTTGACGGTGTGACTGTCTGTTCTATTTTATAATATCACCATAGCTCCTTCAACAGCTCAAATTACCTCTTTTCATACAAAACATATAGCAATTATAAATGCACAAAATAAAAGTGAATGTGCCATATAACATTATGCACAGTACAATATAGAGCAAGTTTTGCATGAATGAAATCAATCACCATGTGCTCGGCTCTAATTAAGTCCGTGTTTCTGAGAACCTTAAACAAAAGGAAGCATTAAGACCATCTCACGGGTCACAAGAGATCAGAGTCAAATGCCAAATTTGTTTCTAGAGAATAAATGTGTCTGAAAAAGCTATTATAGATGGTGAATTTAAGCAGATGTACATTTTCTTGATCCATAAGAAAATTGTCATTTGTTCACTTAAGTTGACATAGATTTCTACAGAGCAAAGAGTCTTATGAAATAAGAGCTGGTACAGATTGGTATCTTAATCCAGACATTACATGGACAGCTTTGACCCTTTAAATAATAATGACAAAATGAAGGGATAGATGAAATTTTAATAATAATTATTTTACTAGTATGTCCACTAGCATCTATCTAAATGAGACACATGTACCATTTCAGCTGTTTTTGCAAACATGAGGCTTTCATACAGACACGCGAGATGTTATTTTAACTGCTCATTTTACAGATTTTATTCCTTTCACTAAAGAGAAACAAAATATTTCATCTCATTATTGGGGCAAAGATTTAAGTGTAACAAGTGAAGCGTAAGCCAGGCGCCCCGCAGCTGGGTTGAATCAGGGGTTTTCACACAGGGCTCAGGCTGCCTCCTAGGGGCTTCTTGCTTGCCTGGGACGCTCTTGTGCGACACATCTGCGCAGTGCCCCTTGGTCTCCTGAGGTGCCCGTGCCTTCCCCTCCCTGTGGAAGGGCTCGCTGGCTTCTGCAGGGAGCTGCAGGTGGTTTCCTCTGTCCCTTTAGTATGAGTGTCTTTGTACTCACTTAACCTCTAAATACTAAATGCAACTGAAATTCTTTTAAGTCAGCTAGCAGGAGGGAAAAAGCCTATTATTACGAGTGTGTATTTAGGGAAAAAAAAAGAAATGAAATTTCAATTGACTAATACTAGCCAATTTTTGAAGAAAATTATGCTTAATTTTAACTCTATTTTTAAACAGTTGAGACTTGTTATTATAGACAAATTGCCTGTTGAACAGTGAGATTGGTGAGTTTGTATTACCATCTATGTCCACATTTTCTGTCCTTGGTGAGGATTGGGTGTGGGTCATGGGCTTGAGGAGTCACGATTCACAAGAAGAAAGAGGGCAAAGAGAGGTAGGAGGGAAGGTCCTATGCAGTCACTTTCTCCAGAACTTGCATTCCCACACCACAAACCAAACAAACGTCTTTGGTAATAAAAATTCCTGAAGCACTCTGTCCTGTTTGGTGTGGCAGAAGCAGCTGTGCATCAGTCTTATCATGAGTGCTGATTTGTCCATAGGAAATTTGTGACCAGGGTTAGTAGCCAAATATTCCACGGATAATAGAAGCAGCAGCACAAGATCCACTTGGCACCTCCTCGGTTCTGTTCTTGGAAGCAGAGGAGCATACTTACTGCCCCCCACAGTCCTGTGAAGCAAACACTTTACTCTCCCCATTGCTGAATGAGGAAAGTGAGTCACAGGTGAAGATAATTTGCCCAAAGACATTAAGCCCAAGTGTGAAAAATCCTCCTCTACTGTTATTTATTAAATAGCCTTGACTCTGATAGACAATGTTATTTTCCCAGCAAGTGAGTTACCTAGAACAGAAGCCTAAGCTAGCAATGCCGGTTAAAGACCAATTTGGCCCTGCAAAATACCAAGGTCATGCCTCCCTGCTAAATGGAATCTTTTTTTACAGGATCTGCTGCTTATATATTCAAATGCAAATGATCTACTTCCCTGTGACATTCTGCTACTCCCTAGATGGACTGATGGGCAGTGTACGATTTATCAGTCCTAACAATGAAACTGTTTCTTACAATTCTATTGTTTTTTAATTTTCCTTCTATATGGAAAACATGAACTTTCATGTTGGTATGAATATGGTTTTTCATAAAAGAAGACCAAGTCTTCAACTAGAACACAGAAACAGGGAAAAGTAACTGCCAGAGGAAAATCGAACTTGATTAAGATTCATACTGAAACATAACTATGTGATACAAGCCCTCAGGGAATGAATAGGGTGTGTGTGTGTGTGTGGTGCACACGCATGTACACGCACACATGAATGCACGCTGCTTCTTGTTGTTTTTATGTTCTTGTCTGTTTATCTTTCCTTTGCTCATAGGCCCCAGCATGGATCTCGGAGAAGTAGTTCCAAAGTTCACACTCCTGAAAGCTTCCTCTGCAGACTCTCCTTTTGCCTCTCACACTGGGTTCCACACACTCAAATTCCCTAGATGGATTTTCCTTTGGAACATAGAACCCCAAATTCCTAAAATCGCCCCCCCACTCCTGCCATGACCTTTCCTCCGTTTCCTCTCTGTTAACCTGTTCTGTTAATCAGGTCTGAACTCCTGAAACCTCTCGTTCCTCCGTGGTCCTCCCTTTGTAGCCTCAGCTCCAGCCTCAGGAATTACCCAGGGCCCAGGAATCTCCGCCTCCCTCCCTCTTCCCTCAGCGCTCAGATGTCCGAGTCTCAGCCGGGTTCATGTGGCACCTTCACAGTTACTGATTCTGTGACCTCATCTGGCCAATTCACTTCATCTCCCAAATAGGGATGACGATGTCCCCCTCACAGGCTCCTGAGGGGGCAGAATTAGGTGGTGACTATAAAATTCTGAGCAGGGAACGTGGCACCTAGGCTGCATATTAGCTATTCTTTATTATGACCACCTCCGTGCGACCCCGGGGTGAAGTCACTGTTTCTCACATATTTAGAAGATTCATGAACTGCTTCATCAACCTGTTTCATCCAAGGACCCCAGTGAACAGGTACTGTCCTCATGGAGCCCACGGCCTGGGAGGACAGGTCAGTCTGCCAAGGGAGAGTCCAGGCGCATTTAACTCCAGTCCCTCCCACTGAAGTCACAAAGCTCTAAGTGCCTTACAGGGTGAGGGTGGGCTGCAGTTTAAGGGGTAAATATACCCATACTCACTGCATACAGATTTTAATTTACTACAGTCAAGACTGTAAACAAATAACAACCTGTTTTTGCTTAATTTCGCAAATCCTGGGATAAATATTTAGGGATGTGAGTTCACTCCTGTGTGTTGTTCAAGCCCTGTTCACTGAATTCAGCGTCCAGCTGGTGACTGGCTGAGTGCTGCTTTTCCCCACCTGGGGTGAAGGTCAAGTCCATCAGCCACAATGAATACGGCTCAGATCTCCACTCTCAGCGCTGTGACAGGCGCTGCAGGGAGTCCAGAGGTGTCTCTGTTCTTTGGGATTTGAGCACACGGAGTGGTCACACGCATGAAGCAGTGTGACAGGGGAAGTAAAGGGAGGAGAGCCATCAAAACATGTCAATCTGGGCAGGGTCATCAGAGAAAGGGCCTGGTCAGTCAACAAGGTGGTCAGTCACAGGCCTGCGCGCCCACGAGAGGCTCTGGAACGTGGGTCTTGTTTTCAGGGATGGAGAGCAGGCAGTAATGCTGAGGAGTCACTGGAGAAATACTCCAAACCTGCAGGCTCACGGGGGGACAGTGACCAATACCGTACAGTGATAGGAACACTGTCTTGGCCAACAGGACTGGCGAGGACACAGGGAAACTTAAAATCATGATATTTGCAAATTGTGGGTTATTAGAAGCCTCAAAGCCACAAGAGAAAAGGTCCTCCCCTGTGTTGGTGGCACGGATTCTGACTCGCATGGCCCTGTCTGGCCCCTTGCGAGGCACCTAGGCATGAGTTGGCTTCAGCAGGAGAGTCAGGCCTGCTCTGGGAGGAAGATGGGCCTCGGGGAAGCGCCCGTTTTCTCACCTGCCGTGGATGCTCTGATCCTCCGTTCCTCTGGGTTCTGTTCTCTGACGTGCAATCCCAGGCCCACGGGGATGAGGCGCGGAGACTCCACAGACAGCAGGGGCTAGGGCGGGACTTGGGCTCAGGTCAGGACTCCACTGTGGAGGTAGACCGTCGCCCTGCGCATCCTGAGTGTGACTTTCTGTCCCTGCCCTGACTGACCACGGGCAGATCTGGATCTTCGCACTGAGGGACCTTGGCAGCTTTCCGTTCACCCCGCAGCGCTGGGCTGTCCTCTCTCACAGGCCCCTTCTGGTCACTGTGCTGCTCTCTAGATTCATGACCCTGGCAGGACCACGGAGGTTTCTCCTAACTGTGATTCCATCCCATCCATCAGCTGTCACCGTGGCCACTGATCAGCATTCACAGGCACATGGGCACACACACCTGTCATCCCTGGTTCCTGGGAGCCTGAGGCAGGAGGATTGAAGCTGGAGTCCAGCCTGGGCAACTCAGTGAGACCCTGTCTCAAAGTGAAACTTAAAAAAGAGAAAGAAATTGGATGAAAGAATAAATGGGCACATTATTGTGCCAAGTGTTTGGGGGATTTGGGTGGTTTGACTTTGAGAGGAGAAAAGAACCCTTTTTTACTAAGAGGGATAAAAAAGGTAAAGTTTTCCAAAATAAGCAAGTGGAGAAGCCTTCGCTCAGGAGCTACGCTGGAGACACACAAGCTTACTGTCCGACCTTTATTGCCTGATGGAATATGACTTGCCGAGAATCCATCGACCCGCATAAATTCTTCTTTGAATGAAGAGCTTTGTCAACTGAAGGAACTTCCATTAGCAGAGTTCTAGGCTCCAGGGGAGGATCCAGCTGTTGGGATCTGGTGAAAAGGAAAATAGTCGTTTGTTATGCAAAGAAAAAACCATGTACATATCTATGTGTGCCCTTGGGTAGACAGGAACAAGTGACTTCAGAGGTGTCGGTGACATGCTTTTTCAGCCATATTCTCAGCTGCAATGGAGCACTACATTAACGAAATTGAGTCCCTCTGTATATTTATGTTATTTCTTAATTTGAGAGAAAGTAGAAGTGTATTCATATTCAGCTGTAAATCTTGTTTTGCAGTGAAACACTAGGAGTGGGACACAAAAACTTCAGTTATAGAATAAACACATCACTTTACCTAGTTCAATTGTTTTCCTTTTCATTTTTCCACCTCTATAGCAACATAGCTTATTAAAAAGCAAAATGTTTACCCGACATGCTGGCACACGCCTGTAATCCCAGTGGCTCAGGAGGCTGAGGCAGGAGGATCACAAGTTCAAAGCCAGCCTCAGCACTTAGTAAGATTCTGTCTCAAAACAAAAATAAACAAAAAAGTAAATGAATAAATAAATAAATGTCAGGGAGATGTTGCTCAGGGGTGGGGCCCTCTTGCCACTCCCTAACCCTGGGCCCCCCAGTTCAATTCCCAGGACCAATGGAAAAAAAAAAAAGAAAGAATAAGCACTGTTTGTTTTTACAATATGGAGAGCTGGGCTATTTTCACTTATATCCACTAGCTATTTCATCATGACTATTTAGTTAGCAGGAAGGTGTCACATTGGATTTATACATTTCCTGTTGGTAGTTTCCGGAAGACTTTAACCCTTGCTATTCATTTGATGAATATTCATTTAGCATCTGCTCTGTGTTAGGCTTCTTTCTGGAGATCGGGGATATAAGAGTGAGCACAAACCATTGTTATTTCTGGCCTCTCTTAAAACTTGCTTCTTCTTTGGTTACTTTTCTGAATCTTCTTGTTCATTCTCCCCCGCCCCACCTTCCCTGTCTTCCCTCCTGGGCTAAATGTGATGCAGGATTTGTCAAAGCCCTCTCCCTGGACTCCCTCTGCCTCGCCCTCCCCCCTCCACCACCTCATGGCCCTGCAACGTTGCACGTTTACATCAGTCCCTCTCTCTCCTAGGCCTTGTGGTCTGCCATGCGCTGGAAATTCTACTTGGAAATTTAGCCCTCAAAACAATCACACTGTCTACTGAGATATCCAATTAGTACAAGGCATTTCAATAAGTTATGATGAACGTATGATAAGAAGAAACAGAATACTTTAAGAAAACACTGGGCTGGAACCTAAACTGGACTGTGTAAAGGAATCACTGTGGAAGTGATGTGAAGTTGTGACCTGAAGGTTCACTTAACATTAATTAGACACAGTTCAGTGGTCCGAAGGCCATGTTCCAAGAAGAAAGAAAAGTACGTGCAAATGCCCTGGGGTGGGGAATGTGCACTCTGAGACTCGGAAGAAAGAGCAGTGTGGGGGCTCTGGGAGGAGAGAAGTGAGACAAGACCCTGGAGAATCCACCTGGGTGTGAACAGGGAGCTTCTGAAGTCGGTCACAAGTGTCGCTTCTTATGCTGAGAAGCCATTTTCAGCAAGTTATTCACTTTACCGTGTCTGTGTCATCAGCAGCCTTTAGCTAAACAGAGCCAAGGCCAGGTAGAGGCCGGGGCATCGTGGCCTTGGCAGTTCAGCACTGAGCTAAGGCTCTGGGCAGACGGTTGGCAGCGAGGTTGGAGGTGCAGGCGTGGCCTTGGGCTGGTAAGAGTGGTGCTTCTCAGTTGGACAGAGGTGGGGAGGAGGACGGAGGGGACAAAGATGGTGTCCAGGTTTGTGCCTTAAGCAGTCAAGTGGGTGGCGAGTCAGGGCATTAGAAGAGTGGCCATGCCAGGAGACAAGGGTGGCTTGGGCCTGTTGAGTGCATATTGCTGTGAGGCTCTCAGTGGAAACGCCCAGCAGGCAGATGGTTACGGGCTCTGGAGCCCAAGAGAGCAGTCTTGCTTTGTGGCTCTGAGTGTAGTATTCATCAAGTAGCCTTGAGTGTAGACATGTCATCCACAGATTAAACAGGGTCACCGCAAGCTCAGGACCTGGATTCTGTCCTTGGACCCCTCCCTCTTTCTTCCTGTTTACATGTCAATCAATTGTCTAGTCTTGTCAGTTTTCTCTCTGTGTTCTTTCTTTCTTTTATTTATTTTTTGGGGGTACTGGGGTTGAACTCAGAGGCACTTCACCAGTGAGCCACACCCTGAACTATTTTGTATTTTACTTAGAGACAGGGTCTCACTGAGTTCCTTAGTGCCTCGCCATTGCTGAGGTTGGCTTTGAACTTGTGATCCTCCAGTCTCAGCCTCCCGAGGTGCTAGGATTAGGATCATAGGCATGGGCCTCTGCTCCTGGATCTGTGTTCTTTCTTATTCATGCCACCGTTTCTAGTTCCAGTAGTTTTACTGGGTTCTTGTTACTTTTCACCAGAACTATTGCCTGCTCGAGGGTGGTGGGACTGGTGTCCAGAAGATTCACCGACTAGTGCAGGGAGCCAGGAGGGCTATGCCCGTTAGCACTGTCATTTGTCTGAGAGTCTTGGCTGTGGGGAAAGAGGGAAGGGAGACACCCCTGGGATTTAGGATACAGAACAGGGAGGTGGACAATTAATATTTGATTAAACTGGTCAGGGAGACATCAGGATTGCCCTTGCATACAGGCAGACTAGGACTTTTTCCTTTTCCTTTTAGCTGCTGTTATGCACCAAATGACATTTTATTCTGCCACTCTGCTCTCCATACCTTCAGCTGGCCATAATAATTCTTTCAAATGAAATTGAAACAACTTAGATAGAATGATGGATGTGTATTTGATACATATATAAAACCATTCGATACCTATAAATATTCTTGAGGCCCCTGTATTATCCCATTTTACAGATGAGGAAATGAGGTATGGAGTGTCTTTCCCAACGTCACACAATTTATAACTGCTCTGGCTCCAGAGTCTGGACTGTCCTCCAGGAAAGTGAGGCCCTGGGCATGTTCTGAGCCCCTCCTAGTTGTGCTAAGAACAGGGCTCCAGGAGAAACGCATCTAAGCAAATATTTAAACATGCAGAGTGCCAATGTCCGGCAGGGGACAAGAGCATACTCGGCAACTTGTTTTAAAACCAGGCCCCTACATAGGTAAGAAGTCATTCCGTTTTTCAGAGTGGGTTGAGTTCCAGGAGAGATGGCTGACATGGAAACACCAGGGTGACCTCTGCCATTGTGAGCCCTGTGCACCTCCACGGTCCCTAAGCTGCACGTGAGGAGCGGCTGCAAAGGCAGCGTCCACAAGTTAGGTTGGGTGGTCTTCACCAACAAGGTGGCCATCGTTTCCAATCAGGGGAAACAGCGGGTGAGTGGCAGCCCGCCTGTCTCAGGTAGGTAGGGGGGGCCTTGGCGGAAACGGCAGCTTCCTACCTGATGGCCTGCAACCCTGAATCTGCCAGTCCGGACTCTCCCCCTTCTGTTTCAGATTTTATGGGACTTTCTAAATAGGCCGTTTAGTATTTGTTACTACTTTGGAAATGAGTTTTCTGGAGCCAGTATGAGGTGCTAAGCATTTATAGACAGAAGCTTGGGCCAAGAGCATAGAGGGTCTTGAATTGGCCTTTCACTGTACAGAAGAACTTGAACAGACTCAAGTGCAAATCCAGATTGGTAGAGGGGGCTGCGGTTTGTGGAAGTGAAGTGTATGATGGAGCAAGTCATTTTTTCCAGTATCACTTAGTGATTATTAAGGCTGCTTTTTAATCTGACTCACTCAGAGGGAAGTGCCAAAGCATCAGTAGTAAACAATCAGTGTAGTTAAAATGTGAAAAAGACAAAGAAAAGCAAACTGGAGAGACGTTTGAGTAGAATGGGAATTGAGCCAGTAAGCCCGACTGGTAGAGCCTTTGGAGGGAAGCCAAGAAGTCTGTGATGTTTCTCTAGTTAGAATGAAAAAAAATTAATATATGTATTTTATATATACATGGTATTGGGTAAAAAAACATGAACTCTTTCCATTAGATTTGAGATTTTTCCTGATTCTGAGACTCCAAACGGAATGCAAATGAAGATTTTAAAAGGTATGATTAAAAATACCACATGCAAACATGGCATTTGGCAAGGCCTTAGCCTCTCTAAAATGTCGATAGGAAAATATCCAAAATCTTGGGTTTTTTTTTTTTTTTTGAGAAAAAGAGAAAGTTGGCTTCTAGCCAAATGCCTGCTGAGGATTTCTTAAGAGAATTTCTGGAAACTGTACTTTTTAAGGTAATCATGTTCTCCATGCTTTTGTGGCCCCAAACGTTCCTGGAGTGAACTTAAAGTCTCATCTATTTGTGCCTTGTTGTTGTACGTCCTTAGACTTCAGTGGTCAAGTTTCACTTTGGCAAGGTAACAAAAGAAAAATATTGCGTTTGGCACTCCACAGACTTAGAATACTTTAGCCATGAATATGCCCAGGGAGAGTCACATTATGCAGCTTGAATTATACTTTCCATGTATGAGGCGTGTGTCTCTTTATGTTAGACAAGTCTTCATCAGTGTTTTGCTTTTCCACTAAAATTAAATTCCTATCAGATACTTGATACACATGTGCTGTGGTTGGAGGGCACGGGATGTGGTTTCAGGTAAATAACGAAATCAGCAGAGCTGCGATCTAAAATCAATGTTTAAAATCTTATCAGCCTGGTTTTCCAAGGGAGAAACCTTATATCTTTCTGGTATCAAAATTTTAGAGAGATCCTCACAGTCCCCATGACGATTCTTTAGTTCAAGTGACCGCTGATGTGCTTCTGAGTTAGCTCACAAGGACTTCCAATTTTTTTCCACATTTTTCTAAGGGAGAAAGAACAACTTTGTCAATCAGAAATGGTCAAGGAAAGATATGACTGGCTTTCCTGCAGTGATTTGGGGAGTTAATGTTCCCATTTTCATTCGTTCATCCCCTGTTCAACGTAAATGGTAAAAATGTGGCCATGGCATGGACTTAACAAAGATCTTGTCAAGTATACATACTCAAAGTTTTCTAGTTCAACCAATTTCAAATGTCTCGTCCAGTGGCACAGAGTACATTCATGTTGCTCAGCAACTATCACTGCCTCCACTTCCAGAATGTTCTATCTCCCCAAACTGAAACTCTGTCCATAGCACACTAGCTTCCCACTTCCTCCTACCTCCGGGCCCTGGCAAGCACCATTCTGCTTTATGTTTCCATGAACCTAATTACTTTTTGTGAAAGTAGAATCATGCTCTGTCTGTCTTTTATAGCTGGCTTATTTCACTTAGCATAGTTGTCTTCAATTTATCCAAGTTGTAACAAGTGTTCAGATTTATTTCCTCTTTAAGGCTGAATAATGCTCCACTGTACTCATCTACCACATTCATTTGTCCAGTAGACATGTGGACTGCGTCTACCATCTGCTGTTGATGCCTTCAACCTTAGAATTAGTTGATCCCTAAAACAAGGCAATGGAATCCCTACTAGATTTGGAGACAGCAAAACTAGGATTCAGTTCTTTCAGTTAACTTCTTTCTGATTTAGCTTTCTACCCTGTATAAGCAATGAAACTTATTATTGTCATAGAACTATTGTACACTTATACAACCCATGTGGTGCTGGAGATTTTTATATATTTTCTCATTGGATTCTGACGGGGTCCCTATAGAGTAGGAACAGTTCAAATTCCCAGAAGGAAGGCAAGATTGTGCCACATATGGGAGACTGCTGAACAACACCGTGGGGTTTTTGCCTTCTCTCCAACATCCTCGAGGACTCTAGCAAGCTGAGGGAGTAGACAGGCTCTGCTGTGTGGGCAGAAAGCCTAGTCGGTCACTGGGCCAGGTGCCCCTTCACGAGAGACTACTGCAGTTGCATTAATACGAGCAGTTACTAAAAAACCAACACAACAAAACCCCAAAGCCCATGTGTTGATAGGGTTCTGAATATTGCAGTATTCAGAGTGGGCATCTCATTTCCCAGTGAAGTGAAAGTTTTGTTGTGGGTTTTGGGGCTCAGGAGCTGATATCTTTCTGCTATCAAAATTTTAGAGAAATCATCACAGGTCCCATGATTATTCTTTAGTTTAAATGACTATTGGTGTGCTTCTGTGTTAGCTTCCATTTTATTCTACATATTTATACACCATGTCAATATTGGATCACTTGGATGCATATAGTTATGTTCTAATTCTAATCACATGGGCGCATACTCATGATTCCTTAAAAGGTGAACTCTCCATGGCTTTTCAGAGATTTTCTTCCAGCGCCAACAGTAAATGAGGTGAAACTCCAGGAGAGTTGCTGTGGAGGGTGGCAGGGGCCTCTGGGGGCTCCGCCTGGTGGCGGGCCACTTTCTAGAGTGCATGCAGCTGGGGAACTGATGTGATGTCACGCTGCCTCCCGTACCTGCTAGCAGAGCCACACTGAAATAGCTGTTCTCGCAGTTCATTTCTTAGGTAAAGAGTGAAAAAGAAACTCAGGCTTTCTAGACCTTGTCCCAGGGCTGTGAATCTAGGAGTGATTAGATGCATCATGTGTCCCTTATGGGAGTGTCGTCGTGGGGAGAGATGGGAGATAATTAAACACATATGTAAATTGGATCGTTACAGACAGTGAACATTTTTATGAATAAAACCAAGCACAGTGATGTAATGGAGAAGGATGGGGTACCTGGGGAGTTGTTTTGTCGGGGTCCCTGAAGGAAAGCCTTCCTGAGAAAGGGGCGGCACCCACACCACCCACCCTGCTGCACCCCTTTGTCACGGTGGGTCACCTTGTCCTTCATTGAAGTCTGGTGAATCTGGAGCACCCAGGGCTGAGCCTGACACCAGAGAGGCTCCTGAGCACGTGCTAGAGGTCATGACATGGAGTGCGTGACAATAAAAGGCCTGCTTTAGAAATGACAGGTCACTGGAAGAGAAATCAACAGCAATGACACAGACAGCAAAAGGCCACGCAGGCTGCTTTGCCCAAGGAGATCCCTTCATAAAAACCGCTGCAGGATGTCACTTTACCTTCAGGACGCTCTGAGACCTATGCCAGGAATCAGGGACGACTCTTGATGAATTAGGATCCTGGGGTCACCCAGGTAGTAAATGGTCTCTTCCTAAGGAGCAGCAGGTGACCCACACGAGTTGTGTTGTCAGTGTCGAGCGTGGTACCTCTGTGAGGTGCTGGTGCTCACATCACTGACACCGCAGCCTGGACTGGCTCCCAAGTGAGTGCTTTTGTATCCTTGCAGTGGTCCAGGGGGAAAGAAAACGCAGATCACATTCATGTTTACAGACGGGGAAAGAGACTTTGAGAAATTCTATCTTGATGAACATCATCAGCTACAGCAAGTAGAAAACTGGTGCTTTTAATCTAGAGTCAAACGCTTGCAGTCTTTACTCTCATGGATTTTCATTTAGCCAAATATTTTTTCAAAGATTCATACCTGGTTGCTTTACTTTTTAAAATAATTCAATTGGTTTCCTTTTTTTTTTTCCAAAATATGAGCTTTTTATTTAATAAGATTTAGAAAATACACAAAAGAACAAAACAGGAAGGAGCACAATGTATGAATAATTTAATTTTTTCTATAAATTTACCAAGATGATATGTTTTCATTTTCAATAAAATGTAAAGGACGATTCGGTTTAAATCTATTTTTAGTGAAGTAATAATAATTCAATACATGGTTCAAATCAGAACGTCCATGATGTCGTTTCAAGCAAGATAGCATGAGGAATGTTTTCCCTATTCTTTACTTTTTATGTTGATTAATCTTAATGTCACCAACTGCTGCATATTTTATCCAAAAAGAGATGTAGAGATTAGAATATGGACTGGATTTCTAGAAAAGATTGTCAGGTATTCCTGTGTGCTGTATTTCCTTAACTGCGTTCTCGGCCTACCTGTGTGTGCTGTGCCCCCGAGCAGTGTGCTACTCAGTAACACTGGAGCAACAGCAGCTCCTTAAACAGCACCAGGGGTCCAGGCTCTCCTAGGTGCTGATATTCCTTATCTCATTTAAATATACCAAGACACCTTGGTAGGTACTTTAATCGTCTCACGTTTACTGATGTAGAAACAGGGGCCCAGGGAAGCTAGCTAATTTTCCATGATCAAACAAGTAAAAGGGACAAAGCCAAGATTTCAACCCACCAGTATCATGCAGCACTCATGCCTTCTTTTAGAAATCGATAGTGAGCGAGAAGCAACCCTGTTTAGAAAGTCCTTTCCAACAGCAGCCAGGTGAAGGTGAAAAATGGGATAGAAAACAATGAGCACGATACACCTTGGATTTTAGACTATTTTTTCTTCTTTCAACAAATTAGAATAAGTGGTGCATCTGTAATAGAGGGGAATGTTAGGAAAATCTGTTTTACTCGCAGCCCCCTACTAACCCAGACCATCAGCGATTCCAACTTACAACTTAATTCTGGACTGAAACTTTTTTATTTAGAAATATTAGATGAGATAATTGTAGCAACCTGACCAACACTAAAATTTATTGTGACAGCCTGTGTTATCACCTCGTGGTCTGTGAGTCTTATAGAGGAAGTGATGGCTACAGTGTTCTCCCAATGTTTTGTTTATATATATAAACAATGTTTTATTGTTTCATGTGTTTCATCTTAGTTGTAAAGGGTTTCTTAGTGGAAAGAATGTATACATATAGTCACATATAGTCATATTTGGATATGTGTGAAAAATATGTGTGTTTGTGCATTATAGTTATACCTACCAGTGGGGTTCATTTTGATGTATTCATAAGTGCATATAATTTGTATAATTTCAACCACCCAGTACTTCCCTTTTCTTACCCACACCTTCCCTCTTCCTCTTCCTCGACTTTATTGGTTTTTCTTCTATTTATTTATTATTTTTAATTGGTGCATTATAATAGTATATAAAAGTGGAATTCATTGTGATATAGCCATGCATGACATAGCAAGTTGCAGAATTCCAGATGTTTGGTGAAAAGCAAATGCTCATGTTTACAAGTAATGAAGCACCAGTGGATTACGTAGAGCCATGAGCCTGACAGTATTCCACACCAGATTACTGAAAATAGTCTTTGCAAAAACTCCAAAAGGGAGATGCTATTACAAGGAGCCATGGACTTCAATCCAAGTAAATTAAATGAAATAAGATTTAGCTTCTTAATCTATAAACATGAATTGAAAAAGCCCTCTGACCTATTTTTTTAATTTTTTTTTTAATACCATAAGGTCTACCCTGTCAGAGGGTCCGTAGTTTTCAGTGGTTTTTAATACATTCACTGAGCTGCTCATATTGATCCTTATTTTCTCTCTGTGTGTCCAGGAGCACCTATCTCAGTGAATTGTGCATTGGTGGTAATCTATCAATATTTGCTTAACAATCCAGTTAATGAATGTAAATATGTAGCAGGAGCGGCCAGATAATCCTAGCTGAACTAAGATGGAATAGTTTGTAGAAACGAGGGGATAATTAAGTATTCAGATATAGGTTCCAGAAGGCGGCAAGTCAAAGATAAAAGAAAATAGTTGTTGGTAAGGAGAGCTGACATATAAATACCTACAAAAACAGCGTGGGCTTGTTAGCATCAGGTGAACTGTCAGTGACGGCATTTATCCCTTATATGCGTTGAATGACTTTCTGTGTGGCTTACATTCACAGGTACCTCTTAGCATCTTTAGAGGAAAGTGAATTAACATTTAGGGATTTTTTTTTAAAAAATATATCATCACTTAAGAAATGGCAACATCATACTATTTAATGATAAAGTGCAAAATTTGCCCTGAGGCATTAGTGATTTAGCAACTCTTACAGCCAAAGGAAGGAAGGTTTGATTGTTAGGTTAGAGTCCCTCTTGGTGATTCTCAATTGTAAGTATAACAAGACATTTTCACAGGCAGCCTTCTTTGTCTTAAAATTCAGTGGCCTTTGGTGAGGCAGCTCTAGTACTTCTGACATGTCGTTTGCTGAGGCTCCTACCTGTACCCAAAGGCAAGGCCACCAGGGAGCCTCTCCTATCCTGTTTCACCTGGGCCCTGAGGAGCTCAGCTCGCAGTGCTGGGGTCTTCCTGACACCCATGGCCATCCCTACACACTTGCCCAGGCCCTGGTCACCTACAGGGGGCCCTGGTGAGTGAGGTTCTCTGGGGCTTTGGTCTGGGAATGTGTATGTTGCAAACTCTGCCCAGTGAGTCTGTGGGTAAGCCTAGTTAGAAACCACCACGTCATTAAGCTATGCCCTGGGTTTGCTGGTTTTCATACGAATGTGTAGGGAGGAACTGTTGGTCACATGATAGCTACATTGACCTTGTGGAAGAGCAGCCAACTGCTTCCCAGAACAGCAGACCCTGGTGAGGCTTTCAGGTTTCTCAAATCCTCTCCAACATTGCTGTCATCTGTCTTTTGGATTATAACTATTCATTCATTGATTTTGATGTTCAGATCCTTATTAACTAATGGTTTGAACATCTTTCATGTGTTCTCTATCCATTCATATGTCCTCTTTGGAGAAAAGTCTGTTCACATTCTTTCCATCTTTCTAAATTGGGTTATTTACTTTTTATTCTTGAATTGTGAAAATTCTTTATGGAGCCTGGATATAAGTCCCTGTTCAACACATGATTTACAAATTTATTTTCCCATTCTGTAGGTTTTTTTTTTCACTTACTTAATGTTTTTCTTTGATGCAAAAAAGTTTTATATTTTGATGAAGTCCAAAGGGTCAGTCTTTTATTGCCTCTGTGTGTGTGTGTGTGTGTGTGTGTGTTTTCCTAATGAATCTAGATAGATTCCTACCACTGCAACCTGTACTAGAATTTTGGTTTAAGTGATGGGTATTACAAGATAGTAAATCTGAACACTTAGAATTGGCTCTGATTGAGTTTTTATATTCTAAGCAGCAAGCAAAGGCCTGAGATATAGTGAAAGATCAATGAATTCTTGTTGAATAGATTAATTCATTCCTTAATACTCTTCTTCAATAAGAACATTTAAATAAGAAATAACAGTTTTTTCTCTTCGAATAATTAATTCTGGAAACTTCTTGTTTATCAAAAATGCTGATATACACTCCTTAAATTGAAATTATAATTCTGCAAGCATGCATAAAAGTACATTTCAACCATAACATCAGGAAAAGTGAGTTCCTGATTTTGCCTTGGAAACACCAGGGTAAGTGATAAGAGATGCTTCATTTTTAATTAAATATTTATTTTTTTGTAGTTGTAGTTGGACACAACAACTTTATGTTATTTATTTATTTTTATATGGTGCTGAGAATCAAACCCAGGGCCTCGTACCTGTGAGAAGAGTGCTCCACCACTGATCCACAACCCCAGCACCCTTGTTTTATTTCTTTTTTAAAAATGTGTTTGCTGCCAGGTGCAGTGGCACATGACAATAATCCCATGGCTCATAGGGATTGTGAGTTCAAAGTCAGTGAGGCCCTAACCAACTTAGTGAGACCCTGTCTCTAATAAAAGGATGGGGGGTTGCTGGGGATATCTCTTGGTGGTTAAGTTCCCTTGCATTCAATCCCCAATGCAAAAAAAAAAAAAAAAGAATCATCCATTGATGTCATCCTACTGGTGGTGAGGTAGGCACAAGAACATATCGAGAAAGAGTAAGAACGTATTGGACCACAAGTCAACCATGTTACTTCAAAGTAGTCAATAAACATTTTAAACTAACCTGGTCTTTTCCATGACTCTGAGTCTAACTTCATGTTTTGCATAAGCCCAAAGGTGTTGTATCTGATTCTGCACCATTTTTTATTTCTATCAGGAGAGTAAACTTTTTTAGCCATTGAAAGATTTCTTCAAAGTGAAATATTTTTAAAAATGTATATGATTTTTGCCATACAGTTTTTCCACTAAAAACTTTAGTTCAGAGGCTTCAGCAATGAGAAATAGATTAAAAAAATAGCATCCCATGTGGAAACACCTTTTAAAAAAATAATAAATTTCTTTATTGTTTGTTTCTTTACTTTTGACATTTAGATTTTTTTTCCTCCTGCTAGTTTTCTCTTCACTCAGGGTTTATTCTTAGGATTTTCATTACTTGAGATGGTTTTACCACTTGGCGGTTTACTCCAGCTCTTCTCCGCTGCTCTTTATTTGTGTGTGTATAACAATAAAATGTGCTAGTGCAGTGGCCAATCGGCTTTCAAATCCTCCAGGAGGCATACAGCAAGTGCTGACTCTATGCTAGGCATTACACTAGAAGCAAATCTAAATTTTCCTTGTTTGAAACTTCTAAGAGAAGCCTTCTGAGTTTGCTGAAATAGAATTTCTGAAGGTAATTAATGCACAGAGCACTTTAAAAAGTTTTTATTCTGTCACATGAGTTTAAGACTTTCTCAGAAGACAGATTTTACCTTTTAGATCCAATAAAAGTGGTATTCATTAATTTTGATGGATGAACATGTATATGCATTTTCATGTAAATGAAATCTGTTATAGTGATGATGAGGGCCACAACCAAGTTAAGATGCCTGCCACTACGGCATAGTTTGAGACTTAAAAAAGACCAAAAACTCTACAATGAGATTTTAAAGTTTGACATGGTAGTTTAAAAGTATAAGAGAATAGAAGCAATTCTATTAGTCATGTTTTGGTTGCTGTGACCAAAATACCTGACATAAACAACTTAAGGGAGGAAGGTTTCTATTCTGGCTCATGGTTTAGAGCTCTCAGTTCCGGGGACGGGACTTCCCCACCTCTTCATCATTTTCTACTCTTTAGAAAGACACTTAACACAGCCTCTGATTGGTTCTTCTTGGGTCAGATATTCCCACTGGCTGCTAATCTTGGCACTGTGTGGGTCGGGCTCCACGTGCCCTGTTTTGAATTGGACAGGTAGGAGAGGTGACGTGGGAAGTGGGAAGTGGGAAGGGGAGGTTCAGGGCGAGGGAACTTAACCCACAGGCACACCACCGAGGGTGTAGATAAACTGTCCCCCCTTGTTGTGACTCTTACTTTAGAGCAGTAATTCATTATCTAAAACATAAAAATTACATAAGATATTTGGTTAATGAATGCATCACTGTGGCCTGTGTACATGTTAGCTATTTCCTCGATAATATTATGTAATAAAGAGCCACAATGTCTCAAAGTCCCTCAAGGGAACAGGTGCACTGAGGTATCACCATCAGGAAGCTCTAGGCTCAGGTGTCACTGGGGAGCTCTGATTTGGGCTGCCAATCTTTCAGCTGGGATTCCTGAACTAAAAACCCATGGTCCTCTTTCTGGAACTAGTGGGCTAGCAGGGCCATATTGTTTTAATGATCGTGACAGAGGTACACAGCAAACACATTTCAGGCCTCTACTTTGTCATATTTCTATATCCAAAGCATGTGTCTTGGGTGAGTTCCAAGTCAAGAGACAGGGAGGACCCTCCACCTTGAGTGGGAGGCACCCTGCAGGTGCTCCAAGGGAGGGGGCAGACTACGGCCAATAATCCAATCTAGCTCAGCCTGTAGCTTTAGTACAAGTCAAGCAACTCTTCTGTTTTCAGCAGTCTTAATAGAGCTTTCTCTATTTCATCATCTCCAGTATCTATTAAGCGAGGAAAAAAATGAAGAAAACACTGATGGATGAAATATTTTTGTTTACTTTTCGTTAAACATTCCCCTTGATAAGTGTCTACCACATTCAGATGAACATCTATTGAAAGTGCACCCAGGATGCTTTGACTGTGTGTTTGTTTTGAAGAATAGTATAAAAATTTCCATAAGGTTTACATGCAAAACCACACATATTTTAACTTGATCTTTTATTCTGCATTTACTTTGGGGCGTCCTTAAGAATCTGTTCAAATGCAGAAATTATGCGGTATTGATTTCAGGAAAAGTTGAAGTGCTTACACATGATTGCCTTGGCCTTAAAAGAAATCCTTATTTGGTTCTAATTTGAACAATATTGAAAGCACAACAACACTAGCTTTTTATTATGTCACCACACATTTAGTGAGTTATGGAAAGCATTTCGCTTCACTAGTGGAGTTAACCATGTCCTATCCGCTCTTGTAGCCATCCCTGTCATTTCTGGCTACTCTCCAAGCCTTCCTGTTACTCATACATTTCTTTCCTAGTAAGAAATGCGTTGAAATCCCAAGAACATATGCTGCTGACTGCTAGAGAAGTTTTTGTGGTGAGAGATTAGCGTAATTGCTTTTGTTTGAAAAATATAATTGGGCACAGTTACATCCATGCAGCTTATATGAGAAATATGTTCTGTTTTAAAACTCATTATGCGTTTCCCCCTTTGCCTTTAAAAGTGAAACTAAAAGGAATCTAAAGTGTGCATGCTTCTTTCATTGCTAATAATGAAAAAATACTTAGAGTGTAAAAGTACATCTTTGTATTAAGTATAATGGACAGATATCTAAATTACATGTAACTTAATTTCAATTTAGCATATAAACTTTGAAACGACAAAAATGCTCTTATTAGAGTAAAATCCCCCAAAGAGAAGTATTTTAATTTTCAAATTAAATATTGTTTCATCAGATATTTTTATTATATTGTTTCTTTTACTAAAGTGTTTCCAATACAACAACATAGTAAAATAGTATTAATATACGTGAGATAGCATTTAAATGTTCATTTTCTAGTGAAATGCTTTGCTTATTCATTTTTTCTTTTCATTCTAAGGACAAATATACCTAAGTTTATGAAGATCCCTGAACTTCAGTTGAGTTTGGGCCTCCAAGAGATAGTGTTCACAACAATTTGTGGTTCATTCAAATAGCAGTAGTGGCCCTATTGGCCTTCCCTGATAGGTCACATCTAACCCCTATCATTCTTTCATAGAATGAAGTCATAGTTTTTTTTTTCCCTCTAACCTTTGATTTCTCCCATTTTCTTCAATATTTCAGTGATACCATGAAGATGAGATAGTGCAGTTACTACAGCCACTGCAGGCTCTTGAATTAGGTCGGTTATACATCATGAAGAAATACATACCTAAAACCATTCTTCACAGGGTAAGATCAGACCTTGCATACCTCCAAAGTCCAAACATTACATTCTTGACATTTAGGGCATTTAAATGTAAACTGTTCTTTGTTAGGGCCTTCTCATAACTAAAATATGAGTCACTTGGAAACCATAATAGATTTTGGCTCTGCTGCAGGATGAAGTGTTCTGGATGCAGTGAAATATTTCACCCAGACTCATGGCAGCAGGATTCCCAGTGGTCACCCATAATAGGGAAAGAAATGAAGAACCCAACGGAGGGAGGTATGCAGCACTGGCACCGACCCTGCCCAGACACCCAGCTCTGCATTGCTAAGAAATGCGAGTATTCACACATGGTAGTGCAAAGAGGTGCTGAATTTTCTTTTCCCTAGACTGGACTTAACTCTAAACTTAAAAATTTAAATTGGAGTCAGACATATGTTCTAACAAATGAAATTATGTGGCTTGTTCTTTTACAAAACAGAACTAATGTAGAATGTCAAAGTTTCCACTGACGAGACCTTTTGTCTGTAATCCCAGCACTCATAGGTTTTGACATGAATTGAGTAAATAAAGTTTTGTTAGTGGGAGCCCATACAGCATACAAAATGTGTGGATCCCACTGAATTAAATAAATCATGTAGTGTTTGGCTTCATTGGAAAAGACAGTGTGTGCAGATCATTGTCAAACCTTTTAAATCCAAATTTGACCGTTGATTTGAAGCTGTTGTTCCAATATTTCCATCCTGATGTCTTTGTTTAATAAGTGTCACTCTCTTGATCCCAAAGTCCAAGGTCAAGGCAGAGTGCGTCTTTGCACACATCACTTGATTCAGAGCTTCTGGGCTGTCCCCAGGGCTGAGCCTGTGCTCTGTGGCCAAACTCAAGCCACACACCAGTGGCATCTCAGGCAGGAAAGGTGGGGTTTTCCTTTCCAGGGCCAAAGGAAGCGACCGCTCCAGTGTGCCGACCCTGACGTGCACTGCACTTGGGTTAATTTGCTTTCCACCCCTCACTTGAGCCTTCAAACAGAAAATTAAGTACATTTACAACACCTTACTTCATGCTGGTGAAGTAAAAATCGTTTTGAGTGTCAGATGAGACGATTTTCCTTCCTGAATTTCAGTAGTGCCTGCCTGATATAAATGAGGGCCTCATTAACACAGTGTCATTGGCGTGACATCACAGTGGCCTGTGAGGGTAATGAACATGTGGATGAGCTCATTCTTCTTTGCCTGTGGTCGGGTTCTTAGCAAGGGCTGTTGACGTGGGATGGGAACTGCTCACGACCTGACATCCTAATCTCTCAACTTGGACAGTTTCTAAACCAAACACAGATATTTTTCTGAAACTCAAGTCATCCCTCTGAGTATGAAGTTATTGGATTATCATAAAGTAGTGTTTAATAGCAAAAAGATTCTATATGATGGCGTGAGGGACATACACAGCCCGGGAAATCAATAGGGTCAAATTGCTTCTAAAAATTGTAGCAGAGGACTACTTTGATTAGTATGCTCTTTCCATGTCAGGAGCATTTCTGTCTTAATATCACATTTGCAGAACAGGTGACTGTAGTACAAATATAAAAACAACCGGGATTTGCTTTAAACATCAAAATATCTCTAAGAGGTAAGGTACGTGCCAGGCATATAATCAATCTAGCACTTGAGTCTTTGATGTAGAAAATCTTACATTTCATAACTTGTGTACTTTCTGTGTATCCCACTAGTTATTTGTATTTTAGTCATTTGTGAAATAAATATTTATGAATATTGAGCCATTTAAAATTAAAAAAAATATCTTGTCGACATTTTTAAAGCAACCACTTTTACTTATATCTACAGAACATTTAAGTTTCCTATCTGTCATATATGCCTGTGACCTTTCTTTCAGCTGAGTGATTAAGTCTTCTAGTGATGTTGGCAGGACAAATCCTCATGGATTCTCTTCCTTTAATGTACATATTGAAAAGATCTTAAAAATGGGCCACAATGTGTATAAAATAATATTTGCCAAGTAGCCCATCAAATATTAATTTCTTCAAAAATAATTTCCTCTTGACATTGAATCTGTGTGAATGACCAGGCTCTTCGTGCAGCGCTCAGAGGACCGTGATCTTAGGCTTCTTGCTCCACGTGGGCCTTGAGCTTGTGGGTCTCTGAGAAGTTAGGTGGGTTTGAGTTAGGAGGCCCACGACATTTTTCTTAGATGAATCATGTGGATTTCAACACCTTGGTTCTGATTCTCTGCAAAATAAAGGACATGAACATGATGACATTTAAGATTTCTTTAAAAACATTAATACTTCTCCTTGCAAGTGAATGGACTTCTGAGCTTTTGGTATACTATGATTCCTATGACCCCTCCCCCACCCCGAAGATCAGTTTTTATATGTACTGAGAACTATTTTATATAGGTTGGTGGAAAGTCATAAATTAAAACTGTGTTTCAGATTTTTTTTTTGGTTTATCCCGATTCATTAAGAACAATTTTACTTAGCTTACAGAGAGGTTATACATTTAAGAATATGTTTTTAATTGTGGTTGTGCCAGTGACCACCATTTAATTACAGGTTTATTAACTGGGAAATGAGCTCATAATGGATCTTGCTGTTTTAGTCGATTCCTTAAAACATGAATATAATGTATTTCTTTCACAATGTCTATTTAAGTCAGGGAAATACCATGTTTTATAGCTAGATCCCACACATATGTAATGGTTTAATGATTACTGGTTTTAACTAAGTTTGGTCATTTATCATGTAATTTCATGGTGATCATTTCACTTAAAATTTTTAAAATAATTCTCAAAGAGATAATATCGTGGTTGATGCAGTGCAAAATAAAGAGTTGGACACAAAAACCAGAAACAACCAAAAGAAGATAACATACTGTATTCATTTCATAGCAGCTATTTGCCCCACAATATTTGTGGTTTTAAAATGTGCATTTGATTATTTTGCAGGTTAAATAATGGGGACTGTATTCTTTTAGTTTGAAGAAGTTTGGTAGCAATATTAAATGTCTTATTTTCAATTCAATTTTTGTCTATAAAACTACTGAAAGGCAACTCATTTTAAACTAATTGGTCATTAGCTCCTTTAATCTGTCATATTTTTGTCCCCGTATGTAACAATTTTGTTCACCAAGGTTTCAGTTCCTAAGGATCAGGTGTCTCCACCCAGAAAGTCATTATTCTAAAAGTCCCTACATGGTAACAGGAGTGGTGACCACGCACACTACCACGGTTCATCCTGTCACCAGCTGACATATTTATGAGGAATAAGTCAACCACAAACCTACCAACTGCCCTTGTAATTATAATAGGCAAACGCCGTATGTTCCTTGAGGCCCAAATCTTCCAGCACATAGGTCAATTTCTGATGGTTGTGCATGAAACATGCAGTGTCTCCTCTTAACAGGGTGTTTCCTCCATCTTGGAAGGCCAGTTTTCACAAATGTTCGGAATTGGTACCTTGAAAATGTAAGTGCTGAAGCTCTCAGCTCAGCTTAACAGCCACTGAAGAGGAGCTTCTGAGTTCAAACTGGGATCTTTGTTTCTGCCAACTGATCAAATGCAATTATGTTACTTACTTCAGATCTAAACAGATGTCAACATATGTGTCCAAAACTAAGGGGACACCGCTAGCACCGAGGGCTCAGCCAGGTGGTAGTGCTTGGCTTGTCTTTTAAAGAATGGAATGCATTTTACAACATTCACTTTTTTGGTTCAGGAATAATATAATAAGCTGCTTAAGCTTTTCAGAATATTTTTTTCAAGAGAGAGAGAGAGGAGAGAGAGAGAATTTTTTTAATATTTATTTTTCAGGTTTTGGTGGACACAACATCTTTATTTTATTTTTATGTGGTGTTGAGGATCGAACCCAACGCCCCGCGCATTCCAGGCGAGCGCATTACCGCTTGAGCCACATCCCCAGCCCAGCTTTCCAGAATTTTAAAGCAAACCACTAATCACCATTTTCTGCATTCTTTAAAGGGATCTAATTGGTTCAAAGGAAAGAAGTCTTTAAAAATTATAATGCTTAAGTATCGTTTCTGGATATCTTCTCTAAACTTTTAATATTTGATTCCTCTCTTTTATATGATAGCATTTCAAAATAAACCCCACCATGTCCTTGTCCAAACAGGGCCCAGTACTGGTTTGCCTCAGATCAAGAGAACAAGCCACACAGGCTAGGATCTGTAGATGTCAGGAGAGAAGGTAACCGCCCTGGTCCAGGGGCAGGAAGCTCAGAGAGGGCGTAGTGTGGGGAGCAAAGGTCCTGGAATCAAGGGGTCAGCAGAGCGTTTTCCAGGGGTAACATAAATGCCTCTACTTGTTCATATTTCTGTTAACATATTTCACCTGTTGCCTGCAAGGAATGGTGACATGTCCTAATTTGTTCTGTATTTTTAGTGACTAACATGCTTATCATATGACCCATTTATAAGATAGTGAATGAATAAACACTGGCACCAGTGTGCACATCAAAGCAATTCAGATCCCAGAAGGGAATACTATGTGCATTTGTGGAAATACATACATATAGGTGTGACATATATTTTTCAAATATTGGTTGTTGTATTTACTGGACACATACAAACATGAGATAGGTTTGCATTCCCCTACAGCTGTCTCGCCTTGTGACTACCTAGCTCTGTAACTTAGAGGGTTACAAGCTCTGCACCTCCATGGATTCAGCTCTCAAGTGGGAAGATGATAGTGCTTACCTCAGAGAGCTCTTGTGTGTGCTCACGTGCGTGTAAGTACACAGACGAGTAACCTAAAGCAAGGTCTAATACGTGGGTCAGCTGTTTTGTTAAATATTGGCAGGTGTAGTGCAATTCGTACGCACACCATTTACATGAGAAATGAGTTATACCCAATTTTATCTTGTTTATAGTCCTGAAATGCCTGATATATTTAATTAATCTCAAACTTGATTCTTATTCATTTCAATGAACTATTCTTCTCTGAACATTCATACTGACATATACATACACTTTCACAATACCACTCACATAAATACATACTAACATATGCTCAGCCTCTCACATAACATTCACACAATCACACACATACACACACACACACACACACACACACACACAAGCATACACGAGGTGGGTGTGTTGTTTTCCAAATAGGATAAGTTTTAAATTATAGATGAAAGACAATTTAGACTTTAAAAATATTATATTGAACTTAAAATTCAGAATTGACTTATGAGCTGTTCAGATCAGTTTATGTTATTCTTCATTTCTCTCTTCATTCATTTAAGGATTATGCCTACATATATGAAAATTTGCACATGTGTAATGTAAATATATTTACTGATTTCTGAAGCATACTAACAGTTTCATTCTTGGATGACCATCACATTGGACCTTTTGAAATACATGAATATGTGTGTGTGTGTGTGTGTGTGTATTTCAAAGCTCTTTCTTCATGAGTACTTGGTAAACCTTCCTCATATCCCAGAAGTGATTGTTTCGATGGGATCTGGGTAGTGTGAATTCCTTTTCTCGGAGCCTCTCCCTGGCCCCACAGAGCTCCTGGGTCTGTCCTGACAGCCTGAAAACCAGGATCTTGACTTTTCATGGAGCACTTCCCTCTATGCCAAAGACTGTGTGGAGCAGTACTTCCATCACCCACGTTGTCTTCACAAAATGTTTGGAGACATGTACCATTGCCCTGACTTAGGACAGAGGACTGAGCTATGAGAAATTAGATGTCCAAGTTCACACATCTATAAGTGGGAAACCAGAATTTGAACACCAGGTTATCCATCCTAAGCCTGCCAGGAAGCCAGCTGCGGTTGTGGTCACCATGGGTCCTTCCTGGGGGTATGGAAGGAGGCGTGGCAGCATCCTAATTGCTGAGGCTGCCCGTCACTGAACTCACAGCAGCCCCTGCTCTGATCCCAGGCCAGGTTCAAACCCTCCTAGGAGGCGGGGCTGGCTGCAGAGTGATCATTACACTTAGGTTCCTGTGTGGCTGAGTTTTCTCTCTGGGCTCTGCTCATCCTTGTCTAGCTTGTCTTGATCTCCCTCTCCTGTCTAGTCAGATTGCAGTGACACTTCTACCTGTCATCCTTCTCCCTTCTGCCGTGCTCCATCCCCCTAGGAAGGGAGAATCCAGAATTCCTCTGATCTCCCTGTCCCAGGTCACCCTCATCACGCCTGTACCCAAGGCAGCCCGGCCTAGCTGTAAGGACAGCGTTCCATCCTCGTTCTGAACTTGCTGCCTGGGTGGACGGTTCTATTCCTGACTCGGTTCTGTGGTCCAACTGGGGAAGGTTTCCCTTTATTACCAGTTGGCTTTCCCCTTTCTTATCAGAACTTCAATTTTTAGCACCTAGCTCAAAAAACGAAACACATGGTTTGAAGTTATAATTTAGACTTCATGAATCCTTTCCTTAAACAGTTTTCTTATGTAGAGAACACATATCGCTGGCCAGGATCTTTCATACAGGGCTGTCAATATTTGCAACCTATGCAAACAGGGGTCTGAAAGGAATGATTGCTTGATTTTTATCACCAAGAAGAAGTGCTGATAGGAGTAGAGATAGAGAGATATATGTATTTTTCATCGCCCCAAAGCTGAGGGTTGACTTTAAAGGGGGAACATTTTCAGTGTTTTTTAAAACAACATGTGCACGTCTTATTTTTCCCTAGACATCAGTTGGTAATATGTAAACATTTCAGGAAGAAAATTTCCACCACCTCAACTGTGTCAGGCAAGATTAATGGTTGAATGACAGATGGTCCCAAGACTTAATAGTTCTTCACTGGGGATTAAAATGACATTTGATCAGTGGGCCTTCTCTAGTGTAAGCTTCATGGTGATGATGTAAAATTAATTGCTACCAACAGGTCAAATGATCTTCGCTTGACTGTGTTTTCTATAAATATTTCACAACTTTCCCTAGGGGCCTGTTTTACTTGGGATGCTGAACACACAGGTTCTGATTCATGCTCGGGGCCTATGGTATGGATTCTGGGTATGTGCTTTAACTGGTATCTTTTAGGCACACGGGACCCTCATGCATTGTTCCTCTCTCTCCTCTCTCTCTGCAGGTAGAAATAACCCTTCAAGATATCAATGACAATCCACCAATATTTCCAACAGACACACTGGATCTCACCGTGGAGGAGAACATCGGGGATGGCTCCAAGATTATGCAGCTAACAGCCATGGATGCTGATGAGGTAGCTTGGAGCAAGTCTCTGAATTTTTGCAACACAGGATGGTAGCAATTTATCAAATTCCACATACATATCGACAGCTTGACTACATTGTAATTAAGGTTTTGCATCGGGTGCTTCTTCCCAATGAACATTGGTTAGATCATATTTGAAATGTGATATAAGACTGTCAAGACAGAATCTATCAGGAGGTGATTTTCCATTGATCAGCAGTTCATAACTTAGTTAATTGCTGGTTGCATTTGAGATTTCTTAACCAGATTATTTTGTTTCTCAAAAAAAGAAAGGATCTAAAAATAGTCTTCATTTTTATGCCTCTGTCATTCAAATTTACTATCTGGTGGCAGCCGAAGATTGATTTTTACTTTATTTGTAATTGCAAAAAAGTGAAAACTTTAACTCACAAAGTTTTAAAGATACCCTACAGTCCTGCTCAGCTTTCACATATGTGTATGTACTACATATACATTTAAAACAAATTACATAATGTGCGTTTTAAGGATATTATACAAACAAGTTAAGGAATTTCAATTTCTTCAATAAGCAGAAATTTTATGTCCAGTGCTGAGTGTGAAGTTTAGGGGCACAATTTAGGTTATTATCTTCTGTACATTTTGCAGTTAGCCATGTAAGTTAGCATGCTCCAAATGGTCAGACTAATGTTAGCAGCCAATACAGATACATAATGTCTTAGTCATTTATAAATTTCTCCAAAATCTAAATAGTAAAAGGGAAAAGAATAAAGCACAGACATTTAGATAATTATAGTTCTCCATTAGAAAGGATTTGTGTTTACTACCTATTATTCAATTATATATGGAGAAAAGCCCACACTTCCTCCAAATCCTATCATGGAAAGAGTCATATTACTGAACATTTCTATTACTGATATATATGTAATATCATTGCTGTGATTTAGCAAATACGTTTTCTTAAAACTTATCATTGATAAAATATATTTGGATATATAAATTCATAAAATTTCATCAACTTTAATTTGAAAATAGCAATAACAATAACAATAAAAAAGTTCATAATTGTAATTATAATGGTTATTTCATTGGTTATATTTGCTGTAGAATTAGCAAATGAAACTCATTTAATTGAAGTAATTTATTCTTATCACTTCAGAAAAATAAAGCAGTAACCCTGTTAATTTTAATATGTATTTTAAAGGAATGCTATTTATTCCATAAAATACTTTAAATAGAATGGGGTTATTCAACACAATTTATACTGAATGACAAATGAAATTGTAATTCAGAACTTTTGTTGTTTTTAATCATTACACTGCTTTCTCAACTTAGGAGATGGAACATTCAGCCTTTCCAATACCAGTATCTTAGCTGTTATATTTTTATTTCTCTCCCTCTTTTTTTCCTTTCAAGAGTACAAATAAGTGTTAATAGAAGCTCAGTGCTGTGTGTGTTAATTTTCTTGCCTGTTAAGTGACTTCAGTGTGTGAGATCAGGTGTGCGTGCTCACGCTGCTGTCTAATTTGTCTCTTAAGATATGTTGATAGTTAGCATAAGATTTGAGGCAGTGGGAAAGTTTTAGGCCTCTACCCAGTCATGATCCCACACGGGTTTGAGTTCATTTTATTTTATTTCTATTGAGAGTTGCTTTTTACATTTAAAAATGCCTCAGCATCTAGGCAAGTGTTTTCACTTAGACACCCCAGTTTGAAAGACTACTCAATGCAGACTGATGAATCCAGGACACACAAATCGCACATTTGGAGTGAGACAGAGTGAGGTAAGGGACAGAAAAGTGTAAGGCTATAAAGAAGGAAGGGCAAGGGTGTGCAGTGGGGCTGTCCAAAGGCCTGCAGATCAGCAAAGCCTTCTAACTGGATCTGCACATGTGTGAGTGTGTGCATGTGTCTGTACATGTGTATGCGTGAGTATGTGAGTGTGCATGATGTGTGTATGCACATGTATGTGTGTCCGTATGTGTGTGTGCATGACTGTGTGTACGGATCATGCATGTGTGGGGTGTGTGCATGTTTCTGTACCTGTGTACGAATGAGTGTGAGTGTGCATGGGTGCATGCATGTGTGTGTGTGGGGGAGTGTGTGTGTAGAAGGCAAGGAGAGGATGGAAGGGAACAAGGTGATGAACCTACAACTTTAAGGCATGAGGGACATTTTTGTGATATTTGGCCATTCTGTTTTTAGAGATGAAGCTCATTAGGCTGCTATCCTTCTTGAATACGTGCTCCCTTAAATTTTTAGTGGTGGTTTAGGTTTAATAAGTACTGAGTATTTTGACTTCTGACATGAGGCACTGACAGTTCTTTGGCCCTTTGCAAAATAGCATGCCGCAGTCCAGCTGCAGCAAAATAACCGGGGGGTGACGAACAACTTGTGTAGATTGATACAGCAGGAGTGGAAGCCATTTATTGCAGGACAGGAGCAGTATTTATACATTCCACACAGCTTATCTAATTAGCATAAACTAGATACATCAGTCAACCAATAAGGAATCTCCACACTTAATGGCTTGCTGGTGTTACTTCACAAACCACTCCGCCAGGCGCCATCCAGACTTGTCTAACAATAGCATGGGTACCTAGACTTACCATGGCATTTGGAAATGTTGCCCTTTTTCTTTGTTTGAATTACTTAGAATAAACTAATATTAATGCTTTTAGACAAACCTTAATTTCTACACTCTTCTCAGCTTCTTATTTCTCAGTTGAATCTAGAAAACAAACAAAAAAAAGTTTTTGAAAGGATTTCTCTCTTCCCCAATCATCGCTGCGTGTTTTTTTGTTTGTTTGTTTGTTTTTTTGTTTGTTTGTTTTTATCATCTAGTTGGAACAGGACTGAACAGGAAATGAAAGGTGCTTCATTTAATTGGTGGCTAGTATTAAAATGTGACACTATCCGGTGTATTGACTTGGGATGTTTAGTGGAATTCTCTCTCTCTTTTTTTTTTGGTGGTGCTAGGGATCAAACCAAGAACCTTGTGCATACGAGGCAAGCACTCTACCAACTGAACTACATCCCAGCCCTTTAGTGGAATTCTTTACAACACTAAGATCATATAGGTCATCTGCACATTATGTGTCAATATGTTTTTTGTTCTCTGTAGTCGTTTCCTTAATTGCTTAACCTACCATGTGAGTGTTAATAGACTATCCAAGCTCTTGCAGGGCAGTTGAGAAAGGCTGAAGGACACGCCTGTGTAAAGGAATCCCAGTTTTAGAAAGCAACCTGTACATGTTGACTCTCATTTAAATATCATTTGAAAAGTGTTGGATCAAGATACACATGTTTGCAAGCATCTGACTCTGTCAGTCGCTGTTTTCCTTTTATAAACAGAATTATTATGCCCATAATGAGGCAGGATGATCAAACATGGTCTCATGGTACCCTACTTGTTTTTCAAATGCTGGTTAAGGTTGTAAAGTGCATGTGGAATTTAGAGCTATTTACCTTCAGAATTCCTTCCATGTGCTTTTGTCTCTGTGGTTTCTCCAGAGAGTAGGGTATTTTTAAACATCTTTATTTCCACTGCACTGCAGCTGAAACATGATATTTGTTTCTTGTGTTGCTGATATGGCATATTTTGGATATTTAAAAAAATAAGACTTTCAAAAGACCTAATGAAATCATTACTCTTGGCTAGACGTTTCCAGGCATGTGCTAGTACTGTTACTTCACCATGTCAGCTGATTTTGAATATGAAAAGATTGTTTTAATCAGCATGTCTGATCTTTCTTTTATTTCAAAAGAATTGTCACAAGAATATAATTTATTATTTAGTCATTTTGTACATGGGGCATTTCTAAATATCAAGCCATTTGTGTCATAGTTTTATGTTTTTTTTTTTTTCTTTGCTTTCCCCTAAATTCCAAGTGTGTATGAATTCAGCAGGTCAGACGTGAGTGGCTGCTTCCATGCCTGCACCGCCTACTGCAATGGTGGAATTTCTTGACAAATGGAACAAGGGTACAGAATGTGGTCAGATTACCAGTGTCAAATTCTTACCGAGTGTTTTTGTTAAACCATAAAATTACAATAAATATGTTATGTACTCACATACACCTGAATATACAAGATAAATGTGGGTAATGTGTTAAACTCAGTTATTCCACGATTAAATTAAAATGGGCTTTGAGACATTCACTTTATTAAATTTTAAGACCGGTTTTGGGAGTGCGGTACAAAAAGATCACAAATACCACTAAACATAAATTTTGAAAGAAGGAATATTTTTGCCTAAGGCCATTAGACGTCTTCCCTTTATGTGCTTGACCTTGAAGTCCAGGAGAGACCTGCGTTTGAAGGTCATGGAGACTGAAGTCTTCCAGCTCACCTTCATAATCCTGAGCAACACAGTTCAAGTTCTTCCTAAAAATCTTCTTGAAAGTTCTTAATCTGAATATTTTAATAAGGAAACTTCTGGATGTTATTAATAGCAAAAGGTACATTTTTAGGTAACTATTTAAGTGAAAGTAGCTTCGAAGTCAACAACACCAACCTTAGTTACTCGGTGTCAAGATCAACAATTACACATAAGGGGATGTCAGAAACCATATTTTCCCCAGAATATGCAGACACTCCAATTGTGTTTTGATCTAACTTGTTCATTTAGAGTACTCTAAGTCATCAAATATTTCTCTTATAAAAAACTTAAAAAATAAAAATAATAACCAGCACTTTCCTGTACTTAGTGTTTCTCAAGGATTGTTCTAGAGATTTTTTATAGATGCTAATTTAATCTTCACAGCGACCCTATTAGGCAGGTAACAGTACCCTCCCAATTGTACAGGGAGGAAACACAGGCCTGTAGGGGTCAAGTATGTGCCCGGCGGGAGGCACCTGGTAAGTAACAGGGCCAAAAGTGAGGCCCCAGAGCATCCCTCTCAACCTAAACAGCATGTACTTAACTCAATATTTTTATTATAATATGCATAGTTTCACATATCTAAGAAGAACAATATTTCAACAATATAGAAATGTGTTTAGAAATAGATGTGAAAATTCTATGGCATTAGCATACTCCGTTTCCAAATCTGCCCAGTTCCCTAATTCTCCAGATTTCCTTGATTTCAGACTCTGCTAAAATCCACCCCTCCTAGAGAGCTTCCCCTCACCTCTGTGGTGGGGGATCTGTGCCCTTGCCTATGTGCCCCACCCTTCCTCTGCCATCTTGCCCTGCCCCTCTTCCCCTGCCCCTCCCACCCCTCCTCCTCTCCCTGCCCCCCTCGTCCCTGCCCCTCCACCCGCTCCTCCCTCCCTCCTCTCT